>NC_083235.1:4569237-4873335 GCF_032191835.1 Heteronotia binoei
TTTGTATTTCGATTTTTAAAAGCCCTGGCAGTTTCAATCCACTTTCAATGCACCTTCCAATGAATTTTACTGTCTGAACTGGCAAAATTCAGTTTGAAAGTGGATTGAAATGACATTTTTTAGCATGGGGGACTGCAGCCCCTTTGGTGATGTTTGGGGTAGCTGTACCAAGAGATGCCACACACAAATTTTGTTTCGGGAATCTGTCTGCAGAACCTGGGTGGCCGGTTTTTTGGTCCTGTGAATTCAGCAGGGAAACCAAACTGCATTTGCATCTATTTTCTATCTCGCTTTTTTCCCCTGTGGGAATTCAAAGCAGTATAAAACATTGCGGTTTCCTCCTCCATATCCCCACAACAACCTTGTGAGGTAGGCTCGGCGGATAGTTCATGAAGGGCCCAAGGTCACCCAGTGAGCTTCCATGGAAGAAACGGGGATTTGCACCTGCGTCGCCCAGTGTCACAGCCCGCGGCTCTAAATGCTAGACAACACTGGCCTTCACAGCCCCAAGGTTCTTCAGCTTGAGTTCTTAATGCCATTTCTAGGAAGAAGCCCCCAAGCTTACCTCGAACATCCAGAGCATGCGCCCGAAGCACACAAACAACAAATGCATTTCTTGGAATCTGGCCAGATCTGGATCTCAGATGTCCGACCGGTTGTACATCACAGAGATGCGTAACTGCAGCCATTTCCTTGCAAACGTCTTGGGAAATCTGAGCAGGCAAATGCTACGCGGGGAAGACAGAAATAGCCGAAGTCAGAGAAAGGGTTGTCTTTTTGCTCTTGTTGGACCACCATCCCATTCTCAAAAGAGGTTAATGAGATTCTTCCCAAAGGGAGACGTTTGCCAGAAGGAATGGGGACTGCACTTGGAATAGCATCCCAATGATATACTCTTTTGCCCAGGAGTTGAGTTACCCAGGGCCTTTTTTGTAGCAGGAGCTCCTCTGCATTTTAGGCCATACCCCACAGATGTAGCCATTCCTTCTGGAGCTTACAGTAAAAGAAGAAGACTGCAGATTTATACCCTGCCCTTCTCTCTGAATCAGAGACTCAGAGCGGCTTGCAATCTCCTATATCTTCTCCCCCCCACAACAGACACCCTGTGAGGTGAGTGGGGCTGAGAGGACTCTCCCAGAAGCTGCCCTTTCAAGGACAACTCTGCGAGAGCTATGGGTGACCCAAGGCCATTCCAGCAAGTCCAAGTGGATGAGTGGGGAATCAAACCCGGTTCTCCAGATAAGAGTCCGCACACTTAACCACTACACCAAACTGGCTTTCGGGAGACAGACACCCTGTGAGGTAGGTGGGGCTGAGAGAGCTCTCCCAGAAGCTGCCCTTTCAAGGACAGTCTCAGAGCAGCTCAACAATCTCCTTTATCTTCTTCCCCCACAACAGACACCCTGTGAGGAGGGTGGGGCTGAGAGGGCTCTCACAGCAGCTGCCCTTTCAGGGACAACCTCTGCCAGAGCTATGGCTGGCCCAAGGCAATTCCAGCAGCTGCAAGCGAAGGAGTGGGGAATCAATTTTGGTTCTCCCAGATAAGAGTCCGCACACTTAACCACTACACCAAACTGGCCCTGAAAGAAGAGCCCTGTAAGCTCTTGGGGGATTGGCTACATCAGGGAGGTGTGGCCTAATATGCAAAGGAGTTCCTGCTGCAAAAAAAGCCTTGGTTGGGATATTTCACCGCCTGGGCTTCATGTGAACCAAGCATTGTATCTTAGGAAGGTAAAGGTGGTCCCCTGTGCATGCACTGTGTCGTTTCCAACCCATGGGGTGATGTCACATCATGATGTTTTCATGGCAGACTTTTTGTCCTGGTTATCCAAATCACCACTGGTTAGATTCCCCCCTGCCCACCAGCAGGGGGTGAAGGATAAGGTTGCCAGATCCTGGCTGGGGAATTCCTGGAGATCTGGGTAGGACAGGGACCTCTGTGGGGAACAATGCCCATAGAACCCCCCCCACCTCCCTCCAAAGCATCCATTTTCTCCAGGGAAACTGATCTCTGCAGCCTGGAGGATCTCCAGGTCCCCCCTCTCACCAGCCCTCCGCAGGAATTGGTACCTGGTCGAATTCAGAAGGGGTGTCGACCCACTGTTTCGTCTCCCCCTTTGCAGACCCTTAGTTTGCCCCTTCTGCTGTTCCCAAGGATTCTTTCACCACCCCCAGGCACAAAACTGGAGTTGTCCCAGCAGGAAGGCGAAGTCCCATTCCATAAAATCCATGGTATGCTATATACTGCCCTCAAATTGTACGCTGTATGCTTTTATGATATTTTACATTTTAATCTGTCAGTATGTTAAACTTCTGCTGTAAGCCGCCCTGAGCCAGCTTGCGGAAAAGGGCGGGATATAAATCTAAAAAATTAAATTAAATTAAAACCTGCCAATGTCCATCAGTATGTAGTCATGAACTGAAGATGCTTTATTGCAGGGGTGTCAAACATGTGGCTCAGGGGCCAAATCAGGCCTCCAGAAAGCTCCTATCAGGTCCCTGAGCAACTGGCCGTCATCTGCTTCATTCTCTCTCTCTTGCTTCCTTCCGCATCTCAGCTTGCTATGCAAGGCTTGCTCAATCACACAGGAACTACAGAGCAAAACCTCGATTTCCTCCATTGGCTGAGGCTCCTCCCCCTCCTGGTCCCTGACGAGGGAGGGAAAGAGCCAGAGTTTCCTTTGCCCAGTTCCCTGGATCCCTTGGGGGAGATACAAAGAAAGCACCTTTAAGACCAACCAGTGCTAATGTTTTAAGCATGTTTTATTTTAAGGTGTTTTAAAAAAATCTTTAGTGGTGTTTGTCTGTGTACTTCAAAAAGTTAATCTTAAATAGGTACATGCATGGTCCTGCCTGGCCGGCACATGGCCCAACCCAACAAGGTCTCATTTAAGTCAGATCCAGCCTTAACAAATGAGTTCAACGCCCCTGCTTCATTGTGTTAGATCATGGCATGGAGCCAATACAAAGCATCAACAGTACCCTTCCGCCTGGCATGCTGCCCCAACTAAGCCTCCGAGCAACCTGCTACAGGGAATCTCCATTTAACATCCCCAAAACATTCTACCTATTCCACACTAGAAAAGAAAAGACACAAGTTAGTGTGCCATAGAAGAGCCAGAGTAGTGTGCCCGGTGAGTTTGCAGCAGAAGAGCTGGATTCGAGTCAGCTTAGAAACCCACAAGATTTCCAGAATCAAAGCTTCCATTGTCAAATATTCTCAAAGCTTTGCCCTTTGCCCATATATCCCCCAGAGAGCACTGCGCTCAGGGGCAAAAAATCTACTGTCCGCCCCCGGACCAAAAGAAGCCAGGTTATGTGTAACAAGATCTAGGGCTTTTTCGGTGGCAGCACCAAAACTTTGGAACTCCCTTCCGGAAGCCATAAGGGCCCTGCGGGATCTGTCTGCGTTCTGCAGGGCCTATAAGACCGAATTGTTCAAGCAGGCCTTTGATGTTTAATTGAAGAGGGCTGCCACCAGACATCACATAGAATGCTGGTGATCCCTGTTCGAGAATTCAATGCTGCCTATATTATATTGTATTGATGCAGCACCATAGAATGGTTTTAAAAATTGAAATATGTTTTTAAAAATTGAAATTACGGTTTTATCTGTTTTATTGGTTTAATTGTATTGATATGATGTTGTGAGCCGCCCTGAGTCCGCTTGCGGAGAGGGCGGGATATAAGTTGAATGTAATAAATAATAAATAAGTAATAAATAAATAAAGCTTATACCCCACCAGTCAACGCTCAGACTGGCAGTGGCTCTCTAGGGCTTCAGGCTGAGGTCTTCCACATCACCTATAGCAGGAGTGGCGAAACTTACTTAATGTAAGAGCCACATAGATTAAACATCAGATGTTTGAGAGCTGCAAGACATGAATGTCAGAAGTTTGAGAGCCACAATGCGGGAAGGGAGGGGGAGAGAGGTAGAAAGAAAGCAACTTTAACTTTAAATACATTCTCCAAGCCGCCAGCTGGCATGGCTTTGGAAAGTGATTTAAAGAGAGAAAGGCCTTCTCCGGGTCAGCTGATGGGAGCTTTGAGAACCACACAATATGCATGAAAGAGCCACAGTTTGGCCACCCCTGACCTATGACCCGGTCCTTCCAATTGGAGATGCTGGGGATTAAACCTGAGACTTTCTGCATGCCAAGCAGACGCTCTACCACTGAGCCATGGCCCCTCCCAAAGCGTAATGCTCCCAAACACTCCACTTTGCGGGGCGGGAGGGAGAAAGCACAAGCCATTTCGCCAGCGCCAAAGAACTGAGCAGTGACTCCCAGAAGCTCCACCCCGCTGCCACAAATGTTGTCAATTTCTAAGGCAGGAGTGTCAAACTCGTTTTTTATGAGGACTGCATCCGACATAAATGGGACCTTGTGAGGCTGGGCCGTGTGTCTCATAAAATGCAATGCCAAGTAGTAGAAATATAAACTTTATAAGAAGAGGATATTGGATTTATATCCCACCCTCCACTCCGAAGAGTCTCAGAGCGGCTCACAATCTCCTTTCCCTTCCTCCCTCACAACAGACAGCCTGTGAGGTAGATGAAGATATTGGATTTGTATCCTGCCCTCCACTCCGAAGAGTCTCAGAGCGGCTCACAATCTCCTTTCCCTTCCTCCCCCACAACAGACACCCTGTGAGGTAGATGAAGATATTGGATTTATATCCCGCCCTCCACTCCGAAGAGTCTCAGAGCGGCTCACAATCTCCTTTCCCTTCCTCCCCCACAACAGACACCCTGTGAGGTAGATGAAGATATTGGATTTATATCCCACCCTCCACTCCGAAGAGTCTCAGAGCGGCTCACAATCTCCTTTCCCTTCCTCCCCCACAACAGACACCCTGTGAGGTAGATGAAGATATTGGATTTATATCCCACCCTCCACTCCGAAGAGTCTCAGAGCGGCTCACAATCTCCTTTCCCTTCCTCCCCCACAACAGACACCCTGTGAGGTAGATGAAGATATTGGATTTATATCCCGCCCTCCACTCCGAAGAGTCTCAGAGCGGCTCACAATCTCCTTTCCCTTCCTCCCCCCACAACAGACACCCTGTGAGGTAGATGAAGATATTGGATTTATATCCCGCCCTCCACTCCGAAGAGTCTCAGAGCGGCTCACAATCTCCTTTCCCTTCCTCCCCCACAACAGACACCCTGTGAGGTAGATGAAGATATTGGATTTATATCCCGCCCTCCACTCCGAAGAGTCTCAGAGCGGCTCACAATCTCCTTTCCCTTCCTCCCTCACAACAGACAGCCTGTGAGGTAGATGAAGATATTGGATTTGTATCCTGCCCTCCACTCTGAAGAGTCTCAGAGCGGCTCACAATCTCCTTTCCCTTCCTCCCCCACAACAGACACCCTGTGAGATAGATGAAGATATTGGATTTATATCCCGCCCTCCACTCCGAAGAGTCTCAGAGCGGCTCACAATCTCCTTTCCCTTCCTCCCTCACAACAGACAGCCTGTGAGGTAGATGAAGATATTGGATTTGTATCCTGCCCTCCATTCCGAAGAGTCTCAGAGCGGCTCACAATCTCCTTTCCCTTCCTCCCCCACAACAGACACCCTGTGAGGTAGATGAAGATATTGGATTTATATCCCGCCCTCCACTCCGAAGAGTCTCAGAGCGGCTCACAATCTCCTTTCCCTTCCTCCCTCACAACAGACAGCCTGTGAGGTAGATGAAGATATTGGATTTGTATCCTGCCCTCCACTCCGAAGAGTCTCAGAGCGGCTCACAATCTACTTTCCCTTCCTCCCCCACAACAGACAACCTGTGAGGTAGTTGAAGATATTGGATTTATATCCTGCCCTCCATTCCGAAGAGTCTCAGAGCGGCTCACAATCTCCTTTCCCTTCCTCCCCCACAACAGACACTCTGTGAGGTAGATGAAGATATTGGATTTATATCCTGCCTTCCACTCCGAAGAGTCTCAGAGCGGCTCACAATCTCCTTTCCTTTCCTCCCCCACAACAGAGCGGCTCACAATCCTCCTTTCCCTTCCTCCCCCATATCTTCATCTGCCCCTGTGAGGCAGATGAAGATATTGGATTTATATCCCACCCTCCACTCCAAAGAGTCTCAGAGTGGCTCACAATCTCCTTTACCTTCCTCCCCCACAACAGACACCCTGTGAGGTGGGTGGGGCTGAGAGAACTCTGACAGAAGCTGCCCTTTCAAGGACAACCTCTGCCAGAGCTATGGCTGACCCAAGACCATTCCAGCAGCTGCAAGTGGAGGAGGGGGGAATCAAACCCAGTTCTCCCAGATAAGAGTCTGCACACTTCACCACTACACCAAACTGGCTCTCCAAGGACATAGACAAACACAATTAAAGTTTGTTTGGTTTTGTTTAAAAAAATAATCATTAGCATTCTTACAGTATTTTTTTGTTTATCAGCCTCTGATAACTGACAACTCTTGCTGTGAGTAGCCTCAGCCAATAGAAGGAAGAGAGGCTTGCTTGGAGCTGTCAATCACAAGGAATTCAGTTTTTATTTTTATATATATATATATATATATATATATATATATATATATATATATATATATATATATATATATATATATATATATATTTTAAATCCTGAATCCCCCATCTGAGGATTCTTCCTCTCCCTCCTCCCCAAGGGAGGAGCCTCAGCCAATGGAAAAAACAGAGGCTTTGCTCTGTAGCTCCTGTGCGATTGAGCAAGCCTGGCAAAGCAAGCTGTGATGCAGAAGGAAGCAAGAGAGAGGGAGAAGGAAGCAGACGACAGCCAGTCGATCCCGGGCCTGATAGGAGCCCTCTGGGGGTCTAATTTGGCCCTTGGGCTGCATGTTTGACACCCCTGCTCTAAGGTGTTTCTGGACTCTTGCCCTTAGGTATCTGCAGAAGTGAGCAGTGACTCCTGAAAGCTTCAACTCTGCCACTACAGGAAGTCTGAAAACACCAAGGAAGCAGGACAGTGTGGAACTGAAGGCCAGCCATTCCAGGACCTTTGGCTAAAGCCATATGTAGGTTAAGAACATAAGAAGTTTGTTTAGTTAGTTAAGTTCATTGGACTGCTAGCCTCCCCTCCCCCGCACAGCTGGCTCACGGAGGGTTATAACACGGAGCGCTTTTGCACGGCAGCTGTTTGCAAGTGGGTTTTGCTATTCTTACACAGTCCAAATCCAGTGGCAAAGCACGTTGTTTAGCATGTGGGAACACACCCGTTCTTACAACAAAGAATTAAAATGTTATATAATTCATAAAAACAATTTTAATACAGTATTAATATCAGAACAGAATATCAGAAGAGCCCTGCTGGATCAGACCAGGGAGGGTCCATCTAGACCGGAATCCTCTCTAACACAGTGACCAACCAGTTCCTCTGGAGGACCAAGAACAGGGCAGAAAGGCCGAGGCCTTCCCCTGAGAAGAACCTCAGAAGAGCCCTGCTGGATCAGACCAGGGAGGGTCCATCTAGTCCAGCCTCCTGTCTCACACAGTGGCCACCCAGTTCCTCTGGAGGGCCAACAACAGGGCAGACAGGCCGAGGCCTTCCCCTGAGAAGAACCTCAGAAGAGCCCTGCTGGATCAGACCAGTGAAGGTCCATCTAGCCCAGCATCCTGCCTCACACAGTGACCAACCAGTTCCTTTGGAGGGTCAACAACAGGGAAGAGAGGCCAAGGCCTTCCCCTGAGAAGAACATCAGAAGAGCCCTGCTGGATCAGACCAGGGAGGGTCCATCTAGTCCAGCATCCTGCCTCACACAGTGACCAACCAGTTCCTCTGGAGGGCCAACAACAGGGCAGAGAGGCCGAGGCCTTCCCCTGAGAAGAACCTCAGAAGAGCCCTGCTGGGTCAGACCAGTGAAGGTCCATCTAGCCCAGCATCCTGCCTCACACAGTGACCAACCAGTTCCTTTGGAGGATCAACAACAGGGCAGAGAGGCCGACGCCTTCCTCTGAGAAGAACATCAGAAGAGCCTGCTGGGTCAGACCAGTTAAGGTCCATCTAGCCCAGCATCCTGCCTCACACAGTGACCAACCAGTTCCTCTGGAGGGTCAACAACAGGGAAGAGAGGCCAAGGCCTTCCCCTGAGAAGAACATCAGAAGAGCCCTGCTGGATCAGACCAGTGAGGGTCCATCTAGCCCAGCATCCTGCCTCACACAGTGACCAACCAGTTCCTCTGGAGGGCCAACAACAGGGCAGAGAGGCCGAGGCCTTCCCCTGAGAAGAACGTCAGAAGAACCCTGCTGGGTCAGACCAGTGAAGGTCCATCTAGTCCAGCATTCTGGCTCACACAGGGGCCAACCAGTTCCTCTGGAGGGTCAACAACAGGGCAGAGAGGCTGAGGCCTTCCCCGAGAAGAACATCAGAAGAGCCCTGCTGGATCAGACCAATCAAGGTCCATCTAGTCCAATATTCTGTTTCACAGTGGCCATGCAGTTCCTGCATGGGACAATAACAGGTCATAGAGGCCGAGGTCTTCCCCTGAGGTTGCCTCCCAGGCACTGGTATTCAAAGGATAACGGCCTCTGAACACGGAGGTTCCCTTCGATCACAGTGGCTAGCAGCCATGAATTGGCCTTTCTTCCACGCATCTGTCTAATCCCTTTTAAAGCTCTGGCCATCATTACCTCCTCCGGCAGCAAATGCCCCAATTTAACCACCTGTCCAATAAAGTATTCCCTTTTGTCCCTCCTGAACCTCCTGCCCGTCAGCTTCATTGGATGCCCTCGAGTCCTCGTAATTCGGGAGAGGGAGAAAAAGTCGGAGAGAAAGAAAAAGCGCAGTCTGCTTCGAAGGGCTGTCGTTGTGGTAAAAGGGAAGAAGAGAGAGCCATGTTCTAAGGCACAACTGTGGCGAGAAAAGTCCATGATATAAATAATTGAATGCAAATGCGTCGTTCTGATTGCCAACTACAAATCTAGAAGCTGCAGAGAGACCATCAAGTATTGGAGAGTGTCCCAGACCGGAACTGAGGAGAGGGCCGTGGGGAGCCGCTCTAGGCGCATTAAATCACGCTCCCCTCCCATCTTCCCCATTTCAAGTTTGATAGTCCAGTCCAATATTTTATCAGGCCAAAGTAGACGTGGAGTCATCCACACTGAAGGCTGGCTGCACGGGAAATCGCCCGCCTTTGCCCCCTGAGAGCTAGGACGGTGCAGCAGACAGAGCAGCAGACGAGAATCTTACACAATCCCGAATTCGAATCCCTACTTCCACCCTGGGTGAGTTTGGACCTGTCACAAACTCTGCCTGGCCCACCTTCCAGGGTTGTTGTCGTGAGAGACCAGGTCAGGGGGGAAATGTTCTAAACTAGGGGTGGCCAAACTTGCTTAATAATAATAATAATAATAATAATAAATTTTATTTCTACCCCGCCCTCCCCGCAAAGCGGCTCAGGGCGGCTAACAGTGAATAGTATATTAACATAAATAGTAAAACATTAGATTAACATTTAAAATTAAAAATATAAAAACCCGTTAATTCAGTTAAAACACTTAATTTACATTACATTATATATATATATCTGGCAGTAATGGCTGTTCTGGCGCTGATGCTGCCAGTTTAAATGGTGTTAAATGTAACACCACATAATGTAAGATCCACATAGAATAAATGTCAGAAGTTTGGGAGCCACAAGACGTGAACATCAGATGTTTGAGGGAAGGAAGAAAAGTAGGTAGGTAGGTAGGTACGTAGGTAGGTAGAGAGAGGGAGGGAGGGACGGTGGCTCAGCGGTAGAGCATCTGCTTGGTAAGCAGAAGGTCCCAGGTTCAATCCCCAGCATCTCCAACTAAAAAAGGGTCTAGGCAAATAGGCATGAAAAACCTCAGTTTGAGACCCTGGAGAACCACTGCCAGTCTGAGTAGGCGATACTGACTTTGATGGACTGGGGCCCTGGGAGGGAGGGAGAGGTGGAAAGAAAACAACTTTAAATGCATTCTCCAAGCTGCCAGCTTGCTTGGCTTGGAGAAGTGATTTAAAGAAACAAATGCTTTCCCCAAGCTGGCTGAGGGGGAAGTGGGGACTTCTAGAGTCACACAATATGCGTGAAAGAGCCATAGTTTGCCTCCCCCCCCCGCCCCCCCGCTTCTAAAGCACTCTGAGTCCCAGCCGGGGAGCAAAACAGACTACAGAAATGCAGGAATCAGTGCAAACGCGGACATTTGCCGGTCCCCCCCTCCCCCCTCTCGCGAAGTGTCAAAAGCCCATCCAGGCCTCTCAGTCCCCTCCCATCTGTCATTTCTCCCAGGGCTTTTGTCCACGGGGGAAGTTTTCAGCGAGTCTCGCCGCACCCTCCAGCCAACCAAAAGTTTCCCAGCTCCTCGGCGCCCCAAACTTCGCCGCGGCCGCGCCCCAGCTGCGGGGGAAGCCAAACTCCCGCCGGGAGACCAGTCCAGCCGGGGGAGGGAGTGGGGGGTGTGGGTCTGCCTCTCCTCCCCACCCCTTCCCTTCCCCCCTCGCCTTCCCCCTTGATCCTGACCGCCGCCCAGACGGGGAGGGACCCGGCGGCGACCTTCTGGAGCCCCCCTCCGGCCGCCCCACTCACCGCCCCTCCTGCGCTCCGGGGCTGCCTCGCCTTTGTGTGCCGGGTGGCGCCCGCCCTACCCAAGCAGCGCACCCAGGCGGCTCTTCCGCACGCCGGGAGAAAGTCTCCCGGGCCTGCCGGGAGGGGGACGCGTGTCGGGCTCCTCGGAGACAGAAGGGGGGGTCGCTGGGCCGGCTGTCCTCTCTGCCCCCCCTTTGGGCGGGCGTGGCCGGGGCGGCCGTCTGTTTGTGCCTCGGTCGCGCCGGCCGGCCGCCTCCCTCCGCGGGCTGCGCGTTCCCTCCTTGCACGTGTGAACGCGGCGTTGCACGGACCCGGGTGGCTGGAACTCGCGTTGGAGCCGCCTTCGGTGCAGCCGGGCAGCTCATATGCGGGCACTTTGCAAGCCAGGCGGCTGGGACTGGGGAGGGGGGGGGGAGAGAGAGAAGGAGAGGGCCGGCGCCACCCGATTGGCTGCTCGGCCAGCCCAGGGCGCCTCTCATTGGCCGCCGGCCCCGAAGATGGATTTTTTTTCTTCTTCTTGGCCTTCTTTTTCTTGCGGCTTCAAAGGGCCGTCTTGGAGGGCGGCGCAGACGTTAACCCCAGCCGCGCCGGACAGGACTTGGGGAGGGGCGTCTGGAGGGAGGAAGGAAAGAGGGAGGGGCGGCCGTCTGCCCGCCTGGCCGGCGTCTGGACGGAAAGGGGGCGGGGGGGGGGGAGAGAGAGCAGACTCGCCGGCTCGAGGCACCCCTTTGCAGGGCCAGCATTGGAGCAGGAGGGGACCAGTGAGTTCCCTCTAAGCTGCAAAGTCTTGTGAGCAAAAATTCTACTTAGAATCATGGAAGGGGTTTCCAGGGTCATCTAGTCCAACCCCCTGCACAATGCAGGAAACTCAAAAATACCTCCCCCTAAATTCACAGGATCTTCATTGCAGTCAGATGGCCATCTAGCCTCTGTTGAAAAGCCTCCTGTGAGCTCCTGGCATGAAAGCGGTGAGCTCCTGCATCAATTAGTGTGCTCTGGGGCCATCCTTCCTGAGCTAAGACACAAAGGTGTGAGCCGGAGGCTAGAAATCTGCGAGCTCGCTCATGCGAACTCAGAGGGAACACTGCTCTAGACCAAAGTTCCCTCTAAGCTGCAGAGTTTTGTGAGCAAATATTCTGCTTTGTGAGCTCCTGCCATGAAAGTGGTGAGCTGCTACCTAAATTAGCGTGTTCTGGGGTCATCCTTCCTAAGCTAAGGCAAAAAGGTGTGAGCTGGAGGATAAAAAAATATGTAAGCTAGCTCACGCTAACTCAGCTTAGTGGGAACACTGGAGGTGACCAGTCTTCCATCTGAGCTGCAGAGTTCTTGTGAGCAAAAATTCTGCTTTGTGAGCTCCTGGCATTAAAGTGGTGAGCTCCTGCACCAATTAGTGTGCTTCAGGGTCCTCCTTCCTGAGCCGAGACACAAAGGTGTGAGCAGGAGGCTAAAAAACTGTGAGCTAGCTCACGCTAACTCAGCTTAGAGGGAACACTGGTTAAACCCCCCAAATAACAGAAATAGTATATACCAGGATGGCCATACTGTGGCTCTTTCACACATACGGTGTGGCTCTTGAAGCCCCCACTGCCCCGATAGCCGGCCTGAAGAAGGCATTTCTCTCTTTAAATCACCTCTCCAAGCCAAGCCAACCAGTGGCTTAGAGAATACATTTAAAGTTAAAGTTGCTTTCTTTCCACCCCTCTCTCTTCCCCAACTAACTCAGAGGGAAGACTGCTGTAGACCAAAGTTCCCTCTCAGCTGCAGAGTCTTGCAAGCAAAAATTCTACTTTGTAAGCTACTGGCATTACAGTTGTGAGCAAACTATTTGACCGCTGCATAAATTATTGTGCTCTGGGGTCATCCTTCCTGAGCTAAGACAAAAACGTGTGAGCTGGAGGCTAAAAATCTGTGAGCTAGCTCACGCTAACTCAGAGGGAACACTGGTCTAGACCAAAGTTCCCTCTAAGCTGTGGAGTCTTGTGAGCAAAAATTCTGCTTTGTGAACTACTGGCATTAAAGTTGTGAGCTACTGCATAAATTATTGTGCTCTGGGGTCATCCTTCCTGAGCTAAAACAAAAATGTGTGAGTTGGGGCCTAAAAACCTGTGAGCTCGCTCACACTAACTCAGAGGGAACACTTTTCTAGACCAAAGTTCCCTTTAAGCTTGCTGGATCAGGGGAATGCTGTAGACATCGTTTATCTTCATTTCAGTAACACTTTTGGTAAGGTTCCACATATTATCCTTGTTGACAAGTTGGTAAAATGTGGTTTGCATCCTTTACTGTTAGCTGGATCTGTAACTGGTTGACAGATCGCACCCAAAGAGTGCTTGTGAATGGTTCCTCATCCTCTTGGAGAGGAGTGACAAGTGGAGTGCCTCAAGGATCCGTCCTGGGACCTGTTTTGTTCAACATCTTTATAAACGATTTGGATGAAAGAATAGAGGGAATGCTTATTAAATTTGCCGATGATACTAAATTGGGAAGGGTTGCAAATACAGTAGAAGACAGAAACAGGATACAGGATGACCTTGACAGGCTGGAAAACTGGGCTAAATTCAATAAAATGAATTTTAACAGAGATAAATGTAAAGTTCTGCATTTAGGTAGGAAAAATCCAGTGCATGGTTATAGGATGGGGGAGACTTGTGTAGTATGTGCGAAAAGGAACTAGGAGTCTTAGTGGATAATACACTGAACATGAGTCAACAGTGTGATGCGGTGGCTAAAAAGGCAAATGAAATTTTAGACTGTATCATAGAAGTATAGTGTCCAGATCACGTGATGTGATGGTATCGCTTTACTCTGCTCTGGTAAGACTTCACTTGGAGTATTGTGTTCATAATGGAGAGCCAGTTTGGTGTAGTGGTTAAGTGTGCAGACTCTTATCTGGGAGAACCGGGTTTGATTCCCCACTCCTCCACTTGCACCTGCTAGCATGGCCTTGGGTCAGCCATAGCTCTGGCAGAGGTTGTCCTTGAAAGCGCAGCTGCTGTGAGAGCCCTCTCCAGCCCCACCCACCTCACAGGGTGTCTGTTGTGGGGGAGGAAGGTAAAGGAGATTGTGAGCCGCTCTGAGACTCTTCGGAGTGGAGGGCGGGATAGAAATCCAATATCTTCAGTTTTGGGCACCACATTTTAAGAAGGATCTAGACAAGCTGGAACAGGACCAGAGGAGGGTGACGAAGATGGTGAGGGGTCTGGAGACCAAGTCCTATGAGGAAAGGTTGAAGGAGCTGGGGATGTTTAGCCTGTAGAGGAGGCAGCTGAGAGGTGATAGGATCACCATCTTCAAGTACTTGAAGGGCTGTCATATAGAGGATGGTGTGGAATTGTTTCCTATGGCCCCGGAAGGTAGGACCAGAACCAATGGGTTGAAATTCAATCCAAAGAGTTTCCGGCTCAACATTAGGAAGAACTTCCTGACCGCTAGAGCGATTCCTCAGTGGAACAGGCTTCCTCCTTGGTGGGCTCTCCTTCCTTGGAGGTTTTTAAGCAGAGGCTAGATGGCCATCTGACAGCAATGAAGAATCTTGTGAATTTAGGGGGAGGTGTTTGTGAGTTTCCTGCATTGTGCAGGGGGTTGGACTAGATGATCCTGGAGGTCCCTTCCAACTCTATGATTCTAAGCTGTGGAGTCTTGTGAGCAAAAATTCTACTATGGGAGCTCCTGGCCTTAAAGTTGTGAGCTGCTGCATGAATTAGTGTGCTCTGGGGTCATCCTTCCTGAGCTAAGACAAAAATGTGTGAGCTGGAGGCTAAAAATCTGGGAGCTAGCTCACACTACACAAGAGCCCCGTGGTGCAGAGTGGTAAAGCTGCAGTCTGAACTCTCTGCTCATGAGTCATGACCTGAGTTCGATCCCAGCGGAAGCTGGTTTCATGTAGCTGGCTTAGGTTGACTCAGCCTTCCATCCTTCCGAGGGCGGTGAAATGAGTCCCCAGCTTGCTGGGGGGAAAGTGTAGAGGACTGGGGAAGGCAATGGTAAACCACCCCATAAAAAGTCTGCCATGAAAACATTGTGAAAGCAATGTCACCCCAGAGTCGGAAATGACTGGTGCTTGCACAGGGGACTACCTTCACCTTTTTTTAGCACACTAACTCAGAGGGAACACTGCTCTAGACCAAAGTTTCCTCTAAGCTGCATAGTCTTGTGAGCAAAAATTCTACTTTGTGAGCTCCTGCCATGAAAGTGGTGAGCTACTGCATGAATTAGTATGCTCTGGGGTCACAGTGTTGCTGAATTTGTCATCCCTCATGAGCTGACAGCTAAAAACCTGTGAGCTAGCTCACGTTAACTCAGCTTGGAGGGAACACTGAAGGTGACCCCATCTGAACTCAGGGTCCCTCCATGGAAATGAAGGAGCAGGTTTTGAACAGATCAAAGGAAGTCTTTCTCCCCCAGCCCCCAGAGAGAGATCAAGATGGAGAAGCGAAAAAGATCAACAGAATTGGTGGTGGAGGAGGAGATTTCGGGAGTCACGGCTCCCTTCTTCAGATACAGCTAGGATGGGAGTCCGTTTGTCTGTCCTGAATGTTGGCAAGTCTGTTGGATCAGTCCCACCCTCTATTGTGACTGGATCAATCCCAACTTCTATTGTCATTTGGCATCTGAAATCACTCCACTGTCCAATAAATAGGACAGATAGACGCACATTCTAGCTCAAACTTGCTTAATGTAAGAGCCGTGTAGAATAAGCATCAGATGTTTGAGAGCCCCAGAAGACATGAACATCAGATATTTGAGAGCCACAAGGGAAGGAAGGAAATAGATGAAGGGAGGGAGAGGTGGAAAGAAATCAACTTTAACTTTAAATGCATTCTCCAAGCCACTGGCTTGGCTTGGAGAAGTGATTTAAAGAGAGAAATGCCTTCTCCGAGTCGATTGATGGGGTGATGGGGCCTTCGAGAGCTACACAATATCTGTGAAAGAGCCGCATGTGGTTCCCGAGCCGTAGTTTGGCCACCCCTGATCTGGCTGTATCTAAAGAAGTGAGCCGTGACCCCTGAAAGTCTATTGGATCAATCCCACTTTCTATTGTCATTCGGTGTCTGAAATCACTCCTCTTTCCAATATATACGACAGGTGGACACACATTCTCTCTGTAGCTGAAGAAGACACAAATTGTGCTAATCTTTTAGGTGCTACTAGACTTTTGCACTTTCCCCCCAAGAGTCATGGTGAACATGTGGAATTCCCTGCAACAGGAAGTGATGATGGCTAAAAGCATAAATGGCTTCAAGAGGGAATTGGATAAACATACGGAACAAAGGTCCATCAGTGGCTCTGAACCACAAGTCATTGATGGAACACTCTGTCTGGGGCAGCGATGCTCTGAATCCTTGGTGCTTGGGGGGCAACAGTGGGAGGGCTTCTGAAGTTATGGCCCTGCTGGTGGACCTCCTGATGGCACCTGGGTTTGACCACCGTGCGACACAAAGCGTTGGACTGGATGGGCCATTGGCCTGATCCAACATGGCTTCTCATGTTCTTATGTCCTGATGGCACCTGGTTTTTTGGCCACTGTGTGACACAAAGCGTTGGACTAGATGGGCCATTGGCCTGATTCAACATGGCTTCTCTTATGTTCTTATGTCTGGGGCAAGTGATGCTCTGTATTCTTGGTACTTGGGGGGGCACAGTGGGAGGGCTTCTGGAGTTCTAGCCCCACTGGTGGACCTCCTGATGGTACCTGGGTTTTTTTTGGCCACTGTGTGACACAGAGTGTTGGACTGGATGGGCCATTGGCCTGATCCAGTTATGCTCTTATGTCTGGGGCAGTGATGCTCTGTATTCTTAGTGCCTGGGGTGGGGGTGGGGGAGCAACAGTAGAAGGGCTTCTGGAGTTCTGGCCCCACTGGTGGACCTCCTGTTGGCACCTGGTTTTTTGGCCACTGTGTGATTAGGGCCATTTACTTATTTTATTAAATTTATATTCTGCCCTACCCCGCGGATAGACTCAGGGTGGATTACAACATAATCAAACATTTAAAACATTAAAACCGGTGACATCAATATATTAAAGCAAACACATTAAAAACAATATGTTTCAACATATGTCACAGTGGGCCCATCGCTTCTGGGTGCAAGAAATGATAGAACAGTTTCTACTACAAAGATGCTCGCCTCCAGAAAGTTGTATTTAAAACAATGTCACAATTTCCTAAATTCTGCTCCCGGATTAATCATGTTTATCTTTTTTAAAAGAAACGATGAGCTTAATCTGATTCTCTAAACTCTGGAGTCCCCAACTTTTGAGCCTCTGGGCACATTCGGAATTCTGACACGGCACAGTGAGCACAGCAACGAAACGTCTGCCACAAAATGGCCGCTGCCGAAGGTGGAGGCATCCACAAAATGGCTGCCCCACCTTACTTTCAGTCACACAGTGCAGAGCCTGGTGGTGTGGCGGCAGCTGCTGCCAAAGCAACATTTACACAAATCTTCACGGCCAGTCAAATTGCCGATAGGCAACCAGAAAAACTCTTAGCGGCACCAGAAATTGTGTCCGTAGATGCCCGCGGGCACCACTCCACAATGACGACTGTCTTTAGGGACCCTGTTTGCTCCCAAACATTTATTTAATGTTCCGATATCTTTTCGATAGCAGCTTCTGCCTTGAAGCAGGGAGGCACGCCATGCCTGTCCTTTTCATCTAATGCAGTCTCTTCAAATTTACGTAGCTACACATTGTCCCTCCCCCTCACACACACTGTTTTCTCTCTGTCTGAACACCTTCAAATTTATTTCTTCCATTCAGGTCTTTAATTTGTGCTTTCTTAATGATTCCTTTCAAGGGCCAGCAAAGGGAAGATAAATAATAATTATACCCTCTTTCCAGGTTGTTATCCCAAATAGCCCCCACTTTGATGTCGGCTTCCCCGTGATAAAGAGCTTTTTCAGTGGGACGTACAATTATAAAACTCGGTTTGGCACGGTTGTCCACGATCAGTCACATTCAGTTGTATATTTTCAGAAAACGGGCTTTCTCATACCGGCTGTTTGCTTTGAATTTTGACATTGTCTTGTTCTGTAATTATAAAAAGGTGGCCAATTCTTACTCTGGGCATTGGGGTGCCCAATGCCATGTGCTGACATTTTAGCTCAACCTGAGTTTTACTGGGGGGAGAAGAAGATAGATAGATAGATAGATAGATAGATAGATAGATAGATAGATAGATAGATAGATAGATAGATAGATAGATAGATAGATAGATAGATAGATAGATAGATGGATGGATGGATGGATGGATGGATGGATGGATGGATGGATGGATGGATGGATGGATGGATGGATGGATGGATGGATGGATGGATGGATGGATGGATGGATAGATAGATAGATAGATAGATAGATAGATAGATAGATAGATAGATAGATAGATAGATTTATTGTCATTGTTCTCAACAAAAAGAGAGCAACGAAATGAGATGCTCTTCCACAAAACATACCAACACATCAAACACACATATTCATACCATTTAAATACATCTAAAACCATTTAAACCATTAAAACCATTTAAATACATCTAAAACAGATAAACATTCATAAAACCATTTAAACCATTTAAATATATCTAAAACAGATAATCCTTCATAACCCTGCATTTAGCCTAACCACAGCACTTGGATAGAAACTGTCCTTAAATCTGTTTGTCCTAGCCTTCAACACTCTATATTGTCTACCTGACGGTAAGATCTCAAATAGCAAATGGCCCAGATGTGAGGGTCCCTTAGGATCTTTTGTATCTTCCTTTTACATCCCATATTATACAGATCCACCAATGAGGGGAGAGAACATCCACAAATCTTTTGTGCTCTTCTCGTCACTCTTTGGAGCACCCTTCTCTCTGCTTCCGTGCAGCTCCCAAACCACGCGCAGAGGCAATAAGATAAAATGCTCTCAATGGAACTACGATAAAAGGCAACCAGCAGACTCCCTGACGATGATATTGGATTTATATCCCGCCCTCCACTCCAAAGAGTCTCAGAGCGGCTCACAATCTCCTTTATCTCCCTCCCCCTACAACAGACACCCTGTGAGGTGGGTGGGGCTGAAAGAGCTCTCACAGCAACTGCCCTTTCAAGGACAACCTCTGCCAGTGCTTTGGGTGACCCAAGGCTATGCTAGCAGGTGCAAGTGGAGGAGTGGGGAATCAAACCTGGTCCTCCCAGATAAGAGTCCAGACACTTAACCACTACACCAAACTGGCTCTGGAGAGAGACACTGGAAATAGACAGGGGTTCTTTTTGTGGTCTGTTTTTTGCCACTTGCATTAAGGGATGGTTTTAGCCGCCACTGAATTCGAGGCTTCGGACTAGACAGCGTCTGTCATCCTTTTCCTGTTGGGGTCACCGCTCGGTGGCTGGGGTCAATTCAGCAGAAGAACCACTCATAAGGGGCGAGGTATTCAGCATTATGTGTTTGGATTCTTTTTCTGAACTCATGGATTGAGAATTCTGTATTGATTCTGAAGTGGCTAATGGAGACAAATCCCCGTTCGTTTGCCTGAGGCTCATAGGAAGTGTATGGTCTGATCCCCTGATTTTTACAAATATTTGGAGAGATGACAGAACAAGAAAGTTAATCACCCTTTGGGTGAAGAAGTACTTCTTTTTATCCGTTTTAACCTGACTGCTCAGCAATTTCATTGAATGCCCACGAGTTCTCGTATTGTGAGAAAGGGAGAAAAAGACGTCTCTCTTTACCTTCTCCATCCCATGCATAATCTTGTAAACCTCTATCATGTCACCCCGCAGTCGACGTTTCTCCAATCTAAGGAGCCCCAAGTGTTTCAACCTTTCTTCATAGGGAAAGTGTTCAAAACCTTTAATCATTCTAGTTGCCCTTTTCTGCACTTTTTCCAATGCTGTAATATCTTTTTTGAGGTGCGGTGACCAGAATTGGACACAGTATTCCAAATGAGACCGCACCACCGATTTATACAGGGGCATTATGATACTGGCTGATTTGTTTTCAGTTCCCTTTCTAATAATTCCCAGCATGGCGCTGGCCTTTTTTATTGCACTCTCTGAGAGCGGGGCTCAGAAGAAAGGGGTGGGGGGAGCAGAGCTGCTGCCACTGCCCAGGCGAAGCGGGGTTCGCTTGTGGAACTCAAGGCAGCTTACAGTGCCGAGAGCCCTGGGCTGCCCAACTCAGTGCCTCCCGCCCCCGGCCTCCCCAAACAACAAATCCTCCTGTGGGCCCCACCAAACATGAAATCCTGGCTGCAGCCCTGCTTTGGGGGGTGGAGGCAGGAGACCTTGGGGGGTGGAGCCAGGAGCAAGGTTGTGGCAAGCATAATGGAACTCCAAAGGGAGTTCTGGCCATCACTTTTAAATGCCTTCCATCCACTGGAAATAATGAAAGATAGGGGCACCTTCTTTGAGGGCTCATAGAATTGGACTCCCTGGTCCAATCTTTTTGAAACTTGGAGGGTGTTTTGAGAAGAGGGACCGGATGCTATGCTGAAAATTTGGTGCCTCTACCTCAACACCCCAGATACCTGCAGATCAATTCTCCATTATAACTTGTGGGATTCAGTCTTCATAGGAAATAATGGAGTGCCCAGCAGAAATTTCCCTCCCCCACTTACTTTCTGATTACCCTGAAGTGGGAAGGGGGCTCCAAACAGGGGGATCCCCTGCCCTCACCTGGGGATTGGCAACCCTAGCTCATGCACTTACTGGAAGTTCTTCTTGGAAGTGACAAAGGGTAGCTTTAGGAATGGCCGCAAACCCTATGGAAAAACAATAAAGTTTTGGACAATTCCTAGAGCTGCCCTGGAAGTGACAAATGGTAAAACAATAGAGTTTCTGGCCATTCCTAGAGCTACTGTGGAAGTCACAAATGGTAAAACCATAGTTTCTAGCAGTGCCTAGGACTAAGAATTCACTGTTAAGATTTTCCAGTACGTACCCAAGGCCACATTTTGTTTTTAAAAAACCTTGCCACCTCTCTAAAGAGTGGCAGGTAATGGGACCAAACCAGCAGTGCCATCATATGTAGCTGCTTTGGTTTTGAAAGGGTAGAACTGATTGAATTCAGCACACCTAATTTGTTAACACTGAAGGGAAAGCGAATCCAAATGAAATCCCTCCAACTCGCAGATCAGAACGAACCAGATAAGCCTTGGCTGTTTGGTAGTGGCACAATATTGGCTTTCAGTTTCCATTTCCCGACATTATCGTTACTGTTCTGAGAGGAACTTGATCCAACCATAACGTTTAGCCCATAGGCACACACAATGCCACCCCTTGTTTCTGTGCAGTCACACCTCTGACTCCCTCGCTCGGAGAACAGTCCACACAACCAGTGTGTTCTTTGTCTTTCCACCTCTCAAGCATTAGACTTATTGCAAAAGCAGGAAAATGCCTTGTGCGGTGTTGATGGAAGCATAGCGGGAGGCTGGCTGGGCTAGGAATAGAGACAGCTTCTGCCCCCCACCCGAGAAGCCGGCTGCATGACTCCAAGGAATGAAGCATTGGCTTTGCTTAACTTTTGGGAGGGGTGCTGGGCTATTTGGAAGGACAATTAAAGAGCAAAAGGCCGGTTTTGCCATGGTGAAAGTCTCTCACATTAATAGCAGGCAAGAGAGCGAAGGTGGTATGGGATAGCTTGTGTCAACAGATCTCAGAAGCTAAGCAGGGTCAGTAATTGGACAGGAGACCACCAAGGAAGGCTCTGCAGAGAAAGGCAATGGTAGATTCCCTCTGCTATTCACTTGCCTTAAAAACCCCTTGCTGAGGACACCATAAGTCTTAGATGGGAGACCACCAAGGAAGGCTCTGCAGAGGAAGGCAATGGTAGACCAACTCTGCTACTCCCTTGCCTCGAAAGCCCCTCACTGGGGTCACCATAAGTCTTAGATGGGAGACCACCAAGGAAGGCTCTGCAGAGGAAGACAATGGGAAACCCCCTCTGCTTCTCCCTTGCCTTGAAAGCCCTTTGCTGGAGTTGCTGTAAATTGGAAGCTCAGCAGGGTTAGCACTTGGAAGGGAGACCACCAAGGAAGGTTCTGCAGAGGCAATGGCAAACCACCTCTGCTTCTCACTTGCTTTGAAAGCCCCTTGCTGGGGTAGTCATAAATTGGACGCTAAGCAGGGTCAGTACTTGGAAGAGAGACCACCAGTGAAGGTTCTGCAGAGGAAGGCAAGGGCAGACACCTCTGCTTTTCACTTGCCTTGAAAGCCCCTCCATAAGCTGGAAGCTAAGCAGAGTTGGTCCTCAGATGCAGCCTACCAAGGAAGACTCTGCAGAGGAAGGCAATGGACAATCACCTCTGCTTCGTACTTGGGAATTTGTGGGGGTAAGCTCTTTGTTTGGTGAACACCCGTGTGAAATAAGACTATCCGTTTGACAGAAGAAAAACGGTACGCTGCATCCAAAGCCCGTTAAAATGTACTGATTCACTTCATTTCCACCTCGCCTTTCTCGCCAACAGAGACCCAAGGGGGCGGACGTTATTCCCCCCTCCTTCGTTATAGCCTCACAACAACCTTGCGAGGTAGGTTAGGCTGAAAGGGTGTGATGGCCCAAGCCTCTATGGCAGGGTGGGGATTTGAATGTGAGTCTCCCAGATCCTAACTTCCCAATACTCTGACGCAGATGTGTCAGACTTATTTGTTACAAGGACCGGATCTGACATAAATGTCACTTTGTTGGGCTGGATGACGTGTGCCATAAAATGTCATGCTAGTACCAGAGACATAAACTTTATAAAGGGAGTAGTCTGTGCGAAAAGGATCTAGAGCAGGGGTGGCTGACGGTAGCTCTCCAGATGTTTTTTTGCCTACAACTCCCATCAGCCCCAGCCATTGGCCATGCTGGCTGGGGCTGATGGGAGTTGTAGGCAAAAAACATCTGGAGAGCTACCGTTGGCCACCCCTGATCTAGAGGTCTTAGTGGACCATATTCTGAACATGAGTCAGCAGTGTGATGCGGTGGCTAAAAAGGCAAATGCAATTTTGGGCTGTATTAGCAGTAGCATAGTGTCCAGATCACATGAAGTGATGGTAGCGCTTTACTCTGCTCTGGTAAGACCTCACCTGGAGTCTTGTGTTCAGTTTTCGGCACCACATTTTAAGAAGGATCTAGACAAGCTGGAATGGGTCCAGAGGAGGGTGACGAAGATGGTGAGGGGTCTGGAGACCAAGTCCTATGAGGAAAGGTTGAAGGAGCTGGGCATGTTTAGCCTGGAGAGGAGGCGGCTGAGAGGTGATAGGATCACCATCTTCAAGTACTTGAAGGGCTGTCATATAGAGGATGGTGTGGAATTGCTTTCTGTGGCCTCAGAAAGTAGAGCTGATTCCACACTCACCTTGGTCCGGGGCAGGCTTCCGTTTCCGCACGGAGCAAGCTGGTGATTTCGTACCAGTTGCTCCATGCCGCCATTTTGCAAAAACTGGTGTGAAATTGCCAGCTTGCTCCGTGTGGAAACGGAAGCCTGCCCTGAACCAAGGTGAGTGCGGAATCAGCCTAGGACCAGAACCAACGGGTTGAAATTAAATCAGAAGATGATATTGGATTTATATCCTGCCCTATAATCTGAATCTCAGAGTCTCAGAGCGGTCACAATCTCCTTTACCTCCCCCCCCACAGAAACACCCTGTGAGGTAGATGGGACTGAGAGAGCTCTGACAGAAGCTGCCCTTTCAAGGACAGCTCTGTGAGAGCTATGGCTGACCCAAGGCCATTCCAGCAGCTGCAAGTGGAGGAGTGAGGAATCAAACCTGGTTCTCCCAGACAAGGGTCTGCACACTTAAACACTACACCAAGCTGGCTCAACATTAGAGTTTCCGGCTCAACAATAGGAAGAACTTCCTGACAGTGAGAGCGGTTCCTCAGTGGAACAGGCTTCCTTTGGAGTTGGTGGACTCTCCTGCCTTGGAGGTTTTTAAAGAGAGGCTAGATGGCCATCTGACAGTAATGCTGAACCTGTGAATTTAGGGGGAGGGATTTGTGAATTTCCTGCATCGTGCAGGGGGTTGGACTAGATGACCCTGGAGGTCCCTTCCGACTCTACGCTTCTGTGATTCTGTGACACAGGCAAACCCAATTAATAATATTGCTTTTTACTCAAAATACAAACATGCTTATACATCAACACTCTTAGGCTGCGATCATACATACTAAATAATGCACTTTCAATTCGCTTTCCAACTGGATTTTATTGTGTGAACGAGCAAAATCCAGTGGGAAAGTGCATTGGAAGTGGAGTGAAAGTGCATTATTTAGTGCGTGCGATCGCATCCTTACTGTGTTTTCTTTCATTATCTCCCTGTTGCCTACACTCTCACTTCTACCACCTGTCGTGTATCATCACTGAAACTGGAGAGGATACAGGGACATAATGCCCAGCGTTTGTCCACAAGTAATGACCAGTCACTTGTGGGCTGGGTAAAAGCCCTGAACGGGACAGTTCCGACCCACGGACCATACGTTTGACACTCCTGCAGACGACTCCACTATGCAGACTGAAAACAACACAGACATTCTCTCCTCCTCTTCCCAGCAGCCCCAGACTTGGGCTAAAATGGAACATCTTACCTTCTGAAAAGTTGGGGAGTTGTCCGAAGGGCCCGTCCCACTGGAGAGCATGAAGAACTGGAACCGCATCTGTGCCCTGGGCCGGCCGTGGCCCCAAAGCCATGCGCACGGAGCGGAAATCCAAGGAGATGTTGAAATGTCGCCCACAGCTCTTCTGCCCTGCAGGAGGACAAACTGGAAGGGCTTCAGATGCCCCATGAAAGGTCAGCCGCTGCCGTGCCACCAGCAATCATTTCTGCCCCCTCGCCGCTTCCCTTCCAAGCCCTGTAATCTTCCAGGTTCATCTCCACCCCCCCAAAGCAAGAAACACCGAACCAGAACTGACTCCAAAAGGTGCTCCCCCCCGCCCCAATCTCTTTCATTTGGAGCACAACCTCTGCCCCCCTCCCCTGCCGCTCGACGCAAAAACGCCTCCCCTTCCCATTCTGTGTGGTCAACAGATTTCTGCTGAGAGCAGAATTTTACGCACCAGCGAGCAACTGGGGCACGAGCAGGCGTTCTGGCCTCCAAGTACAGGAGCTGACACACACACAGCCCCCCTGCCATTCCCGCCGGGGAACGTAGGCCAAGCTCTGCTGCTGAAGCAGACGGTGTGGTTTTCCCTCCCGTCCACAGAGGACCCTGGAGCCTGGGGCACGAGATGCCCACTGCCGGTTTAAATAGGATGCCCGGGCAGGGGGGGGGAAGACACACCAAGTACTCTCTCATTGTAGGGTTGCCAATCCCCAGGTGCACTACCTAATTTTTGAGGTGGAGGCACCAAATTTGCAGCACAGCATCCGATGCCTCGCCTCAAAACACCCGCCAAGTTTCAAAAGGACTGGACCGCGGGGTCGAATTCTACAAACCTCCGAAGAAGGTGCCCCTCTCCTTCATTATTTCCAGTGGAGGGAAGGCACTGAGAAGGTGTGCGGTCCCTTTCGATGTGACGGCCCTTTGGAGGTCAGTGATGCTTGCCGCAACCTTGCTCCTGGCTCCACCCCCAAAGTCTCCTGGCTCCACCCCCAAAGCCCCCAAATATTTCTTGAGTCAGACCTGGTAACCCTAGCACCAAGTTTAACCCACCGAGTGGCAGCACAGGTCTGCGAAGTGGTCGTTGCGTCTTGCTTGGGGTGACAAAATACTTTGGGTGTTTCTGCACTGACAGTTTGTGTGACTCTCTATCACCACATTGGAAACTCACCTGTTACATTACCTAACATTCTCACTGTTTTGCATCGTTGCTGCCCGAAGCATCTACATTTGTTTCGGTGGGATGAGTTCTGGCGCTGCTGCTGCAACGTCTTTCTCGAAACTAGTTTTGATCCGGTCATTTCTCTACAGGCGTTTCAAACTTGTATTGTAGAAGTTTTCGTGCGTTTCAAAAGACTCCTCCAAAAGCCACACAGTGCAGTAATTTGCAGGAGAACTGACAGCACTTGAAATTTTTACATATCATTGCTTGCCTCATCTTGTAATTTAAATGTGTATTGTTTTTGCAGCGTTGACACGATTTCCAAACCATCGTATACATTTAACTAAGCACTGGTATCCCGTCTGCCCTCTGATCAGACACCCCCCTCCCTCCAAACTGAAACGCTTTCAGCAGGAAATATAGAAGTTTGGCTACGCAAAATGAGCAGAGCAAATCCACCAATGTAAAAGGGAAATAATTAAAGTGGAATGGTGGCAGGCGATTGGAAGACTCTAAAACTCTGGATCAAACTGAATGTAAAAACACCCTTTGAACCTGATCTGCCTCTCTTTCTGCTTTTAGGCAGTCTCATATTCTGCCAGACCCCCAGCCTTTCCACCCTCTCTGTCATGACTTCTTTCCATAGCCTTTTCCTCTTCCATAACCCTCACTCCTTCCTACTCATTCCTCCACTTTTTATACCTTTCGTGTTTATACCCTAGACTGGTCCAGGAGCACCCGAGGGACCGACACAATTTTTGAGGTTGAAGCTTTCGAGAGTCAAAGCTGCCTTTGATATCTGACGATCTTGTTGGCCTCTAAGGTGGCAGCGAGTTCGAATGTAGCCGTTCTCCTGCAGACCGACGTGTCAACCCTTTCATTTATTTCTTTCTCTGTTCCGCCCCCCCTCCCTCAGAATTGAACTCAAACAAATGGAAACGGTATAAACTAAGTTTATTATTCCTGTTTCTGTTAAACATCTTTAGGATGCTGTATGATAATTTACTGCTCATCCTCCTCCACCTATATGTATAGACTGGTCATTTCCATTTTGATTTCTGTCTTGACACTAATCGGCGCTTCCTGGCAGTTTAACCCCCCCCCCCCCTCTCTCTTCCTATCTGTAATGGTTGAGGAAATTCTGTTCCGCTGTATCACAAAATAGAAGAAGCAGTTTAATGTTTCGTGATTGCCCACTGCCTGCTGCGGCCCCAATTTATGTGCTTCTGGACTGTCCTCCCTGTGGGCTTCCCTGCCCCCTCGAAGCGTCTCTCACTTATCTTTCCCACCTTCCATCTCCGTTAGGGTTGCCAATCCCCAGGTGGGGGCAGGGGATCCCCCAGCTCAGAGGCCCTCCCCCTGCTTCAGGGTCATCAGAAAGTGGGGGGGGGAGGGAAATGTCTGCTGGGCACTCCAGTATTCCCTATGGAGACTGATTCTCATAGAGCAGGGGTGGCGAACCTCTGTCCCGAGGGCCGTATGCGGCCCTCGAGGTCACTTGGTGCGGCCCTCGGGGATTGCTGGGCCGAACCGAGCCATGTGGCAGCTTCCCTGGGGCCTGGCTGGCCAGCGAGGATAGTGGGGCCCAGCCACGCTGTGCAGCAGCCTCCCCAGGGCCAGGCAGGGATCACAGGGCCCGGATGCACTGTGCGGCAGCCTCCCTGGGGCCTGGCTGGCCGGCCAGAATTGCTGCAGGGCCTGGAAAAGTTACTGTCACGGTTCAGTTTGCACTGGATTATCCCAGAGGGTGTGGCCTAATATGCGAATGTGTGTGTGACTTAATATGCTAATATTAGGGGATATGGTCTAATATGCTACTGAGGTCCTGCTGGGCTTTTTCTACAAAAAAGCTCTGGACCTCTGCATTTGCCTAGGGCAACGGGCCGGGTGTGTGTGTGTGTGCCAGGTTAGGCTCTCCCCACATGACTTCAAATAGAAAAACAATGATTTGCATTAATTTTGCATTAATTTTGCTGGCCTGAATCATTCTCCCTCGGCGGAGCACTGTTTTTTAAGTTGATATTTTTTTATGGCCCACGAATGATGTTATAAATATCCATATGGCCCTCGGCAGAAAAAGGGTTCCCCACCCCTGTCATAGAGTATGATGGAGAATTGATCCACAGGTATCTGGGGCTCTGGGGGTGGGGCTGTTTTTTGAGGTGCCCCTATCCTTCATTATTTCCAATGGAGGGAGGTATTTAAAAGGAACACAGTCCCTTTAAATGGGATGGCCAGTTAAATTGTGCTTGTCACAACCTTGATCCTGGTTCCGCCCCTAATGTCTCCTGGCTCCACCCTCGAATTCCCAGATATATCTTGAGTTGGACTTGGCAATCCTATTCTCTGTACCCTGCTCCACAGAAATCTCTGGGTCCCTGAGTCTATGGGAGAGTTCCCCCCCCTCCCCCAGCCTCTGACCTCTCACTTCAGCTCCCAGCACTTGAAATGTCACTGACATTCCAAGTGACAGCAAATAGCAGATTCATGAAAATTTCAGGGCGCAAGACGAGCTCGACCAATAGGAGCTGGCGGCTTTGGCATTGCTGTGATTGCTGTAACTGAGAATGGCCAACACAAAATCCCTGAAGGCGTTACAATGTCCATTATTCATGAGGGTTTCGGTAGAGATTTGCAGTGATGTTGCTCCACGGGTACCGTCCAGAACTGCAACATATGTGGAGCTGTTTTCTATCTGGGTAAAGAAGGCAACCTCCGTTGCATTTCAGGGAATCCCTTACCCCAAAGGGCAAGAGGGGGACACGGAATTCTTTTTTAATTTTTGCCACAAATCGTTTGATCTCTCTAGATGTCACTAAGAAAGGAAGGCAGCATAATGTGGCTTGGTTTTGTCAGATCTCAGAAGCTAAGCAGGGTTGGATGGGAGACCACCAAGGAAGGCTCTGCAGAGGAAGGCAAGGGCAGACCACCTCTGCTTCTCCCTTGCCTTGAAAGCCCCTTGCTGAGGTCACCAGAAGTTGGAAGCTGAGCAGGGTCGGTACTTGGATGGGAGACCACCAAGGAAGGCTCTGCAGAGGAAGACAAGGGCAGACCACCTCTGCTGGGATGGGAGACCACCAAGCAAGACATTGCAGAGGAAGGCAAAGGCAGACCATTTCTGTTTCTCACTTGCCTTGAAAGCTCCTTTCTAGGGTCACCAGAAGCTCAAAGCTAAGCAGGGTCAGTACCTGGATGGGAGACCACCAAGGAAGGCTCTGCAGAGGAAGGCAAAGGCAGACCATTCCTGCTTCTCACTTGCCTTGAAAGCCCCTTTCTGGGGTCACCAGAAGCTCAAAGCTAAGCAGGGTCAGTACCTGGGCGAGTGACCACCAAGAAAGGCTCTGCAGAGGAAGGCAACGGGCAAACCACCTCTGCTTCTCCTTGCCTTGAAAGCCCCTTGCTGGGGTCACCCGAAGTTGGAAGCTAAGCAGGGTCAGGACTTGGAAGGGAGACCACCAAAGTAGGCTTGCCTTCCTCTGCAGAGCTTTCTTTGGTGGTCTCCCATCCAAGCGCTGACCCTGCTTAGCTTCCAACTTATGACTCCAGCAAGGGGCTTTCAAGGCAAGGGAGAAGCAGAGGTGGTCTGCCAGTGGTGAAGTGTGCGGACTCTTATCTGGGGGAACCGGGTTTGATTCCCCACTCCTCCACTTGCAGCTGCTGGAATGGCCTTGGGTCAGCCGTAGCTCTGGCAGAGGTTGTCCTTGAAAGGGCAGCTGCTGCGAGAGCCCTCTCAGCCCCACCCACCTCACAGGGTGTCTGTTGTGGGGGAGGAAGGTAAAGGAGATTGTGAGCTGTTTTGAGACTCTTCGGAGTGGAGGGCGGGATATAAATCCAATATCTTCTTCTTCTTCTTCATTCCCTCCCTCTGCAGAGCCTTCCTTGGTGTTCTCCCAAGGTCTGACGAGAGAGGGCTCTATCGTGCTGCCTTCCTCCACTCACCAATTTCACCAATCCACAAATCTCACAGTATTGCCAGGTTAAATCCATGGCACTAAACACAGATGCAGAAGCTCAGGGTTCAAGAAAGTTTTTCTTTACACAGCAATTCTATTTTCAGCCTCTGTTAGTCGTTTTTGTTGTTGTTCAGTCGCACAGTCAAGTCCAACTCTTTGCGACCCCATGGACCAAGTCATGCCAGGCCCTCCGGTCTTCTACCATCCTCCAAAGTCTGCTCAAATTCATGTTAGTTACATCAGTAACGCTGTCCAGCCATCTCCTCTTTTGCCGCCCCCTTCTTCTTTTGCCTTCTGTCTTTCCCAGCATCAGGGTCTTCTCCAGGGAGTGCTCCCCTCTCATTGGGTGGCCAAAGGATCTGAGCTTCAGCTTCAGCATCTGACCTTCCAGGGAACAGTCTGGGTTGATTTCCCTTAGGACTGACTGACTGGATCTTCTTGCAGTCCAAGGGACTCTCAAGAGTCTTCTCCAGCACCACAGCTCAAAAGCATCTCTTCTTCTGCGCTCGGCCTTCCTTACGGTCCAGCTCTCACAGCCATACATCACTACTGGGAATACCATCGCTTTGACTGTACAGACTTTTGTTGGCAGGGTGATGTCTCTACTTTTGATTATACTGCCCAGGTTCGCCATAGCTGTCCTCCCAAGGAGCAAACGTCACCATCTGCAGTGATCTTGGACCCCAGAAACGTGGAGTCTGTCACTACTTCCATGTCTTCCCCTTCTATTTGTCACGGTGTGATGGGGCCGGATGCTATGATCGTAGTTTTTTTTTATCCCAGGCATTACCCACTCATTTAGAATCAGGGCAAAGGACACCCCAAGCCTGTGTCCACGTCAGCCTAAGCACAGGTAGCCAAGAAGACCACGTTTCCCTAAAAGGCTATCGGAACATCTCTTTCCTTGGCAGTTAACAGAAACACAAAGTGCAGCTTTTATTTTAACTGAGCTCATGCTGCCCTCTAGTGGCAAGCTGGGTTATTTGAGCCTTTCATCAAAGTTTCAAGATTTTCAAATCCCACCTTAGGTCTGGCTCGCCCTGGCCTGGATGGTTCAAGACAGGGGTGGCCGAACTTCCTTAACATAAGAGCCACATAGAACAAACGTCAGATGTTTGAGAGCCGCAAGACGTGAACATCAGATGGCTGAGAGCTGGGAGGGAGGGAAAGCAAATAGGTGGAAAGAAAGCAACTTTACCTTCAAATGCATTCTGCCAGCTGGCTTGGAGAACTAATTTAAAGAGACAAATGCCTTCTCTAAGCCAGCTGACGCGATATGTGTGAAAGAGCCACAGTTTGGCCACCCCTGGTTCAGGACGTGCCGACCTCATTTTGGCCAGGAGCTCACAGGAGCAGAACTCCGGAACCTCTAAATTTCATTGTGCTCTTTCTTTCTTACCCCCCTCTCCCAAATATTTGCTTCTGGGCTCCGTGGCTCAACCCCCCCTGTGAGAATTTTGCTGAACTCTAAGATTTGACGAACTTTCTTAATATTCCCCCCCCCCCCAAACACACAAAAAAATGGGAAGAGAACCCAAACCTATCAAGCAGACCGATGGGAATCTTCATCGTGCCACCGTGGCCACAAAGGAGAAAATAATTTAACAAGTATGACGGGAGTCAAGTTTTAGGATGACCGTTAGAACTCAAGAAGCATTTTGAGGCAGATGCTGAGGGGATATAATTGAGTAGACCTTCCGGTGATGTCAGGGGTGTGAGGCATATGCAAATGAGTTGCGTTAATAAGCTCTGGCACCTCTTTTTCTGCAAAATGACCCTTGAAGACATACAACTATATGACTTTTGCTATAGAAAAGAGCCAGAGTCTGGGAGCGCCTTAAAAACTAACAACGTTTGTGGCGGGGGAGGAGTTTTCGGGAGTCACCGTTCACTTCTTCAGATACAGCTCGAACGTGAGTCCATCTCTCCTTCAATCACAAGATTGATGGATTTCTGTTCTGTAGGCCTAAATGGGGTACCTTCCATGGAAACAGATCAAGATGGGTGGGGTAGAATGGGTGGGGGAGGAAGGTAAAGGAGATTGTGAGCTGCTCTGAGACTCTGAGCTTCAAAGTGAAGGGTGAGATATAAATCCAATATCATCGTCGTCGTCATCATCTCCTCCTCATTGCCAGGGTTTTGGAGGAGGGGTTTGAATGACAGGCATCTTTTAAGCAGGGGAGAGATTTGGCCTTTGCTCTTTTATTTTGCAGTTCAAGCTGAACATCACGTGAAGTGATGGTATCTCTTTATCCTGCTCTGGTAAGACCTCACCTGGAGTCTTGTGTTCAGTTCTGGGCACCACATTTTAAGAAGGATATAGACAAGCTGGAAGGGGTCCAGGGGAGAGTGACGAAGGTGGTGAGGGGTCTGGAGACCAAGTCCTATGAGGAAAGGTTGAAGGAGCTGGGAATGTTTAGCCTGGAGAGGAGGCATCTGAGAGGTGATAGAATCACCATCTTCAAGGACTTGAAGGGCTGTCATATAAAGGATGGGGTGGAATTGTTTTCTGTGGCCCCAGAAAGTAGGACCAGAACTAGTGGGTTGAAATTAAATCAAAAGAGTTTCTGCCTCAACATGAGGAAGAACTTCCTGACCTTTAGAGCGGTTCCTCAGTGGAAAAGGCTTCCTCGGGCGGTGGTGGGCTCTCCTTCCTTGGAGGTTTTGAAGCAGAGGCTGGATGGCCCTCTGACAGCAATGAAGATCATGAGAATTTAGGGGGAGGGGTTTGTGAGTTTAGAGCAGTTCCTCAGTGAAACAGGCTTCCTCCTTGGGAGATGGTGGGCTCTCCTTCCTTGGAGGTTTTTCAAGAGAGGCTAGAGGGCCATCTGACAGCAATGAGGATCCTGTGGATTTAGAGGGAGGTGTTTGTGAGTTTCCTGCATTGTGCAGGGGGTTGAACTAGATGACCCTGGAGGTCCCTTCCCACTCTATGATTCTGTGTTTTTAATGGAAAACAAATCAGCCAGTATCATAATGCCCCTGTATAAATCGATGGTGCGGTCTCATTTGGAGTACTGTGTGCAGTTCTGGTGGCCACACCTCAAAAAGGATATTATAGCATTGGAGAAAGTCCAGAAAAGAGCAACTAGAATGATTAAAGGGCTGGAACACTTTCCCTATGAAGAAAGGTTGAAACGTTTGGGACTCTTTAGCTTGGAGAAACGTCGACTGCGGGGTGACATGATAGAGGTTTACAAGATAATGCATGGTATGGAGAAAGCAGAGAAAGAAGTACTTTTCTCCCTTTCTCACAATACAAGAACTTGTGGGCATTTGATGAAATTGATGAGCAGCCAGGTTAAAACGGATAAAAGGAAGTACTTCTTCACCCAAAGGGTGATTAACATGTGGAATTCACTGCCACAGGAGGTGGTGGCGGCCACAAGCATAGCCACCTTCAAGAGGGGTTTAGATGAAAATATGGAGCAGAGGTTGGACTGGATGGGCCATTGGCCATTGGCCTGATCCAACATGGCTTCTCTTATGTTCTTATGTTCTTAATGACCACCTTGGACAAGGAAAGGAGAGCAATAGACGTTTTAATAAATAAGAGAAATAAAAAAATAATCATATGACTATCGTCCGCTGCCCCAGATCTTGTGACTTTCTTCTTGCATTTCCAAAGAAAATTGTTTGACAAAAGGGAGCTGTAATCCACGAAAGCTTCCACTGGGATGAAATCTTTCCCATCTCTGAAGAGGCCACCAGACTCCGCTTTATATCTGCTGTGATAGGCATGCACCGTTACACCTCTGCAGTTCTTACCTGGGGAGGAGGGGGGGAGCCTAAACCATACCTGTAGGGTTCTGTCTATGTGTAATGATCTAAGAACTCTGCCTGAGTGTCTTCTGCCACGCAAACCTCTGAATCACGCCCCAGATCTTTATTTTCCGTCTCATGCAATGGGTGGAGAAGTTGTCAACTAGCAGATCTTGGAATAAATTATTCAGATGGTGCAACAGAGGCCTGGGGAGGGGTGGGGAGGGGGATAAATACATCCAAATACAAGAAAAAGTGTGTGTGTGGGGGGGGCATCTACGAGTCCGGAGCTTAGGCTGAAAGAAGAAATCAGATTGATTTCGGTTCGACACCAAGCCTAGAATGGGGATTGCAAGCCATCCACCCCACTTCACTGTTTTGGGGCGGCATTGAAGCCGTACGGCAGAGCAGTATCAGTTGGGGGCTGCCGGCTCTGGGTTGGAAAATACCTGGAGATTTGCGGGGAGGGGGTGGAACATGAGATGTGGAAGGACCTCAGCAGGGAACAATACCACTGACCGCCCCCCCCCCCCGCTCCAAAGCAGGCCCGTAGCCAGGATTTTTTATTTGGTGGGACCCAAAGCCAGGATTTTCGTTTAGTGAGGCCCTAATTGTTATGCTTAAGTGTGTAACTTGGTTCCGTTGCTTCAGAACAACATCTCTTTTAACCAGCTTCTCAGGTCTGACGCAGCAAGGCTGATTTAACTTGACTGCCTCTTACTGAACAGTAACGTCAATACGAACATGTTAAAAATTTGCAAACAGAGAAGCTATGGGTAGAATGTTCACACAGTAGAAAGGCCTACAGAATGCCTTGGACCAAAAATTAAAGTTAAAATCAACGCTTTCATTAGTAAATAAATAAACGGCCCCTCCTGTCAACTGTATAATGAAACGTAAAGACATCACCCTGCCAACAAAAGTCCGTATAGTCAAAGCGATGGCATTCCCAGTATTAATGTATGGCTGTAAGAGCTGGACCATAAGGAAGGCCGAGCGCAGAAGAATAGATGCTTTCGAGCTGTGGTGCTGGAGAAGACTCTTGAGAGTCCCTTGGACTGCAAGAAGATCCCATCAGTCTGTCTTTAAGGGAAATCAACCCAGACTGTTCCCTGGAAGGTCAGATGCTGAAGCTGAAGCTCAAATCCTTTGGCCACCCAACGAGAAGGGTGCATTCACTGGAGAAGATCCCGATGCTGGGAAAGACATCACCCTGCCAACAAAAGTCCGTGTAGTCAAAGCAATGGTATTCCCAGTACATGTATGACTGTGAGAGCTGGACCATAAGGAAGGCCGAGCGCAGAAGAATAGATGCTTTCGAGCTGTGGTGCTGGAGAAGACTCTTGGACTGCAAGAAGATCCAATTTGTCACTCAGGGAAATCAACCTTGACTGTTCCCTGGAAGGTCAGATGCTGAAGCTGAAGCTCAAATCCTTTGGCCACCGAACGAGAAGGGAGCACTGCCTGGAGAAGACCCTGATGCTGGAAATACAGAAGGCAAAAGAAGAAGGGGACGGCAAAAGAGGAGATGGCTGGGCAGACACAAATCTGAACAGACTTTGGAGGATGGTGGAAGACAGGAAGGCCTGGGGTGATTTTGTCCAGGGGGTCGCAAAGAGTCGGACTTGACTGTGCGACTGAACAACAAAACTCAACTGTTTGGAGGGGTCATAAAGGTCCAACGGGTTTGATTGGAGAGGCATGGGACCCCTCTAGCTACGGGCCTGCTCCAAAGGAGCTTTTTTCTCCAGGAACAGGGCTTTTTTTGAGCAGGAACACACTGGAAAGCACTTCCAGCTGGCTTAGCATTAGGGGTGTGGCCTAATATGCAAATGAGTTCCTGCTGGGCTGCTTCTGCAAAAAAGCCCTGTGTGAAACAATGGTGCTTCTGGGGTGTGTGGCCTAATATGCAAAAAAGTTCCTGCTGAGCTTTCCCCACAAAAATGCCCGATGTGAAACAATGGTGCTGTCTGGAGGTGTGGCCTAATATGCAAATGAGTTTCTGCTAGGCATTTTCTACAAGAAAAGCCCTGCGTGAAACAATGATGCTGTCAGGGGTGTGTGGCCTAATATGCAAATGAGTTCCTGCTGGGCTTCTCTCACAAAAAGCCCTGCGTGAAACAATGGTGGCATTAGGGGGTGTGGCCTAATAAGCAAATGGGTTCCTGCTGGGCGTTTCCTTTTTTAAAAAGCCCTGTCCAGGGGGAACCAAACTTGGTCATCCAGAGATCAATTGAAAGAGCAGGAGATCTCCTGGTGACACCTGGAGGTTGGCAATCACATCAGTTGGGAGTGTCTCAGAAAATCCAATTGCGTCAACAGATTCTTTCTTTCTTTCTTTCTTTCTTTCTTTCTTTCTTTCTTTCTTTCTTTCTTTCTTTCTTTCTTTCTTTCTTTCTTTCTTTCTTTCTTTCTTTCTTTCTTTCTTTCTTTCTTTCTTTCTTTCTTTCTTTCTCTCCCTCCCTCCCTCTCTCTCTCTCTCTCTCTCCCTCCCTCCCTCTCTCTTGCTCTCTCTCGCTCAATCTCTCTCTCTCTCTCCGTTGGTGCCCCTCTCCTTCAAGGAAAAGTTCACCAGGTTGCTTACAAAGATAAAACATAAATCAGAGACACCCCCCCCCCCCAGAAGACCCCCTGGCCTCAACAGTTTCAATCGAATCAACAAGCTAATACAGAAGTGTGAAGCGGGTGCATCCTCTCTGCCTATGAGCGAGCCGCCCCCCCATACTGAATGAGCAGTGGGGAATCAGAGGGTCATTGGGGGGGGGCACAGGAGGTGTACCAAGTTCTGGTCGAAGGGATGCAGGTTCCGTCCTGCCCTACTAAAACTCTCCACTGCCTCCCCCTCTGCCAGGGGTCCCTGAGGTCAGACTCACGTCTTGGGCGTGTTGCTTCAATATTCATTCCGTCTCCTGCCTGCAATTGCGGTTCTCAGAAGAGACTTTGGAATTTCAGCAGGATTCTTCGGAGAAAGCCGGGGCAGTTGAGCTCCGACCTGAGTAGCCCAGGTTAGACTGATCTCATGAGTTTTGGGAAGCAGAGCAGGGCCACGCCTGGTTAATATATGGATGGGAGACCACCGAGGAAGTCCAGGGTTGCTACGCAGAGGCAGGCAATGGCTGACCACCTCTGCTGTTCTCTTCCTTTGACCTGGATGCCCCAGGCGAACTCAGTCTCATCAGAACTCAGAAGCTAAGCAGCATCAACCCTGCTTTGTACGTGGATGGGAGACCACCAAGGAAGTCCAGGGTCGCTGCACAGAGGCAGGCAAGGGCAAGCCACCTCTGCTGTTCTCTTCCTTTGACCTGGATGGCTCCAGGTTATTCTGCTCTTGGAAGCTAAGCAGGGTTGGCTCTGGTTAGTACTTGGATGGGAGACCACCAAGGAAGCCCCGGGTTGCTAAGCAGAGTCAGGCAATGGTAAACACACCTCTGGCCATCTCTTGCCTTTGCATGGACTCTGATCTGGGAGGAACGGGTTTGATATCCCACTCCTTTGCATGCAGCTGCCGGAGTGACCTTGGGTCATAAGAACATAAGAGAAGCCATGTTGGATCAGGCCAATGGCCCATCCAGTCCAACACTCTTTGTCACACAGTGGCCAAAAATTATATACACACACAGACACACACACACACACATATATACACACTGTGGCTAACCCACTCTTGAAGCTGTCTATGCTTGTAGCCGCCATCACCTCCTGTGGCAGTGAATTCCACATGTTAACCACCCTTTGGGTGAAGAAGTACTTCCTTCTATCTGTTTTAATCTGACTGCTCATCAATTTCATCGAATGCCCACGAGTTTTTGTATTGTGAGGTGCGGTGACCAGAATTGGACACAGTATTCCAAATGAGACTGCACCATCGATTTATACAGGGGCATTATGATACTGGCTGATTTGTTTTCAATTCCCTTCCTAATAATTCCCAGCATGGCGTTGGCCTTTTTTATTGCAATCACACACTGTTTGACATTTTCAGTGAGTTATCTACTACGACCCCAAGATCTCTCTCTTGGTCAGTCTCTGCCAGTTCACACCCCATCAACTTGTATTTGTAGATGGGATTCTTGGCCCCAATGTGCATTACTTTGCACTTGGCCACATTAAACCTCATCTGCCACGTTGACGCCCACTCACCCAGCCTCAACAGATCCCTTTGGATTGCCTCACAATCCTCTCTGGTTCTCACCACCCTGAACAATTTAGTGTCATCTGCAAACTTGGCCACTTCACTGCTCACTCCCAACTCCAAATCATTTATGAACAAGTTAAAGAGCATGGGACCCAGTACTGAGCCCTGCGGCACCCCACTGCTTACCGTTCTCCACTGCGAAGACTGCCCATTTATACTCATTCTCTGCTTCCTATTAATTAGCCAGTTTTTGATCCACAAGAGGACCAGTCCTTTTACTCCATGACTCTCGAGCTTTCTAAGGAGCCTTTGATGAGGAACTTTATCAAAAGCTTTCTGGAAGTCAAGGTAAACAACATCTATCAGGTCTCCTTTGTCCACATTTTTGTTCACCCCCTCAAAGAAATGTAACAGGTTAGTGAGGCAAGATCTTCCCTTACAGAACCCATGCTGAGTCTTCCTCAATAACCCGTGTTCATCAATGTGCCTACTCATTCTGTCCTTGATAATGGTTTCTACCAACTTTCCCGGTATTGAAGTCAGACTGACTGGCCTGTAATTTCCTGGATGTCCTCTGGAACCCTTTTTAAAGATGGGGGTGACATTTGCTACCTTCCAGTCCTCAGGAACAGAGGCAGATTTCAATGAAAGATTACATATTTTTGTCAGAAGATCCACAAGTTCAACTTTGAGTTCTTTCAGAACTCTTGGATGTATGCCATCCGGACCTGGTGACTTATTAGTTTTTAATTTGTCTATCAGTTGTAGGACCTCCTCTCTTGTCACCTCAATCTCTCAGGTCTTTCAACACTCCTTCCAAAATTAGTGGTTCTGGAGCGGGCAAACACTTCTCGTCTTCCACAGTGAAGATGGAGACAAAAAAATGCAGTCAGCTTCTCAGCCATTTCCCTATCCTCCTTCAGTAATCCTTTTACCCCTTCGTCATCCAAGGGCCCCACTGCCTCCCTGGCTGGTTTCCTACTTCTAATATATTTGAAGAAATTTTTATTGTTGGTCTTTATGTTTTTTGCAATATGCTCCTCATCATCCCTTTTTGCCTGCCTGATCACAGTCATGCATTTGATTTGGCATAGCCTGTGTTCCCTTTTATTAATCTCACTTGGACTAGCTTTCCACTGCTTAAAGGAGTCCTTCTTACCTTTTACAGCTTCCATGACTTTGTTTGTTAACCATGCAGGCCTTTTCTTATGCCTGTTTGTGCCTTTCCTAACTTGTGGTATATATTTTATCTGAGCTTCTAGGATTGTAGTTTTAAATAGTCACAGTTCTCTCAAGAGCAGTTCTCAAAAAGAGCTCTCTCAGCCCCACATACCTCACAGGGTGTCTGTTGTGGGAAAGAAAGGAGATTGTAAACCGCTCTGAAACTCTGAATGAAGGGTGGAGTATAAATCCAAATCTTCTCCTTCTTTTCTCTTCTTCTAGATGGCCCAGACTAGCCCAATCTTATCAGATCTTGGGAGCCAAGCAGGGTCAACCCTGGTTAGTTCTTGGATGGGAGACCATGAAGGATCAAAGAGGCCAGGCTCAAGACAACCAGAGGCAGGGCCTTTTCTGTTGCAGCTCCTGCCCGGTGAAATGAGCTGCCAGAGGAGGTTAGGGCCCTGTGAGAGCTTCCACGGTTCCGCAGAGCCTGTAAAATGGTGCTCTTCCGCCAGGCATTTTTGAATTAAAATTGACAGCAACAGGAAGGCAGATACTAATCCATCTGGCCCACCTCAAACATCATATTGTGATTGGGGATCTATTTCTTATAGGACACCCAGCAGAAACACTCGAATAATAAAATCTAAACCTCGATGGAGTTGGTAGCATCCGCCATCTTTAATATATCTTTAATACATCAATAGATCCGATATAATAGCACCTACCGTTGTTTTATTTAATTGTTTTATATGTTTTAATTATTATGTGTTGTTATCTTTGTCTTAGTAATATTGGTCTTGTGACCTCTTAATGTGAGCTGACCAACAAACAAATAAATAAGGAAGTCCAGGGTTTTGTTATGCAGAGAAAGGCAATGGCGACCACATCTGAACGTCCCTTGCCTTGAAAGCCCAGCTGTAACATGACAGCACCTTCCACCACCAAGAGAGCATCACGGAAGTCCAGGGTTGCTGCGCAGAGGCAGGCAATGGCAAACCACCTCTGTTTATCTCTTGCCTTCACCTGGATGGCCCAGCCTATTCCGCTCTTGGAAGCTAAGCAGGGTTGATCCTGGTTAGTATTTGGATGGAAGGCCACCAAGGGGGTTCAGGGTTGTTATGCAGAGGCAGGCAATGGCAAACCACCTCTGCTTGTCTCTTGCCTTGACCTGGATGGCCCAGGCTATTCTCCTCTTGGAAGCTAAGCAGGGTTGATCCTGGTTAGTATTTGGATGGAAGACCACTAAGGAGCTTCAGGGTTGTTATGCAGAGGCAGGCAATGGCAAACCACCTCTGCATGTCTCTTGCCTTGACTTGGATGGCCCAGGCTATTCCCCTCTTGGAAGCTAAGCAGGGTTGATCCTGGTTAGTATTTGGATGGAAGGCCACCAAGGGGGTTCAGGGTTGTTATGCAGAGGCAGGCAATGGCAAACCACCTCTGCATGTCTCTTGCCTTGACTTGGATGGCCCAGGCTATTCCCCTCTTGGAAGCTAAGCAGGGTTGATCCTGGTTAGTATTTGGATGGGAGACCACCAAGGGGGTTCAGGGTTGTTATGCAGAGGCAGGCAATGGCAAACCACCTCTGCATGTCTCTTGCCTTGACTTGGATGGCCCAGGCTATTCCCCTGTTGGAAGCCAAGCAGGGTTGATCCTGGTTAGTATTTGGATTGCAGGCCACTAAGGGGGTTGAGGATCGCTATGCAGAGGTAGGCAATGGCAAGCCCCCTCTGAGGGGCCACCACAAATCAGCAGCAGCTTGCGGCCACTTTCTACCTCCACCACCCAAATGTATGCTACTAGGGCCCCTTGGTGTGGGAAATGAACGCCGAAGGAGAGAAGAGAGAAGGAAACAGATGCCCGATTTCTCCCCCCGCAGCCTTTCCGCCCCACCCCAGAAAGGAGCCCAAAGGCTTCCCCCCTGCCCTTCCGGCAGGATGGTTTGAATTAGCTGCTGGCAGGAGGGACATCTAATCCAATATTGCAATGATTCATCGCAGCTCGTGTTCCCGGGGCCTGGCTTCTGCGGAAGCCGAGGATCTCCAGAAACAAGGACAAGGGGAGAGGCCCGCCACAGCCGGCTTCACCACACAGCGAAGCAGCGGATTGTGGGCATTCCCAGAGATTGCTTGCCTAGGGTTGCCAACCTGCCTGGAGATCTCCCCCAAACTACTGCTGATCTCTTAGGGTTGCCAATCCCCAGTTGGGGGCAGGGGATCCCTGGTTTGGAGGCCCCTACCCCCCGCTTCAGGGTCATCAGAAAGCGGGGGGGAGGGAAATGTCTGCTGGGAATTCCATTATTTCCTATGGAGACCGATTCCCCTACGATATAATGGAGACTTGATCTGTGGGTATCTGGGGCTCTGGGGGGGGGCTGTGTTTTGAGATAGAGCCATCATATTTGCAGCATAGCATCCAGTACACCTTCTCAAAATACCCTCCAAGTTTCAAAAAGATTGGACCAGAGGGGCCAATTCTATGAGCCCTAAAAGAAGGTGCCCCTATCCCACATTATTTCCAAAGGAGGGAAAGCACTTAAATCAGGGGTGTCAAACATGCAGTTTGGGGGCTAAATCAGGCCCCCGGAGGGCTCATATCAGGCCCCGAAGCAACTGGCTGTTGTTTGCCTCCTTCTCCCTCTCTCTTGCTTCCTTCTGCATCACAGCTTGCTTTGCAATGCTTGCTCAATTGAACAGGAGCTATAGAGCAAAACCTCTATTTTCTCCATTGGCTGAGGCGCCTCCCTTGGGGAGGAATAGCTTGCTTTGCCAGGCTCTCTCAATCACACAGCAGAGCTACTGAGCCAAGCCTCTCTTCCTTCTATTGACTGAGGCTGTCCTTCTCTCAATCCCTGGGAAGGAAGGAAAGAGCCAGAGCTTCCTTTGCCCTGTTCCTTGAATCCCATGGGAGAAATACAAAGAAAGCACCTTTACACACATGGCCCAGGCTGATACGGCTTGGCCTCTCAAGGTCTTCTTTATGTCAGATCTGGCCCTCATAACAAATGAGTTTGACACCCCTCTGATGTGTGGTCCCTTTCAATGTGATGGCCAGAACTCCCTTTGGAGTTCTGTCATGCTTGTCACAACCTTGCTCCTGGCTCCACCCCCAATGTCTCCTAGCTCCACCCTCAAAGTTCCCAGATATTTCTTGAATTGGATCTGGCAACCCTATGACCTCCAGAGGAGAGAGATCCGTTCCCTTGGAGAAAATGGCTGCTCGGGAGGGTGAACATTATGGATTCGTATGTCCAAGAGTGGAATTCTAGCAGGAGCTCCTTTGCATATTAGGCCACACACCCCTGATGTAGCCAATCCTCCAGGAGCTCACAAGGCTCTTTTTTTGTAAGTTCTGGGAGGATTGGCTACATCAGGGGGTGTGGCCTAATATGCAAAGGAGCTCCTGCTAGAATTCCTTGTAAGCTCTTGAAGGACTGGCTACATCAGGGGGTGTGGCCTAATATGCAAAGGAGCTCCTGCTAGAATTCCTTGTAAGCTCTTGAAGGATTGGCTACATCAGGGGGTGTGGCCTAATATGCAAAGGAGCTCCTGCTAGAATTCCACCCCTGCATATGTCCTCACTGAACTCTCTCTCCCCTCCCAAATCCCACACTCCTCGGGATCTCCCCCCCAAATCTCCAGGAATTTCCCCACCAGGAATTTCCCCACTAGCAGTAGTCAAACCTAGAGTAGTGGTGCCAATCTCCAGGTGGGGCCTGGAAATCTTCTGAAATTGCTACTGATCTCCAGAGATTGGTTTCCCTGGAAAAACTGGCTTCTTTGGAGGGGGGTGGGGATAACTCTATGGTGTCATACTCTGCGGTGGTTCCTCCACTCTCCAAACCTCACTCCCCCCCCACCCCAGGTTCCACCCCAAGCACCCTGGAATCTTCCAACCCAGAACTGACAACCCTAAGCTTGGTTTTAGATCTGGCAATCATAGAATCACCAAGTTGGAAGGGGCCATAGAAGCCATCTAGTCCAGGGGTGGCCAACAGTAGCTCTCCAGATGTTTTTTTGCCTACAACTCCCATCAGCCCCAGCCATTGGCCATGCTGGCTGGGGCTGATGGGAGTTGTAGGCAAAAACCATCTGGAGAGCTACCGTTGACCACCCCTGATCTAGTCCAACCCCTTGCTCAGTGCAGGATCAGCCTAGAGCAGGGTTGTCAGACGTGCAGCCCAAGGGCTGGATTAGGCCCCCGGAGGGCTCCTATCAGGCCCCCAAGCAACTGACTGTCATCTGCTTCCTTCTCTCTCTCTTGCTTCTTTCTGCATCACAACTTGCTTTGCAAGTCTTGCTCAGTCGCACAGGAGCCACAGAGCAAAGCCTCTATTTTCTCCATTGGCCAACCAGCATGTGGAGCAACTTACATACAGAACTTGCAATGCACAGCCATTTCATGTTTCCCCCCAGGTCTTAGGCTCAAAGCATTGACCATGAGATTTCTATAATGAATGTCAATAAACAAAAGTAGGTTTGCAACTTACAGACTCACACCTGAACAGCATATTCAAGATTGCTGCAGCAAAATCTCCAGATTTTAATGCAGTAATTAGTCATAGCTTTCACAGAGCTGTCTTCAAAGGGCAGCGTCTATCAGAGCTCTTTTAGCCCCACCTCCCTCACAGGGTGTCTGTTGTGTGGGAAGATGATAAAGGAGACTGTGAGCCACTCTGAGACTCTGAGATTTGATGGGGAGGGTAGGATATAAATCCAATATCATCTTCTGGTCGCCGCACCTCAAAAAGGATATTATAGCATTGGAGAAAGTCCAGAAAAGAGCTAGAATGATTAAAGGGCTGGAACACTTTCCCTATGAAGAAAGGTTGAAACGCTTGGGACTCTTTAGCTTGGAGAAATGTCGACTGCAGGGTGACATGATAGAGGTTTACAAGATAATGCATGGGATGGAGAAAATAGAGAAAGAAGTACTTTTCTCCCTTTCTCACAATACAAGAACTCGTGGGCATTCGATAAAATTGCTGAGCAGTTGGGTTAGAACAGATAAAAGGAAGTCCTTCTTCACCCAAAGGGTGATTAACATGTGGAATTCACTGCCACAGGAGGTGGTGGCGGCTACAAGCATGGCCACCTTCAAGAGGGGGTTAGATAAAAATATGGAGCAGAGGTCCATCAGTGGCTATTAGCCACAGTGTGTGTGTGTGTGTGTGTGTGTATGTGTGTGTATATATATATATATATATATATATATATATATATATATATATATATATATATATATATATAATTTTTTTGGCCACTGTGTGACACAGAGTGTTGGACTGGATGGGCCATTGGCCTGATCTAACATGGCTTCTCTTATGTTCTTATGTTCTTCTTCGGTCACAAGATTGCAATGAGGATGCACTTGGACATTATGTGGCCTCACAGGCGTGATCAACCCATTTGCTTGGCGCTCGAGAGGAGATGCGTTCCCCCAGTAATAAAATATTGCAGTTTAAAGAGTGAGAAAATGTGGAAGGGATGAGTCAATGAAACCAAGAGGAAAGAACAGAGAAGTGACAGTTCTGTTTATTGTGCCATGCAAAGATTATCTCTAGAGGACTTGTGGTAAGAAAACTCCCACAGTGGGGACCCAGAGAGCACATTAGTTCCCAGAGAGAGGGCATGTCAGGCCCCAGATGCTGAGCCCTAATTATAGAAGATGGAGGAGGAGGAGGAGAAGAAGAAGAAGATTGGATTTATACCTGGCCCCACTGATGGACCTCCTGATGGCACCTGGATTTTTGGCCCCTGTGTGCACAGAATGTTGGACTGGATGGGCCATGGGCCTGATCCAACATGGCTTCTCTTGTGTTCTTATGTCTGAGGCAGGGATACTCTGTCTTCTTGGTGCTTGCGGGGGCAACAGGAGGGCTACTGGCCCCACTGGTGGACCTCCTGATGCCCCCCAGGCACCAAGAATACAGAACACTTCTGCCCTAGACATATGAACATAAGAGAAACCATGTTTGACCAGGCCAATGGCCCATCCAGTCCAACACTGTGTGTCACACAGTGACCAGAAAACCAGGTGCCATCAGGACATAAGAACATAAGAAAAGCCATCTTGGATCAGGCCAATGGCCCATCCAGTCCAACACTTTGTGTCACATAAGAGAAGCCATGTTGGACCAGGCCAGTGGCCCCTCCAGTCCATCACTCTGTCACATAAGAACATAAGAGAAGCCATGTTGGACCAGGCCAATGGCCCATCCACTCTGTGTCACACAGTGGCCAGAAAACCAGGCGCCATCAGGACATAAGAACATAAGAGAAGCCATCTTGGATTAGGCCAATGGCTCATCCAGTCCAACACTCTGTGTCACACAATGGCCAAAACCTGAGGGCCATCAGGAAGGCCACCAGCAGGGCTAGAACTCCAGAAGCCCTCCCACTATTGTCCCCAAGCACCCAGAAGACATAGCATCACTGCCCCAGACATAAGAACATAAGGTAAACCATGCTGGATCAGGCCAGTGGCCTATCCAGTCCAACACTTTGTGTCACACAGTGACCAAAACCCAGGGGCCATCAGGAGGTCCACCAGTGGGGCCAGACGTTGTTCTCCTTGACCAGCTAATCCCTGCATGGTGTCTCTTAGCAACGAGTGTCCAGCCTCCATCTGAAGTCTCCACATGATAGAGAAGCTGTCATGCTTAGTGAGTACAGTGTTTCAACAGATAATTCATCTCCCAGCTTTGCTCATGGTGTGTGTGTGTTGTGTGTGCATGAGTCACACTTGCAGAAAAAGCTCACAAGGCTGGAATCAAAATCTGTCTGTCTGAGGTCATCTCTGTAAGAGCTTTCAGCCAGCCGGCCCACAGGGACGTGAAACTCTGCCTGAGAAGACAAGAAGCCTTACGAGAAGCTGTATCTTGCCTGGTTAGGAGGGAACCGTGCTAACGAACCACAAATATCGCAACAATAAGGCTGCTTAAAAATGCACTTCTAATTAAGCATTTATATCATAGAGTCAAGCAATTGCTGATACTTCTTTATGAACATACATTAGATAACAAAAATGATGTGCAAAATCAATTTACAGTATGTCACAGAAGTGAGTACATCCCCTCACAACATTTTGTAAATATTTAAGTATATCTTTTCATGTCCACTTGGACATTATCACTTAGGGGTGTACTCACTTTTGTAGCCAGCAGTTTAGACATTAATGGCTGTGTGTTGTGTAATTTTGAGGGGACAGCACATTTGCACCGTTATACAAGCCGTAGACTCACTACTTTACTCCCTACAAATGGCACTATCAGTTCTCAATCCGTTTGTAATTGACCAGCAACTTGGCGTCTAAGAACATAAGAGAAGCCATGTTAGATCAGGCCAATGGCCCATCCAGTCCAACACTCTGTGTCACACAGTGGCCAAAATTTTTATATATAAATATACACACTGTGGCTAATAACCACTGATGGACCTCTGCTCCATATTTTTATCTAAACCCCTATTGAAGGTGGCTATGCTTGTGGCCGCCACCACCTCCTGTGGCAGTGAATTCCACATGTTAATCACCCTTTGGGTGAAGAAGTACTTCCTTTTATCCGTTTTAACCTGTCTGCTCAGCAATTTCATCGAATGCCCACGAGTTCTTGTATTGTGAGAAAGGGAGAAAAGTACTTCTTTCTCTACTTTCTCCATCCCATGCACAATCTTGTAAACCTCTATCATGTCACCCTGCAGTCGACGTTTCTCCAAGCTAAAGAGTCCCAAGCATTCCAACCTTTCTTTCTAGGGAAAGTGTTCCAGCCCTTTAATCATTCTAGTTGCCCTTTTCTGGACTTTCTCCAATGCTATATTATCCTTTTTGAGGTGCGGCGACCAGAACTGCACACAGTACTCCAAATGAGACCGCACCATCGATTTATACAGGGGCATTATGATACTGGCTGATTTGTTTTCAATTCCCTTCCTAATAATTCCCAGCATGGTGTTGGCCTTATTTATTGCAAACGCACACTGTCTTGACATTTTCAGTGAGTTATCTACTACGACCCCAAGATCTCTCTCTTGGTCAGTCTCTGCCAGTTCACACCCCATCAACTTGTATTTGTAGCTGGGATTCTTGGCCCCAATGTGCATTACTTTGCACTTGGCCACATTGAACCGCATCTGCCACGTTGACGCCCACTCACCCAGTCTCAACAGATCCCTTTGGAGTTCCTCACAATCCTCTCTGGTTCTCACCACCCTGAACAATTTAGTGTCATCCGCAAACTTGGCCACTTCACTGCTCACTCCCAACTCTAAATCATTTATGAACAAGTTAAAGAGCATGGGACCCAGTACCGAGCCCTGCGGCACCCCACTGCTTACCGTCCTCCACTGTGAAGACTGCCCGTTTATACTCACTCTCTGCTTCCTATTATTCAGCCAGTTTTTGATCCACAAGAGGACCTTTCCTTTTACTCCATGACTCTCAAGCTTTCAAAGAAGCCTTTGATGAGGAACTTTATCAAAAGCTTTCTGGAAGTCAAGGTAAACAATATCTATCGGGTCTTCTTTGTCCACATGTTTGTTCACCTCCTCAAAGAAATGTAACAGGTTAGTGAGGCAAGATCTTCCCTTACAGAACCCATGCTGAGTCTTCCTCAATAACTTGTATTCATCAATGTGCCTTCTCATTCTGTCCTTGATAATGGTTTCTACCAACTTTCCCGGTATTGAAGTCAGACTGACTGGCCTGTAATTTCCCGGATCTCCTCTGGAACCCTTTTTAAAGATGGGGGTGACATTTGCTACCTTCCAGTCCTCAGGAACGGAGGCAGATTTCAATGAAAGATTACCTATTTTTGTCAGAAGATCCACAAGTTCAACTTTGAATTCTTTCAGAGCTCTCGGATGTATGCCATCCAGACCCGGAGACTTATTAGTTTTTAATTCGTCCATCAGTTGTAGGACCTCCTCTTTTGTCACCTCAATCTGATTCAGGTCTTTCAACACCCCTTCCAAAATTAGTGGTTCTGGGGTGGGGGAAAAGTTCTCATCTTCCACAGTGAAGACGGAGGCAAAAAATTCATTCAGCTTCTCAGCCATTTCCCTATCCTCCTTCAGTAATCCTTTTACCCCATGGTCATCCAAGGGCCCCACTGCCTCCCTGGCTGGTTTCCCACTTCTAATATATTTGAAGAAATTTTTGTTGTTGGTCTTTATGTTTTTTGCAATATGCTCCTCATAGTCCCTTTTTGCCTGCCTGATCACAGTCTTGCATTTGATTTGCCACAGCCTGTGTTCCCTTTTACTAATCTCACTTGGACTGGTTTTCCACCGCTTAAAAGAGTCTAGTTTCTGAGCACTGGTTCCAGGTTTGAATTACTATTTGCGGCTATGGCCACTTAAGTGAACTTCTACCTTGGATACTGACATGCATTTTGAATGTATTGAGTTGTGGTTCCAGAAGAGTAATTTTTGTTGGAAGAAGAGTTGCCATCGAAACATGACTTTACCAGAATCGTGTCACAATACTAATTCTGGAGTTATGAACTTTGGCACCTTGGCAAAATATAGAGTTTTGGGCCTGTGTTAGTTAGTGTTAGTTAGTCAGTGAAAGCTGGTTCAGGTAGACGGCCCAAGGTTGACTCAGTCTTCCATCCTTCTGAGGGCGGTCAAATGAATCCCCAGCTTGCTGGGGGGGAAGTGTAGAGGACTGGGGAAGGCAATGGCAAACCACCCCGTAAAAAGTCTACCATGAAAATGTTGTGAAAGCAACGTCACCCCCGAGTCGGGAATGACTGGTGCTTGCACAGGGGACCTTTCCTTTTAGAAGAGCCCTGTGGCGCAGAGTGTTAAAGCTGCAGTACTGCAGTCCTAAGCTCTGCTCACGACCTCAGTTCGATCCCCGGTGGAAGCTGGGTTCAGGTAGCCGGCTCGAGACTGACTCAGCCTTCCATCCTTCCGAGGTCGGAAAAATGAGTCCCCAGCTTGCTGGGGGGAAAGCGTAGAGGACTGGGGAAGGCCATGGCAAACCACCTCGTAAAAAGTCTGCCATGAAAACGTTGTGAAAGCAACGTCACCCTAGAGTCGGAAACGACGGGTGCTTGCACAAGGGACCTTTCCTATCCTAGTCAGTGGACCAGACTTTTTTGGTATGAGTTGATGTATATAAATTGATTTTGTACATCACTTTTGTTATCTAATAAAGAAGTATCAGCAATTGCTTGACGCTATGATATAAATGCTTACTTAGAAGTGCATTTAAGCAGCCTTATTGTTGCGATGTTTGTGGTTCGTTAGCACGGTTCCCTCCTAGTCTGCAATCTTCCGTTGCTAGTCCCCTTTTTGTTTTGTCCATCTTGTCTGGTGGCAGAAGCCCCGGGTGTAAAAGCAGAGGGTTGCCAACTGTGGATTGGGGAATTCCTGCAGATCTGTGGGTGGAGCCTGGGTAGGGCGAAGTTTGGAGAGGGGCAGTTGCCAGCCTCCAGGTGGCAAAAAAATCAAAGGTACATAACCCACCATGAAAACCAGCTTCTATTATTAAATTATACAAGGTCAACAAAAAAGAAACACAAATTCCACCGTCATAAATTACAAAACAACCATAACTTTTAGTCCTTAATAGAAAAGGAAGCAATAGCACCAAGAGTCTTTTTTTTTCATCCTATGGTAAAGCTTCCCATCTTATCCCATGCAATCCTGGTGTAGTACTCCAGAGGTTTAACGTCTGTCCAAGGATGCAGCCAATAATCCAAGTTTCCAAGGTGCTCCTTCAAATATGCTGGCTGTTTGGCCTAACACTTAAGAGAAATTGCTCAGAGGATTGTTGCAGCTTGAAGAAGCTCACGCGAAACAAGGGTTCAGTATGACCTTGTCCTTGGAAACTTGGATTATTGGCTGCATTGTCCTTTTGCCGTGTTACTCTCTCCGTGTTGTATAGCCTCCAGGTGGCAGCTGGAGATCTTCTGTTAATACGGTCGATCTCCAGATGTACAAGACGAGTTGTCCTGGAGAAAATGGCAGATTTAGAAGGTGGACATCACACCCAGCAGTTCCGGCTGGCTTTGTGTTGGAGGTGTGGCCTATATGCAAATGAGTTCCTGCTAGGCTTTTTCTACAAAAAAAAGTCCTGGCTAGAAGTACCACAGAGTTTCAGTTAGACATAAGCAATCATATTTTGATCAACAAAAGCATAAAAATCAGAGAGAAAAAACCCATCATTTATAATAATCAATATTGTCTAATTAAACGTAACTAATAACATTTTTCTAAATAAAGTTGTTGGAACAGATCTTACTTTAGTATGTTCAAATTGCTTAACATACTTTTGTTTTGGTCTGGTCTACAGACTTTCATTCCTAACAATTCTAACATTTCTGACCTTGGGTCATTGGAAGCATAATCAGGCCTCAAATTCAGCGGGAGCTCACGGGAGCACAGCTCCTAAGCCCTTCTGAGGACTCCCCCTCTTCCTCTCCACCTACCTTGTCCATGGAATAGGAGGTGCAGCTGCATAACAATCCCTGGATTAGGAGAGCGGGCAGCCAGCCGGCCACCAGGGGCTTTGCCACACCCTCAGCAACCCTCATTAACCCCTGGAGAAGCCCATGCCACCCTTTCCCCACTTCTTATGTGATTTTGGGCAGCGGGTGGCTTGCTGACCTTTTCACTGAGGGGCAGTGGCCAAGTAGAGCCCCAGGTGAGCAAGACCTGCTTGGGCTGACTGGATCTCTAGTCAGCCCAAGCAGGGCTCGCTTGCCCGGGACTCTCCTTTCTTGCATTGGGTTGCTTTTGGCTGGGGGGGGGGCGGCATATACTAATGAGCTATGCTAACGAGCTCCACCGCCTCTTTTTCTACAAAACGACCCCTGAGCATAAACATTTTAAACATACGTTGCTCGATTCTGTCTCGTAATCCTTCTGGACTTTACCATTTTATTCTTATTTTAATCTTTAAAGCGTTCCCATCTAATTTTGATCGATATATGCAAAAAATACATTCAATTTTTCTTGAAATTTTTCTTGAATTTCTTGAAATTGAAATTTGGCTGCACAGATTTGTCAAAAAATGTTGCTTCGGCTCTAGAATGTTCGCTGCATGACAGAAGGTGAGCTGTAGCAGCCATTTTGTGGACGGCTCTGTCTCCTGTTTTAGCCATTTTATAGCTGCGGCCACCACACCGTGTCAGGATTCCAGAGGCACTGGCTGTCCCCAAAAGGCTGAGAAGCCCTATTGTAGGTATTATACATGCATCATTACACCCCTCAGAACTCTCTTCCCAAGGAAACAGGAAACTTCTGCTGCGCTGGCTGATCTCTTGGGGAAGTGGAGGGTGTGGGATGTGGCGATTCGGCCAGTGACTCAACCCTGGGTTTTCCCTGATGGACGCAGTGCTGTCATACAAAGCTCTGCATGCCTGTCACACGCCTCTGTCCGCCTGTGAGGATAAAAGAGTATAAATCTAGCCCAGGGGTAGCCAAACTTGCTTAACATAAGAGCCATATAGAATAAACGTCAGACATTTACGAGTTGCAAGAAATGAACGTTGGATATTTGAGAGCCGCAAGACATGAACAAATCTTTATTAAAACTCTTAATGCTTGCTTTCCACAGAAAGATAAAATACATATGTATGCACTTTACAACACGACCCTGCTAGGAGGAGACTTTTTCAAAAAAAAAAAAAACAAAAGCTGGGATTAACAGTGCCTATAAGATCAGCATAGGGAAAGGCGAGGGAATTAATTTTTGGCACCAGCAAGAGAAGGAAACACACGTGTACTATATAAAGCACTGGTCACCATTTGCATCATTATGCATCTCTCTTTGCCTTGACATCAAGTTTAGTAAATACAGCGCCTACAAGAACTATGAAACTAAGGGGGAGCCCTGCACTGCCCTCTTTAATTCTAGTCCTCTTTCCAGTGGCTCCCTTGGCTCTTGTGCTTTCTTTCCCTGCTCTAGGTCTCCGGGAGACCTTGGTTGTGGAGGAGAGAGCTTGTAATTTCCCCCTTCTTCACTTCACACATGGCAGAAATAGCCACCTACCTATGGGTAAGCGCTCAGAGGCTGACTAGAGTCCCGATGCTAGGCTCGCTTATTTGAGAGTAAGCCTGCATTAAGTTCCTCCTCAGCCTCCACGAGCCACACAATATGTGGCTCCAGAGCTGTAGTTTGGCCAACCCTGAGCTAGTCTTAGGAATACACCCATTCAGTTTTGATTCAAGTTTAAAGTTTTGGTTTTGACCTTCAGGATCCCACCTATGTGGTCGGGGACCAACATACTTTCAGGACCATCTGTCCTGGCATGTCAGAAAAAGAAGAAGAAGAAGAAGAAATTGGATTTATATCCTGCCCTCCACTCCGATTCTCAGAGTCTCAGAGAGGCTCACAATCTCCTTTATCTTCCTCTCCCTGTGAGGTGGGTGGGGCTGAGAGAGCTCTCTCAGAAGCTGCCCTTTCAAGGACAACCTCTGCCAGAGCTATGGCTGACCCAAGGCCATTCCAGCCTCTGCAAGTGGAGGAGTGGGGAATCGAACCCGGTTCTCCCAGATAAGAGTCCGCACACTGAACCACCACACCGAAAAAAGATGAAGATGATGATGACATTGGATTTATACCCTGTCCTCCACTCTGAATCTCAGAATCATACCTGGTTCTCCCAGATAAGAGTCTGCACACTTAACCACTACACCAAACTGGCCCTCTGGGAAGCAAGCAGCCTGGGCCCACAGAGAGAGAAAGGCCTGACAGGATGGGTCCGGAAAGCCCAGAAGAGGAAGCCGCAGGATTCTTCCCGTTTGTTGTATTCATTAGTCACTCATTGTCAGGAAAGCCAGAGAAATGAGGTTTGCACAGAGATTTGCATGGGGAATACACATCACAGATGGCAGCAGATCAAGATGGGTAGGGAGCGAGCCATGACTCCTGAAAGCTCCTTTAACAAATAAAGGGTAGTCCCCTGTGCAAGCACCAGTCGTTTTCACAGAAGACTTTTTATTATGGGGTGGTTTGCCATTGCCTTCCCCAGTCCTCTACACTTTCTCCCCAGCAAGCTGGGGACTCATTTTACCAACCTCGGAAGGATGGGAGGCTGAGTCAACCTGGAGCCGGCTACCTGAACCAGCTTCCGCTGGGATCGAACTCAGGTTGTGAGCAGAGAGCTCGGATCATAGAATCAAAGAGTTGGAAGGGACCTCTAGGGCCATCTAGTCCAACCGCCTGCACAATGCAGAAAACTCACAAACAACTTCCTCTAAATTCACAGGATCTTCATTGCTGTCAGATGGCCATCTAGCCTCTGTTTAAAAACCTCCAAGGAAGGAGAGCCCACCACCTCCCAAGGAGGAAGCCTGTTCCACTGAAGAATTGCTCTAACGGTCAGGAAGTTCTTCCTAATGTTGAGCCGGAAACTCTTTTGATTTAATTTCAACCCATTGGTTCTGGTCCTGCCTTCTGGGGCCACAGAAAACAATTCCACACCATCCTCCATAGGACAGCCCTTCAAGTACTTGAAGATGGTGATCCTATCACCTCTCAGCCGCCTCCTCTCCAGGCTAAATCTCAGACTGTATTGTACGTTCAAAGCACTAAGCCAATAATACAAATGTATAGCACTTACAAAGACATCATACAACAAATTGGAATAGTACAGAAAGCATGTCACTAAGAAAGTCCACCAAGGTTGAAGGAGCTGGGGATGTTTAGCCTGGAGAGGAGGCAACGGAGAGGTGATAGGATCACCACCTTCAAGTACTTAAACGGATGTCATATAGAGCAGGGGTGGCCAATGGTAGCTCTCCAGATGTTTTTTTGCCTACAACTCCCATCAACCCCAGCCATTGGCCATGCTGGCTGGGACTGATGGGAGTTGTAGGCAAAAAACATCTGGAGAGCTACCATTGGCCGCCCCTGAATTATAGAGGATGGTGTGGAATTGTTTTCTGTGGCCCCGGAAAGTAGGACCAGAACCAATGGGTTGAAATTAAATCAAAAGAGCTTCCGGCTCAACATGAGGAAGAACTTCCTGACCGTTAGAGCGGTTCCTCAGTGGAACAGGCTTCCTCCTTGGGAGGTAGTGGGCTCTCCTTCCTTGGAGGTTTTTAAGCAGAGGCTGGATGGCCATCTGACAGCAATGAGGATCCTGTGAATTTAGGGGGAGGCATTTGTGAGTTTAGAGCGGTTCCTCAGTGGAACAGGCTTCCTCCTTGGGAGGTGGTGGGCTCTCCTTCCTTGGAGGTTTTTAAGCAGAGGCTGGATGGCCATCTGACAGCAATGAGGATCCTGTGAATTTAGGGGGAGGCATTTGTGAGTTTAGAGCGGTTCCTCAGTGGAACAGGCTTCCTCCTTGGGAGGTGGTGGGCTCTCCTTCCTTGGAGGTTTTTAAGCAGAGGCTGGATGGCCATCTGACAGCAATGAGGGTCCTGTGAATTTAGGGGGAGGTGTTTGTGAGTTTAGAGCGGTTCCTCAGTGGAACAGGCTTCCTCCTTGGGAGGTAGTGGGCTCTCCTTCCTTGGAGGTTTTTCAGCAGAGGCTGGATGGCCATCTGACAGCAATGAGGATCCTGTGAATTTAGGGGGAGGTGTTTGTGAGTTTAGAGCGGTTCCTCAGTGGAACAGGCTTCCTCCTCGGGAGGTGGTGGGCTCTCCTTCCTTGGAGGTTTTTAAGCAGAGGCTAGATGGCCATCTGACAGCAATGAGGGTCCTGTGAATTTAGGGGGAGGTATTTGTGAGTTTAGAGTGGTTCCTCAGTGGAACAGGCTTCCTCCTTGGGAGGTGGTGGGCTCTCCTTCCTTGGAGGTTTTTAAGCAGAGGCTAGATGTCCCTCTGACAGCAATAAGGATCCTGTGAATTTAGAGGGAGGTGTTAGTGAGTTTCCTGCATTGTGCAGATGATTGGACCAGATGACCCTGGAGGTTCCTTCCAACTCTATGATTCTAAGATGAACCGCTTCAAATTAGAGAGTATCAATGTTGATGCTCAGCCCTCTCTGTAGAAAAGTAAAGTTATTGTGCAAGGAACTCTCAGAACAACAATGCTGAAATGTAGTGCCTCCAAACTGGGGGATCCCCTGCCCCCACCTGGTGATTGGCAACCCTAATTTGGGGGAACGTAAACTCTGTATTTTTTTTTTTGAAAGGACAAAACCCCAAAGAGCGACATTCAAGGCCGGCCAACATAAACATCTCCTCTTTCCAGAAGGGAGTCCCAAGAAGTGAAACCTTCCAGATAATTGCGGGGGTGGTGGTGGTGGGGATACGTGCGCCTAGCTGGCGACTTCCCTTAAACTTTATTCTGGCCGAAGCAATTAAGCTGCAAAAGTCATCAAGGACTTGTAGTATCGCCGTCTGCTTTGGAAAGCGGGCATTTTCCTCCCCCCTCCCCCCCACACCCCGTGGCTCCTTCTCAGGGCACAATGGGAGCCTTTGTAGGCAAAGGACTTTGTTACACGCCTGCCGCTGCACAGTTTTCCACTCCCCTGTGCCAAACAGGACTCTAATTTAACACAGAAAGTCCAGATGGGCCACAAAAAAACATTGCTGCGGTCTGGGATATATATAGCCTCGTCTCCTCCTACCCCCGTCATAACCCATGCCTCTCCCACACCACCAGGCCCTCCTACCCGTCTTTGCCCACTTTCTTGAGTCACAGTACCATTTCTCAGTTTCTGCAGAATGCTTGGAGCATGGTAGAGGTGAGCCAGCGCATGTGTTGGACACATGCTTCTGAGCTCTTTGGAGACGGTGCCGGGATCAGTCCCTGTTCAACTGCTCTCTCCGTCTTTGTCTAGATCAGGGGTGTGAAACATGCGGCCTAGGGCCCGAATCAGCTCCCCCCCCCCCGCCAGAGGGCTCCTATCAGGCCCCCGAGCAACTGGCTGTCGTCTGCTTCCTTCTCCCTCTCTCTTGCTTCCTTCTGCATCACAGCTTGCTTTGCCAGGCTTGCTCAATCGCAAAGCAGAGCTACAGAGCAAAACCTGTTTTCTCCATCGGCTGAGGCTCCTCCCTTGGGGAGGGAGGGGAGGAGGCATAGCTTGCTTTGCCAGGCTCTCTCAATCGCACAACAGAGTTACTGAGCCAAGCCTCACTTCCTTCTATTGGCTGAGGCTCCTCCCTTTTATTGTGTTTGTCTGTGTCCTTTATAAAGTTTATGTCTCTGCTCCCTAATCTTAAGTACACACAGCCTGGAAAGTCTATCAGGGGTGTCAAACTCACGGCCTAAGGGCCAAATCAGGCCCCCAGAGGGTTCCAATCAGGCCCCCGAGCAACTGGCTGTCATCTGCTTCCTTCTCCCTCTGTCGTGCTTCCTTCTGCATCTCAGCTTGCTTTGCCAAGCTTGCTCGATTGCACAGGAGCTACAGAGCAAAACCTCGATTTTCTCCATTGGCTGAGGCTCTTCCACCTCCTGGCTCCCTGGAGGGAGGGAAAGAGCCAAAACTTCCTTTGCCCAGTTCCCAAGATCCCATGGGAGAAATACAAAGAAAGTACCTTTAAGACCAACAAGTGCTAATGTTTTAAGCATGTTTTATTTTAAGGTTTTTTAAACAACAAAAAAGTTAATTTAATTTAATTTTCCAATTTATACCCCGCCCTATCCCACGAGCGGGCTTAGGGTGGCTTACAACATTAAAACAAATCACTTCGCAAACATCATTGCCACAAAAATATCGATCAGATTCGAAAGCAATAATCAGTACAATAAACCACACAACATTGTGTAGGCTGGAAGCTTTCAGCACAGCTTACGCACCTCGATGGTAAGGTGCTGGATGTTGGGGGAGTGATGTCTTCACAGAATGCCCGCTGGATCAAGTAAAAGCCAGGTGGAAGTCATGTTTATTTATATCTCTGCTCCCTAATCTTAAATATGTACACACATGGCCCGGCCCAACATGGCCCGGCCCAACAAGGTCTCATTTAGGTCAGATCTGGCCCTCATAAATGACTTCGACACCCCTGGTAGATCTTTTGGTCTTTGATACCAAATGTTGGTCTTGGTTGAAATGTTGTGAGTGCCGTGTGCTAGACGACTATCTTCCATGGCTCTGGATCCTCTCGCTGGTCCAGATTAAACAGGGGTGGCCATGCCAAACTTACCTAAATGTAAGAGCCCCATAGAATAAACACAGATGTCTGAGAGCTGCAAGGCATAAACAAATATTGCACACATGTCTTTCTTAATACTCTTTTTGCACAAAAAGATAAAAGACATATGTATGCACTTGAGAACACAACCATGTTGAAGGAGACTTTTTTAAAAACAAAAGTTGGGAATAACAGTCCCCATAAGACCAGCATAAGGAAAGGTTAGGGGATTTTTTTTTTTTTGCGCAAGTGGGAGAAGGAGACACACGTACAACATAAATAACTGACCTGCCATTTGCATCATTATGCATCTCTTTTTTCCTTTACACCAAGGGGAAAGAAGGCAGCAGCAATTTGGGGTGGGGAGGGAGGGGAAGGAGGCTGGGAGAAGCGATGGAAAGGGGGGAGAGGGCAGCAGCGATTTGGGTTGGGGAAGGAGGGGAAGGAGGCCGGGAGAAGTGGCAGCAAAGGGGGAAGAAGGCAGCAGCAATTTGGGGGGGGGGGGGAAGGAGACCGGGAGAAGTGGCGGAAAGGGGGAAGAAGGCAGCAGTGATTTGGGGCGGGGAAAAGCGGCAGCAAAGAGAAGAGGCAATGTGGGGAGGGAAGGGAAGGAATTTTTTTAACAAAAAGGTGGGGGCACCTAATTTGACACCCTTCCAGGGTGGGCGCCCTAGGCAGCTGCCTAGTTTGCCTAGTAGAAGAGCCGGCCCTGAGTGGACCTGATGCCATTGGTCCCTCCCTCCTTCCTCCCCAAACCTTGCCTTCACAGACTCCTCCCCCAGATCTCCAGAAATTTCCCAACCTGGAAATTCCTGGAGAAATCCCTGGAGGGAAAGAGCTCAGCTCATCTTGCCCGGGCATGACGCAGCTCTGCAGCCTCATCCTGGGATAGCCATTTCATTTTTCTATTTTTCAGTCTTTCCTCCTGGTTACGCGGGGAGCAAAGCCTCCTTTTGGCAATGGAAACTGAGCGCCGTTGTTTCCCTGGAGTGAAACCCCAGTCCTGGCTTTCCTCTTCTTGCTTGGTATGAAAGGTACTTTGCCCATTTGGAGGCAGCTTCCTCCTCCACCCCAGGAGACACCAGACTTGGAATCGCTCATCGTTTCATGACTGCCGCCTCCCCTTGGGCAGCCATTTTGTGGTGATGGCCACTTCCCTTCTCCCCAACGTCTAATAGTGCCTGCAGATTAAACAATGTTGGAGGAATTTGCTGCCAGAGGATGTAGTGAGGGCCACAGGCATAGACCTCTTTAACAGGGCACTCGAGCCAGAGGCGTCTCGCTGGGTTCTGCCCACAGTGGCTCCAGCAAGGGAACCTCCACGATCAGTAGGGTTGCCAAGTCCAATTCAAGAAATATCTGGGGAATTTGGGGGTGGAGTCATGGGACTTTGGGGGTGGAGCCAAGAGACATTGGGGGTGGAGCCAGGAGCAAGGTTGTGACCAGGGGTCGTTCTGTAGAAAAACAGGAGATGGAGCTCATTAGCATAACTCATTAGCATATGCTGGGCCCCCCCCGCCAAAAGCAACCCAATGCAAGAAAGGAGAGCCCCAGGCGAGCGAGGCCTGCTTGGGCTGGCTAGAGATCCAGCCAGCCCAAGCAGGCCTCGCTCGCTTGGTGCTCTCCTGGGCCACCCCCCCCCCCCCCACAGTCAAAAGGCCAGCAAGCTACCTGCTACGCAAAATCACATCAGAAGTAGAGAAAGGGTGGCATGGGCTTCTCCAGGGGTTCATGAGGGCTGCTGGGGGTGTAGCAAAGCCCCTGGTGTTCGACTGGCTGCCTTCTATTCAATGGACGAGGTAGGTCGGAAGGAGGAGGGGGAACTGTCAGAAAGGTTCAGGAGCTGTGCTTCTGTGAGCTCCTGCTAAATCTGAGGCCTGGTTGTGACAAGCATCATTGAACTCCAAAGGAAGTTCTGGCCATCACATTGAAAGGGACCGTGCACCTTTTCAATGCCTTCCCTACCTTTGTAAATAATGAAGGATAAGGGTGCCTTCTTTTGGGGCTCACGGACTCCCTGGTCCAATCCTTTTGAAACTTAAGGGTTATTCTGGGGAGAGACATCAGATGCTAGGCTGAAAATTTGGTGCCTCTGCCTCAAAAAACAGCCCCCCCCGCCCCAGATACCCGCAGATCAATTCTCCATTATACCCTGTGGGAATTGGTTTCCATAGGAAATAATGGAGTGCCCAGCAGACATTTCCCTCCCAACCCTGCTGCTTTCTGATGACCCTGAAGTGGGGGAGGGCCTCCAAACTGGGCGATCCCCTGCCCCCACCTGGGAATCGACAACCCTAAAGTTCAGGAGGAGGCCGAAGTTGGTTCCTTATTCCAGTTCCTTATTCCTTCCTGTAAGAGCCCCGTGGCGCAGAGCGGTAAAGCTGCAGTACTGCAGTCGGAGCCCTCTGTTCACGACCCGAGTTCGATCCCGACGGAAGCTGGTTTAGGTAGTCGGCTGCAGGTTGACACAGCCTTCCATCCTTCGGAGGTCGGTCAAATGAGGACCCAGCTTGCTGGGGGGAAAGTGTAGAGAACTGGGGAAGACAATGGCAAACCACCCCGTAAAAAGTCTGCCGTGAAAACGCTGTAAAAAACGTCACCCCAGAGTCGAAAACGATTGGTGCTTGCACAGGGGACTACCTCTCTATTCCTTCCTGTATGTCTTCTTGGAGGGGACAGTCTCCAGAACATGGTGATGTGTCACTTGGGGTAGTCCAAAAGATTGTTTCGGGGTGCAGCTTGGCCTCAGTGTCTGCCCATGTGATTGTCCTGGGCCCGCCCTGCTTTGGAGCAGCTGGCACAAGAACCTCTCTTTGGACCAGGAACCAGCACATGCCCCCTAGAAGGGGAGAGTCCCTTGAACATGGGGGTGTATGATATATAGTGGTCCAGACCTTATTTTGGGGTTCAGTTAGGGTTGCCAAGTCCCGACCGGATGCCAGCGGGGGACTTTTTTTTCTGTGTATGCAGGGTGTGTGGCATGATGATGTCACCTGGAAGTGACGTATAGTGGCAGGCACATCTTGCAAGGACGCTCTAGGAAATCATGGGAAATGTGATGGTTTTGTGCAGGGACACTCTAGCAGTTTGGAGGAAAACTCTATGGTACCATAGAGGTTTTTGTGATTTCCTAGAACATCCCCGCACAAACCCATAAAGTTTCCCATGATTTCCTAGAGTGTCCTTCCTTGGAGGTTTTTAAGCAGAGGCTAGATGACCATCTGACAGCCATGAAGATCCTGTGAATTTAGGGGGAGGCATTTGTGAGTTTAGAGCGGTTCCTCAGTGGAACAGGCTTCCTCCTTGAGAGGTGCTGGGCTCTCCTTCCTTGGAGGTTTTTCAACAGAGGCTAGATGGCCATCTGACAGCCATGAAGATCCTGTGAATTTAGGGGGAGGTGTTTGTGAGTTTAGAGCGGTTCCTCAGTGGAACAGGCTTCCTCCTCTGGAGGTGGTGGGCTCTCCTTCTTTGGAGGTTTTTAAACAGAGGCTGGATGGCCATCTGACAGCAATGAGGATCCTGTGAATTTAGGGGGAGGTGTTTGTGGATTTCCTGCATTGTGCAGGGGATGGGACTAGATGACCCTTCCAACTCTATTATTCTATGATTCTGTGTCCCTGTGCGATGTGCCTGGCATGATACATCACTTCTGGGTGACATCATCGCACCCTGCGTGCTGACAGGATTTTTGGGGAGGGGGTGATCACCCCAGCAGCTTCCTCCCTGCCAGCGGGTTTGGGCTCAACAGACTGGGGGATCCCCTGCCCCTGGCTTCAGAGCTTTCAATCTGTCCTCAGTGTTTTTGGTTGAATTCATGAATGAGTCACAAATAAGGAACACATAAGGAACTGGGGACAAGGAACCAACTTCAGCCTCATTCAAAGCATCCGTTTTCTCTGTCGCTAGGAGATCAGCAGCTGTGATTCTGACTGAGGTATTCACAGGCCCCCCCATGGAGGTCGGTACCCCAGTAGTCAGTCATGGACAGGGCTGGGGCCATCCCTTCTGAAACGGAACTATCCCAACTGGGTCTCATAAAGGGAAAAAAGGTCCCAACTCTTCTCTGCAGAGAAAAAGGGGACTTCAATCTGGCCCTGGGTGGGCTGCGTTCAGGACAGGGATAGCGGGCAGATGTGTGCATGTGGACACACTTTTTCGATCCAGCTGCCTCCCGTCCCCAGGCAGCTTAAACCACCTGTCTGTTATCAGCGTCTGAGATTCAGAATGGAGGGCAGGATATAAATCCAATATCATCATCATCATCATGGCTTTTTTTGTAGACAAAGCCCAGCCAGAACCCCTTTGCATATTAGGCCACACCCCCTGACATCACCATTGTTTCTCACAGGGCTTTTCTGTAGAAAGGGCCCAGCAAGAACTCATTTCCGTATCAGGCCACACACCCCATCACCAAGCCAGCCAGAACTGTGTTCCTGCTAAAAAAAAAAGTCACCGCCATCATCATCATCTTCTTCTTCATTTTCTTCTTCATCATCGTCTTCTTCTCCTCCTCCTCTCTTCTTCACATGGCCTTCCATGGTATAATATCGTGGGTTCAATGCAAGGTGGAGACGCGGTTGCAGTCATCATAGCTCTCTTTATGAAGTTACAGCATGTAACGGCTGAACTAGAAGACTGCTTTGCTGGGCCAACGGAGCCAACTATATACAGTTCAAGGTTCCCGCGCTAGGATGCCATTGGATCACTCAAACCAGCAGGTGGCCTGTGATTGGAGTAGGGCGGCAGGGATTTGGATCCTATGACCCATTGTTCCCAGGCCCCCCCAAGCACCAAGAATACAGAGCATCACTGCCCCAGACAGAGAGTTCGAACAATACACTGTGGCTAAAAGCCACTGATGGACCTCTGCTCCATATTTTTATCCAATCCCCTCTTGAAGCTGGCTATGCTTGTAGCCGCCACCACCTCCTGTGGCAGTGAATTCCACATGTTAATCACCCTTTGGGTGAAGAAGGACTTCAGTTTATCGATTCTAACCCGACTGCTCAGCAATTTAATTGAGCGCCCAGGAGTTCTTGTATTGTGAGAAAGGGAGAAAAGGACTTCTTTCTCTACCTTCTCTATCCCGTGCATATTCTTGTAAATGTCTCTCATGTCACCCCTGACATATTCTGTCTTGGTTCACGCTTGAGAATCCTTGTTTTCTGTCTCCTCTCTAGTAAATGAGGGTTTTCTGGGGTTTTTTTAGCAGGAATGCACAGGAACACAGTTCCGGCTGACTGGGTGTCAGGGGGTGTGACCTAATATGTAAATTAGTTCCTGCTGGGCTTTTTCTACAAAAAAACCCGCTACGTGATCTTGGTAGTTTGGAGATAAGCTGTGATTCCAGGAGTTCTCTAGACCTCACCTGTGGCCCTTTGTTTTGCCGACTCACCTGGAGTTGGGCAACCTTATTTCCAAACAGGGAGAGTTCCTCTGTGGAAAGAGGGTGTGGGGGGTTAGAAATTAAGTAAATTGAACAAACAAATGAATACTTGGAGAGAAACTGCGAAAAGTAACAGTGAAAATTAACTGATCTTGATAACAAAGTTATAGCCCTATAAAACATGCCCGGAACAGCCAGCCCCAGATTACTAAAAATTGGGTGTGGGAGAGCAATTAGAGACAGTAATGAGTAAAGAGCGTCTCATCTCTGTTTAAGCCAGGTGTCCTGGTTCATTTTTTTTATGAGTTCTGCCCAATTCAGCACTTTTATGTTATATACTCCTTTGGAAGTTTTTTTTTGGGGGGGAGGGACGAGGAAAAATGCCTTGCAAGACATTTTAAGTCTGTTTAAGGAGATTCAAAGTGTTTCCCCTCCTTCTAGGAAACGTTTCAGATGAGAAACCTTTGAGGAACCAGGCTGACTTCCAATAAAGTCCAGTTTTAATTCCATTGGCAGCTGAAGAAGAAGAAGATGATGATATTGGATTTATATCCTGCCCTCCACTCTGAATTTCAGAGTCTCAGAGTGGCTCACAATCTCCTTTATCTTCTTCCCCCACAACAGACACCCAGGGAGGTGGGTGGGGCTGAGAGAGCTCTCCCAGAAGCTGCCCTTTCAAGGACAGAGTGTCAGAGCCGCCTACAATCTCCTCTATCTTCTTCCCCAACAACACGCACTTTGTGAGGTGGGTGGGGCTGAGAGAGCTCTCCCGGAAGCTGCCCTTTCAAGAACTCCTATGAGAGCTCTGGCTGACCCAAGGCCATTCCAGCAGCTGCAAGTGGAGAAGTGGGGGATCAAACCCGGTTCTTCCAAATTAAGAGCCCATGCACTTAATAATAATAATAATAATAATAATATTTTTTTTATTTATACCCCGCCCTTCCCGCTGAGGCCAATGCACCAAACTGGCTGTCTGATTGTGGAAGAGGAGCCATTAACCATCACTTCAATTCACTTCCACATGAACCTAGGCTTGCCAACCTCCAGGTGATGTCTGGAGATTTCCTGGAATTCCAACTTATCTCCAGGCGATACAGATCAGTTCACTTGGGGGAAATGGCCACCTTGGAAGGTGAACTCTAGGCCTCCCCAAACCCCACCTTCCTCACTCTCCATTCCCCAAATCTCTAGGGAAGTCTATCAGTGGCTACTAGTCATGCTGGCTGAAGGAAAACCCCACATTCAAAGGCACTACAACTCTGAATCCCAGAGCCAGGAGGCAACATCAGGGAAAGGCCTTGGCCTCTGGCCCTACTGTTGGCCCTCCAGAGGAAATGGTTGGCCACTGTGTGAGATGGGATGCTGGACTATAGTCTATAGCAAGGGTGGCCAAACTTGGAGAAGTGGGGAATCAAACCCCATAAGAGATGAAGATATTGGATTTATATCCCGCCCTCCACTCCGAAGAGTCTCAGAGCAGCTCACAATCTCCTTTATCTTCCTCCCCCACAACAGACATGCTGTGAGGTGGGTGGGGCTGAGAGAGCTCTCACATCAGCTGCCCTTTCAAGGACAGAGTCTCAGAGCGGCCTGCAATCTCCTTTCCCTTCCTCCCCCACAACAGACACGCTGTGAGGTGGGTGGGGCTGAGAGGGCTCTCACAGCAGCTGCCCTTTCAAGGACAACCTCTGCCAGAGCTATGGCTGACCCAAGGCCATGCTAGCAGGTGCAAGTGGAGGAGTGGGGAATCAAATCCGGTTCTCCCAGATAAGAGTCCGCACACTTAACCTTACATGCATTCTCCAAGCCACCAGCTGGCTTGGCGAAGTGATTTAGAGAGAGAAATGCCTTCTCCAAGTTGGCCGATGGGGTGGTGGGGGCCACACAGTATGTGTGAAAGAGCCACATGTCTTCTATAGGGACCACTGCCCTGATCCAGCATGGTCTTCCAAATGTTCTTACATCCGCACCTGGAGCTGGAAACCTTGCAAGGACCCCTGACTCCACTTTGTCTCCCCATCTGCAGCGATTCTTTTTGGGACTGCCACAAAAGAACATAAGAGAAGTCATGTTGGATCAGGCCAATGGCCCCTCCAGTCCAACATTGTGTCACAAAGTGGCAAAAAAACCCCCAAGTGCCATCAAGAGCTCCACCAGTGGGGCCAGGACACTAGAAGCCATCCCACTGTGCCCCACAAGGACCAAGAATACAGAGCATCACTTGCCCCAGACAGAGAATTCCAATTATAAGCTGTGGCTAAGACCCCCTGATGGACCTCTGCTCCATATGCTTATCCAATCCCCTCTTGAAGCTGTTTATGCTTGTAGCTGCCGCCACCTCCTGTGGCAGTGAATTCCATGACAAATCTCATGCATTCAACCCTTTCCCAGGCTTTCTCCTGTCCCGCTGTTAATTTTCCTAAACCTGCTTCAGTAGAAATTTCCTCAAACCCAAACTTTCCCCGTTTGGAGAAAGTAGGGATGGGAAAGCGCCACCTCCGATTCCAACAGGACAATTTCCTCTCACAATGACCATTTTCCCTGCCTCGCGGCCCTGTGGGAAAGGCAGACTATAAATAACATATATAAATGAAAAGTGATGCTTATAGGACAAATGTATGAATTTGTCTTGTCTTCAAAGCTGCCCTCTTTCCCTCAAGAGGATGAACCCAAAGCGACATTTCCCCTTGCTTGGGCCTGCCCCACTTTATAGCCCAAAGACAGTTTTATTAGTTCCCCATTGATGGCTGAGAGGGAAGAATTTGCATTATCTGGTTCACAAAGGAGACAGGGGGCTTCTTTTTTGGGGGGGGCATATTCTTCTCCAAGAGGCAGCAGTGAAGGGTCTGCCAGCCAACCAGCGGAAGAAAAAGTACAAGGCCACTGCATCCCGCAAGACAATATGCCATGGGTTTATGACCCAGCCTCGGGCGAATTCCCAAAGCAGGCATCCTCTCCCCATGGGTAGATACTCGCGCACACAACGTCCCATTGTCACCACTGAGTCAGAAGCAGTCAGCACGCTTATAAAGTTGAAGAAGATGGCCATTGTGCCTTTTTTCTTCCATTTGGATATTTACAAGGAGGAATCAAACGGGGTGGGGTGGGGGAGACGGGCGGGAATCGCTTGGGAAATGTTCTATTGGGACACAATAGCGCGGAGGCCGGATCCGTGCATGGCGCAGGTGTGAGGCCATGTCAGTACATGCAGCGTTTGAGCAAGGCGGCAGAATGCCGAGACCTCCAAAACAAACAAAAAGGGAGATTATCTTAATATGTTAAAAAGAACCTCGAAGAGCTGGGAAATACACAAATGACGCAAGGGCTTTTCTGCACTGCACAAGTTACTAGGACAAATTATTCAGGACTGTACTACTTAGGGTTGCCAAGTCCATAAGAACATAAGAGAAGCCATGTTGGATCAGGCCAACGGCCCATCAAGTCCAACACTCTGTGTCACACAGTGGCAAAAAATTTTATATACACACATACACTGTGGCTAATAGCCACTGATGGACCTGTGCTCCATATTTTTATCTAAACCCTTCTTGAAGGTGGCTATACTTGTGGCCGCCACCACCTCCTGTGGCAGTGAATTCCACATGTTAATCACCCTTTGGGTGAAGAAGCACTTCCTTTTATCCGTTTTAACCTGTCTGCTCAGCAATTTCATCGAATGCCCACGAGTTCTTGTATTGTGAGAAAGGGAGAAAAGTACTTCTTTCTCTACTTTCTCCATCCCATGCATTATCTTGTAAACCTCTATCATGTCACCCCGCAGTCGACGTTTCTCCAAGCTAAAGAGTCCCAAGCAATCAGCAGCAATCACTCTCAATCTCTTAATTTCCAATTTAAGAAATATCTGGGGACTTTGGGGGTGGAGCCAGGAGAAATTGGGGGCGGAGCCGAGAGCAAGGGTGTGACAAGCATAATTGAACTTCAAGGGAGTTCTGGCCATCACATTTAAAGGGACTGCACAAATTTTTAAATGCCTTCCTTCCATAGGAAATAATGAAGGATAGGGGCACCTTCTTTTGGGGCTCATAGAATTGGACCCCCTGGTCCAATCTTTTTGAAACTTGGGAGGGATTTTGGGGAGAGGCACTAGATGCTATACTGAAAATTTGGTGCCTCTATCTCAAAAAACAGCCCCCTCAGAGCCCCCGATAACCGCGGATCAATTCCTCATCATTCCCTATGAGAATCGTTCATAGAGGTGCATGATGGCTCTGGGGGCGGGGCTTCCCCCGCCGGCCAGCTGGCTGGGGGAGGGGGGAAGCCTGTAAAACCGGGGGATCCCCCTCCGGGACCTGGGGATTGGGAAGCCTAGTACTACTGTGTATAAGAGAGGTGTCAAATTCATCGGTTCGTATTTCTATTTTATTAGTTTAAAAGACTTAACGCAAAACATAATGCCGTTTACAAATGAGTGTCTATAAATAAAACAGAGAATAAAGGTGGTTTATACAGAATTTGACATTTTGCAACTCACATCTTACTTATCATTTACACCCTGATTTTATTTGCACAAAGATTTCCTACTCCCAGTCTCTTGTAGCCAGCTATAGAGGTTTTTGCCATTTATCTATTGCTATTTTTTCTGATTTCCCATTCAAAGGGGCCGTTAAAATATCTAACTCAGCTATATTCAAAATTTTCTCTATTAACTCCTCCATGTTGGGCACATTTTTTTTGCTTCCCATTTTTAGCAAAAAGGATTCTTGCAGCTGCTGCTACATGCACCACTACATGTGCGGTCTCTTTGTCCGCTACTTGTTGTGTTATAATAAAAATAACTCGGGTTTAAATGGCATTACCTTTTTCAACACCCCTTGCAGCGTTTCATGTACTTTGACCCAGTACGTCTCTGCTCTTTTACATGTCCACCAAAGGTGAAAAAAGATGCCTGGGTAGTCTACACATTTCCAGTACATTTTTGATGTTTTTGGATAGATTCTAGCTACTCTGCATAGTGTCATACACCACCGGTGGAACATAAGAACATAAGAGAAGCCATGTTGGATGAGGCCAGTGGCCCATCCAGTCCAACACTCTGTGTCACATAAGAACATAACAGAAGCCATGTTGTATCAGGCCAATGGCCCATCCAGTCCAACACTCTGTGTCACAGAAGAACATAAGAGAAGCCATGTTGGATCAGGCCAGTGGCCCTTCCAGTCCAACACTCTGTGTCACATAAGAACATAAGAGAAGCCATGTTGGATCAGGCCAGTGGCCCATCCAGGCCAACACTCTGTGTCACATAAGAACATAAGAGAAGCCATGTTGGATCAGGCCAGTGGCCCATCCAGTCCAACACTCTGTGTCACATAAGAAAAGCCATGCTGGATCAGGCCAGTGGCCCATCCAGTCCAACACTCTGTGTCACATAAGAACATAAGAGAAGCCATGTTGGATCAGGCCAGTGGCCCATCCAGTCCAACACTCTGTGTCACATAAGAACATAAGAGAAGCCATGTTGGATCAGGCCAGTGGCCCATCCAGTCCAACACTCTGTGTCACATAAGAAAAGCCATGCTGGATCAGGCCAGTAGCCAATCCAGTCCAACACTCTGTGTCACATAAGAACATAAGAGAAGCCATGTTGGATCAGGCCAGTGGCCCATCCAGTCCAACACTCTGTGTCACATAAGAACATAAGAGAAGCCATGTTGGATCAGGCCAATGGCCCATCCAGTCCAACACTCTGTGTCACATAAGAACATAAGAGAAGCCATGTTGGATCAGGCCAGTGGCCCATCCAGTCCAACACTCTGTGTCACATAAGAACATAAGAGAAGCCATGTTGGATCAGGCCAGTGGCCCATCCAGTCCAACACTCTGTGTCACATAAGAACATAAGAGAAGCCATGTTGGATCAGGCCAGTGGCCCATCCAGTCCAACACTCTGTGTCACATAAGAACATAAGAGAAGCCATATTGGATCAGGCCAATGGCCCATCCAGTCCAACACTCTGTGTCCTACAGTGGCCAAAAAACCCAGGAGCCATCAGGACATAAGAGAAGCCATGTTGGATCAGTCCAATGGCCCATCCATTCCAACACTTTGTGTCACACAGTGGCCGAAAAAAAATTATATATAGAAGCACACTTCATCAGATAAGGGGATCAGGTATTGTGGGCTGAAACACAAGCAGTTTGTTGATTAAGAGTGCGTGCTGGTCGCATGGTAAAACAGTGTGGCTTGGCCATTTGGTCTGGATAAAGAAAAGCAAAGAAGGGAAAGAAACTTAACCCAAAAGCTGGAGTAAGAAACCGAAAAGGTTAATATGCAATTAAAGGGCCGAACATTAAAAACAAAGTGTAAAAAAATCATAAATGGATGGGCCACTGGGTCGTCGGGGTCTGGGAAGGGAAATACCCCTTCCGGTTTTTGACGGTGTGCCGCTGATTGCGACGCATAGAGTCAGGAGCCTGGGGGTACTTCTGGAGCCTTCCTTAACAATGGAGGCCCAGATAGCAGCCACTGCCAAGTCCGCATTTTTCTATGTTAGGCGGGCAAGGCAGTTGGCTCCCTTCCTGGAGCGCGATGATCTAGCAACGGTGATCCATGCTACGGTCACCTCGAGGTTGGACTACTGCAATGCCCTCTACATGGGGCTGCCCCTGTGCCGAACCCGGAAATTGCAGCTGGTGCAGAACGCCGCCGCCCGGTTGTTATTAGGGCTCCCAAGGTGGGAGCACATTCAGCCGGGACTTCGGGCTCTGCACTGGCTGCCAATATGTTACCGAGTCCGGTACAAGGTGCTGGTTATTACCTTTAAAGCCCTATATGGCCTTGGACCTGCCTACTTGAGGGACCTGTCTCTTCCCACACGTTCCCCAGTGAGCACTAAGATCAGGAACCCAAAACCTCTTGGTTGTTCCCGGGCCAAAGGAAGCCCGCTTGAAAGTTACAAGGGACAGGGCCTTCTCTGTAATGGCTCCATCTTGGTGGAACCAGCTGCCGGAAGAGGTAAGGGCCCTGCGGGACCTTACCCAATTCCGCAGGGCCTGTAAGACATCCCTCTTCCGGCTGGCCCACAACTAATCGGCACTGAGCATTGAACACCGAATACTGAACATGGAACACTGAACTTGAAACTGATGAGTGTAGCTTTAGGACCGCTGTATGATTTAATGTTCATGTATATTACAAATGTTTAGATTTTTAACTATAAATTATGAAATGTCAATTTTAATGTTTAATTTTATATTTTATGTTAGTTTTATATGTTGTAAGCCGCCCTGAGCCACCTAGTGGGAAGGGCGGGATATAAATCTTTAAATCAATCAATCAATCAATCAATCATGTATTTGTTGTTGAAAGCTAAAACCATTTAACAGCGCATCATAAGCCTCTATCCTATGTAAAATCATAAAACCTCAATGGGAACCCACTCACCTTGACCTGACCGAAATTGGTCTTCTTCAGAGGTCAGAAAGGGAAGTACACCTATTGGCTCATAATACAGAACAGAACAAAACAATAGAACAATGCTGGACCACAAGGAAATTTAATGAAGCGACAAAGGCTTAGAGATATTCTTGAGGCCTCTCGTTCTATAGCCTTATGTCTTAATCAAGAGCATACCTATAGCATAAATCATGGAAAAACTCATCCGAGAGCTACTGTTTGCTGATGATCCTGCACTTGTCTCCCACTCGGTATCAGCTCTGCAGCATATGACGTCCTGCTTTGCAGAGGCTGCCAAGCTATTCGGCCTAGAAGTTAGTCTGAAGAAGACAGAAGTTCTCCACCAGCCTGCACCCCAGGAAGATTATCACCCTCCCTGCATCACTGTGGGTGAATCAGTTCTGAAGACAGTCCAGCAATTCAGCTACCTGGGGTGCATCATCTCCTCAGACGCCAAGATCGACAAGGAGATTGACAATAGGCTGGCAAAGGCAAACCGTGCATTTGGCCGACTGCATAAAAGAGTGTGGAGCAACAAGCATCTGAAAAAAGGCACAAAGATCAATGTTTACAAAGCGGTTGTGATGACAACCCTCATCTACAGCTCCGAATCGTGGGTTTTATACCGTCATCACCTGCGACTCCTTGAGCGCTTTCATCAGTGCTGCCTTCGCACCATCCTCAACATCCACTGGAGTGACTTTGTGATCAACACTGAAGTCCTCAAGCAGGCAGAGGTTACAAGCATCGAGGCATTGCTGCTGAAGACGCAGCTGCGCTGGGCAGGGCATATCTCCAGGATGGAAAACCACCGCCTTCCCAAGATTGCCCTGTGTGGCGAACTTTCCACCGGCCATCGAAATAGAGGGGCACCAAAGAAGAGGTACAAGGACTCCTTGAAGAAATCCCTTGGTACCTGTCGCATCAACCATCGCCAGTGGTCTGATCTAGCCTCAGATCGCAAAGCATGGAGGCACACCATCCACCAGGCTGTCTCTTCCTTTGAGAACGCACGCACAGCTGGTCTTGAGGACAAAAGGAGATTGAGGAAGAATCGCACTGCTACAGCACCAACCCCAAATCAGACTTTTCCCTGCAGCCACTGTGGCCGGATCTGCCTGTCCCGCATTGGTCTTGTCAGCCACCAGCGAGCCTGCAGCAGACGTGGACTACTGCACCCTTCTTAAATCTTCATTCGCGAAGTCAAGCCGAGAGAGAGACCTATAGCATTCAGTGTTTTCTTGTATGCCACGTGGTCCAGAATTGATCAAGTAAAGTCAGAGCCGATGTGCCAAGAGTTGTTGTGACACACAACTGCTTTGTTCAACCGAGAAAGTAGGGTCGCCAATCCCCAAATGGGAGAGAGGACACTTTTGGATAAAGACAGCACAACCGAAGTTATAGTGACCGAATAACTAAGAATGTATTGAAACAAAATCATACAAATATGCTCACTAGAAGACTAAATAGCCATAACAATTCCCCCAACGTTTCACAGTCCCATCAAAGGCGCCCCAATGAACAGGAGGCCGACTTGATGAGTCCTGCTTCGAATCCTCTTCTAGCATAGGGTGCTCCAACCACGTCTCTCAACCGCTGCAAAGAATAACAAAAACTAAAAAGTGTAAACTTCATAAAGGTCAAGGTAGTCCCCTGTGCAAGCACCAGTCATTTCTGACTCTGGGGTGACATTGCTTTCACGTTTTCACAGCAGACTTTTTATGGGGTGGTTTGCCATTGCCTTCCCCAGTCTTCTACGCTTCCCCCCCCAGCAAGCTCATTTTACCGACCTCGGAAGGATGGAAGGCTGAGTCAGCCTGGAGATGGCTACCTGAACCCAACTTCCGCCGGGATCAAACTCAGGTCGTGAGCAGGGAGCTCAGGCTGCAGTGCTGCAGCTTTACCACTCTGTGCCACGGGGCTCTTGTAAGCTTCATACAAACAGGGATACACGACTATAGCCAAAAACACCTTGATGTATACTTACAAGGCAAAAGCTCAGAAAAAATATCAGTTTCTGATGCATCGATAAGTTGCAAAAAGCTGCAAACCCCGCAAGATTCTTTTTCAGTGCGTCCAAAGACTGCACATAGCTGTAAAACATCTGCACAGATGTGCACTCTTTGGATGCACCGAAAAAGAATCTTGTGGGTTTTGCAGCTTTTTGCAACTTATCGATGCATCAGAAACACTTTGATATTTTTCCTGAGCTTTTGCCTTCGGCTGAGAGACGTGGTTGGAGCACCCTTTGCTAGAAGAGGATTCGAAGGAGGAATAATCAAGTCGACCTCCTGTTCGTTGGGGCTCCTTTGATGGAACTGTGAAACTTTTGGGGAATCAGTCTCCATAGGGAACAATGGAGTGCCCAGCAGACATTTCCCTCCCCCCCCCCGGCTTTCTGATGACCCTGAAGCGGGGGAGGGCCTCCAAACTGGGGGATCCCCTGCCCCCACCTGGGGATTAGGCAAAAAAAGAAAAACACCGTGCACCAAATGTTGCGAAAGCACTCTTTTACTTAAACACTTTATCACTGTAATTCTCAAATGTCCTTTAAAGCAAATAAAGAGTCCTTAGTAGAAACTCAAACTTTAAGCATTGCCAGGTGTGAAAATCTGCTGTCTTCTTGGGCGTTTTCGCACTCACCTTAATCAGCAGCGACCCCCTCTTCACCGCGCAGGATCTGCGCGGATTTTGCACTAATTGCCACGGAGCACCCGGAAGAGCCGGAAAGTCCCAGCGCTTTTGCGGCGCGAACGGAAACTGGTTTTTTGTGGTTTCCGTTTACGCAGCAAAAGCGCCGGGACTTTCCGGCTCTTCCGGGTGCTCCGCGGCAATTGGTGCAAAATCCGCACAGATCCTGTGCGGTGAAGAGGGGCGTCGTTGCTGATTAAGGTGAGTGCGAAAACGCCCCTTGTCTTTCTGTTGAGAGATGCAGATAGCCCGGCTGTTCCTCTTTGAAGAGTAATTCGACAGGTGTTGTAGCAGCGACACGAGTCCTAGGTTCAAGTCCGTGTTTCCTTTACACTTCCTCTGGCCACTGTTATTACACTCCAGAACCCGTGCTTAGGCAACAGCTCACAGCTGTATCTTATCAGAATGCACGAACGGTTGAAGAAAAGGAAACACGGACTTGAACCTAGGACTCGTGTCGCTGCTACGACACCTGTCGAATTACTCTTCAAAGAGGATCAGGCGGACTATCTGCGTCTCTCAACAGAAAGGCAAGAAGGCAGCAGGTTTTCACACCTGGCAATATTTAAAGTTTGAGTTTCTACTAAGGACTGCTTATTTGCTTTAAAGGACATTGAAGAATTACAGCGATAAAGTGTTCGAGTAAAAGAGTGCTTTCGCACTTCTATTGCAACATTTGGCGCGGGGGGTGTATATATATATACAGAGCAAGAATACAGAGCATCACTGCCTCAGACATAAGAATGTAAAAGAAGCCATGTTGGATTAGGCCAATGGTGCATAAGAGAAGCCATGTTGGATCAGGTCAATGGCCCATCCAGCCACAGTGTGTGTGTGTGTGTGTGTATATATATAAAAATCTTTTGCCACTGTGTGACACAGAGTGTTGGACTGGATGGGCCATTGGCCTGATCCAACATGGCTTCTCTTACGTTCTTATGTGACACAGAGTGTTGGACTGGATGGGCCATTGGCCTGATCCAACAGGGCTTCTCTTATGTTCTTATGTGACACAGAGTGTTGGACTGGATGGACCATTGGCCTGATCCAACATGGCTTCTCTTACGTTCTTATGTGACACAGAGTGTTGGACTGGATGGGCCATTGGCCTGATCCAACATGGCTTCTCTTACGTTCTTATGTGACACAGAGTGTTGGACTGGATGGGCCATTGGCCTGATCCAACATGGCTTCTCTTACGTTCTTATGTGACACAGAGTGTTGGACTGGATGGGCCATTGGCCTGATCCAACATGGCTTCTCTTATGTTCTTCTGTGACACAGAGTGTTGGACTGGATGGGCCACTGGCCTGATCTAACATGGTTTCTCTTATGTTTTTCTTGTTTTGCCTAAACTCCACACCGCAAGTTTCTTTATTTAGCTCTCCCACCGGGGGACTGGCAACCCTAGAAAGGGGGATCTGGGACCAGCCAACCTGCACCCTCTAACTTGCATCCCTCTCTGGTTCCAGACATTATAAAATGTTAAGTGCTTTGCCCTTCCCCTCCCCCCCACTTCCAGTTTGAAAAGCCCTTGGTGGTGTGATTAATTAGGATCAAAGGCTGTGTTTTCCCTGTGATGCTAATGAATCCCACCACTCGGGCGCTTTGGGTTTCAAAGTGTTCCAGCGCCAGGGATGAAAAGATCCAAGTTCACTTCTACTCTCTTATTATTCCATTATTTGTTGGAGCAAAAGAACAACAACAGAAGATTAAAGAACCCCCTTCAAAAACTAACCTCTCATGTGTGTAGGTGGGGAGGGGGATATTTTGGGTACAGAACAAGTCAGGGATTTAAGAAAAGAAGGAACACAAGAGAAGCCTTTTTGGATCAGGCCAGTGGCCCCTCCAGTCTAACACTCTGTGTCACACAGTGGCCAAAACCCAGATGCCATCAGGAGGTCCATCAGTGAGGCCAGGACACTAGAAGGACACTGTTGCCCCCCCCCAACCACCAAGAATACAGAGCATCACTGCCTCAGACATAAGAATGTAAAAGAAGTCATGTTGGATTAGGCCAATGGCCCATAAGAACAAAACAGAAGCCATGTTGGATCAGGTCAGTGGCCCATCCAATCCAACCCTCTGTGTCACACAGTGGCCAAAATCCAGGTGCCATCCGGAGGTCCATCAGTGGGCCAGGACACTAGAAGGACACTGTTGCCCCCCCAACCACCAAGAATACAGAGCATCACTGCCTCAGACATAAGAATGTAAAAGAAGCCATGTTGGATTAGGCCAATGGCCCATGAGAACATCAGAGAAGCCATGTTGGATCAGGCCAATGGCCCATCCAGTCCAACACTCTGTGTCACACAAGGCCAAAACCCAGGTGCCATCAGGAGGTCCACCAATGGGGCAAGAACCCCAGAAGGCCTCCTACCGTTGCCCCCCTTCCCCAGCAACAAGAATACAGAGCATCAAAGCCCTAGACATAAGAACAGAAGCCATGTTGGATCAGGCCAATGGACCATTCAGTCCAACACAGTGGCCAAAACCCAGGGGCCATGGGGAGGTCCCCCAGTGGGGCCAGAACTCCAGAATCCCTCCCGCTGTTACTGGTCAAGAGCAGTTTCTCTTAGAGCTCTCTCAGCCCCACCCACCTCACACGGTGTCTCTCCTGGGGAGGGGAAGAGAAAGGAGTGTGTAAGCTGCTCTGAGACTCTTTTGGGTAGCGAAGGGTGGGATATAAATCCAATCTTTTCTTCTCCCCAAACCTCGCCCTCTCCCCAGGCTTTGTCACTTTCTCCAGGTGCAGGCAGGCAGGAGTCCAAAGCCAGTCCAAGGTGAAAGTCCAGGAAGTCAAGCAGGAGCCAAGTCACCAATGCAGAATCACAAACCGGAATCGGAAGTCAGTGTCCAAAAGCCAAAAGGTCAGGGTGCCAAGGAAATCAAGCAGGTCAGGATCAAGGATCAGGGAGGAGTGTGGCTGCAAGCCAGAGAATAGACTTGTTGCTTCCACAAGGTTACCAGGACCTGGGTGGGAGCTATATGGGAGTCTCAATCAGCCTGCTCCCTGGGTGGCAGCGACTCTGTTAGAACTCAGGGCTGAGAGATCTGAAGCCTCGGCATGCCTCACGTCTTCGCTCTGAAAGTTCTTTCCGGAGCCTGCTTCGAACTCTTGAGATGGGAGGAGGAGAGCTTGGAGGAGATTGATCATCAACAGCTGACACTCATGCCTGGAGAGTGATTGATGGGTCAGCTGCTGTTTGTTCAGCTGAGGAACTGGCTGGCAACTCTTCCAGGTCTGTTAACCCTTCCAGCTCCTCCTCATCAGGGCTCATGACACCAAATCTCCACGAATTTCACCACCAAATCTCCACGAATTTCCCAACCCAGTTTTGGCAATTGCAACCCAGAAAAAAAGAGGAAGAATTCCAGATTTAAACCCCACCCTTCTCTCCAAATCAGAGATTCAGAGTGGCTCACAATCTCCTTTATCTTCTCCCCCCACAACAGACCCCCCTGTGAGGTGGGTGGGGCTGAGAGAGCTCTGACAGAACCTGCCCTTTCAAGAACAACTCTGCGAGAGCTACGGGTCACCCAAGGCCATTCCAGCAGCTGCAAGTGGAGGAGTGGGGAATCAAAACTGGTTCTCCCAGATAGGAGTTCTCCCACTTCATCACTACACCAAACCATTTTGTTTTTTTAAAAAGCATAATCATCCACATATGGAAGCAGCTGATATTTCTAATAACTCTTACAAACCCAGCAAACTGATGAGAAACCTTAAAAGTGGATACCATATTGTATTGGAGGTATGGATGCCAGCCTCCAGGTGGGACCTGGGGATCCCCCAGAATTCCAGCTCACCTCCAGACTGCAGAGCTCAGTTCCCCTGGAGGAAAGGGCTGCTGTGGAGGGGGGACTCTGTGGCCTTGTGTCCCACTGAGGTTCAGGGATGCCAGCCTCCAGGTGGGACCTGGGGATCCCCCGGAATTCCAGCTCATCTCCAGACTGCAGAGATCCGTTCCCCTGGAGGAAAGGGCTGCTTTGGAGGGGGGACTCTGTGGCCTTGTGCCCCACTGAGGTTCAGGGATGCCAGTCTCCAGGTGGGACCTGGGGATCCCCCGGAATTCCAGCTCCTCTCCAGACTGCAGAGATCAGTTCCCCTGGAGGAAAGGTCTGCTTTGGAGGGGGGACTCTGTGGCCTTGTGCCCCACTGAGGTTCAGGGATGCCAGCCTCCAGGTGGGACCTGGGGATCCCCTGGAATTCCAGCTCCTCTCCAGACTGCAGAGATCAGTTCCCCTGGGGAAGGAAGGTGGAGTGACTGCACAAGATGGCGGACGCAACCCAATAGCTCTCCGGACTTACCTTCTTCCGATATTCAAACTAGAAGCCCTCAAAGGTCCTCTAAAACACTTCTGCATATGAAGCAAGTGGGGGAGAACAGGCAGAAGACAGAGACAGTCGGGGAAGCGTCTTATTTAGCCCTAAAATGCAGCGAAGCAAAAATCGCAGCGCATCACATCAAAAAAAACCAAAATGAGCTAATAGAAACCGAAATGGAGGCATCTTCAGTACAAACGTTCCAAGACTCTTTACAGAGCTCCTTAACGTCCTCCTTTGAAAAGTTAAAAGCTGAATTGCTTGATATTATGTCAGAAAAAGCGGCACAAATTTTGCAACTGGTTTCTGTGCAATTAAAGGAAATGGCCGATAACCCTTATTAAAACAACTCAAATGGCAGACTCAGCAATGAAGCTGGGGCAAATGCTGAAAGATGAACAAATGCATACACAAGAAGAAGTAAAAACGATAAAAAGACAGACTATTAATAGCTGAGACAACCATGAAACAAAATCATTTAGGGGAGGGATGGTGGCTCAGTGGTAGAGCATCTGTTTGGTAAGCAGAAGGTCCCAGGTTCAATCCCCGGCATCTCCAACTAAAAAGGGTCCAGGCAAATAGGTGTGAAAAACCACAGCTTGAGACCCGGGAGAGCCGCTGCCAGTCTAAGTAGACAAGACTGACTTTGATGGACCAAAGAGGGTCTGATTCAGTATAAGGCAGCTTCATATGTTCATATGTTCAATTTCGGGGGATGGCTGAAAATACTGAAGGAAATGAGGACCTTAATACATGGATGTGCCAAGGGCTTACAGCAGAAATGCATTGGCAAGACGAGTCTTCTGTAAGCATTGTTAAAGCATACAGAATAGGATCCGTGCAAGAAGCTGCAGAAGCCTATCCACGAGATATATTGGTGGTTTTTTTGGACTTAAGGGAACGCAATATGGTGCTAAAGAAAGTTAAGGAAAACGGATTTCTGAAATATAAGTTCCCCTGGAGAAAACGACTGCTTTGGAGGGGAGAGGTCTGCGGCATGAGACCACACAGAGGTTCCTACCTGGCTCTCCCCTGGCTCCATCCCCAAATCTCCATGAATTCCCCAACCCAATTTTGGCAACTGCAATAGGGTTGCCAAGTCCAATTCAAGAAATATCTGGGGACTTTGGGGGCGGAGCCAGGAGCAAGGGTGTGACAAGCATAATTGAACTCCAAAGGAGTTCTGGCCATCAATTTAAAGGGGCAGCACACCTTTATAAATGCCTTCCTTCCATAGGAAATAATGAAGGATAGGGGCACCTTCTTTTGGGGCTCATAAAATTGGATCCCCTGGTCCAATTGTTTTGAAACTTGGAGGGTATTTTGGGGAGAGGCACTAGATGCTATACTGAAACTTTGGTGCCTCTACCTCAAAAAACAGCCCCCCCCAGAGCCCCCGATACCTCCAGATTAATTCCCCATTATTCCCAATGGGAATTGTTCTCCATAGGGAATAATTGCCCAGCAGACATTCCCCCTGTTTCTGGTGACTCTGAAGCGAGGGATTGGTCTCTCTACTCATGAGTTGCTGCCAAGTTCTTCAACGTAACACAGACACCCCATCCCAAGAGGAAGCCTTTCAATCGGAGACTGAAGCCTCCAGAGGGGGAAAGTCACATGGTGGCTTTGGAGGCAGGGCTTCCCCCGTCGGTCAGCTGACTGGGGGCGGGAAGGAGCCTGGGAAGGCGGGAGAACCCCCACTGGGACCTGGGGATAGGCAAGCGTAGACTGCAACCCTATGTGCTTCCCGTCACTTCACATCCATACCTGGAAAAGCTTCAGGGGCTAAAATCTTACATTTTCTAAGCAGAACAATTTTTTTCTTTTAAACCGGACTTGTCTTCTAGCCTCACGGTGGTTTGCAGGAAGCCGTGCGTCGCGAGGCAAATGAAATGAATCTTCTGAAACTCCTTGCAAACTCTTCTGCTGAGGCCCAGGGGCTCGCTTCCCCCTGCCAGCTACATTTGCAACGGTCTATGCTTTCTATGAGCTCCGTGAACAGCGGGTCACCGGCCCCCGGCAGTTTGGGTGGGAGTTCTGATGGGTGATATGAGGACACAGCCGGTGTGGTTTCCTGGCATGACTCATGCCTTGATGGACCTCTTTCTCTCTCTCCCCCCACCACATCTCCCTTTTAAAAAACATGAATGATAAGATCCTTTGGCAATCACTTCTGTAGACTAACGCTATCATTAGAACACGGGTTTTCTTAATTCCAGGGTGGGGGGAAAAGGACTTCCTAACGTTGGCCTTAGGAGGGAAGGCAGCATTGTATAGCCCAGGGGTGTTGAACTCGTTTCTTATGAGGGCCATATCTGACATAAATAAAAGGTGGCCAAACTTGCTTAACGTAAGAGCCACCTAGAATAAATGTCAGATGTGTGAGAGCCACCAGACACAAAGTCAGATGTCTGAGAGAAGGAAGGAAGAAGAAATTGGATTTATATCCCGCCCTCCACTTCGAAGAGTCTCAGAGCGGCTCACAATCTCCTTCACCTTCCTCCCCCACAACAGACACCCTGTGAAGTCGGTGGGGCTGAGAGAGTTCTCCCAGAAGCTGCCCTTTCAAGGACAGAGTCTCAGAGCAGCCTACAATCTTCTTTACCTTCCTCCCCCACAACAGACACCCTGTGAGGTGGATGGGGCTGGAGAGGGCTCTCACAGCAGCTGCCCTTTCAAGGACAACCTCTGCCAGAGCTATGGCTGACCCAAGGCCATGCTAGCAGGTGCAAGTGGAGGAGTGGGGAATCAAACCCGGTTCTCCCAGATAAGAGTCCGCACACTTAACCACTACATCAAACTGGCTCTCGAAGGAAGGAAGGAAGGAAGGAAGGAAGGAAGGAAGGAAGGAAGGAAGGAAGGAAAATAGATGGTGGGAGGGAGCAGGGAGGGAGAGGTGGAAAGAAAGCAACTTGAACTTTAAATGCATTCTCCAATCTACTGGCTGGCTTGGCTTGAAGAAGTGGTTTAAAGAGACAAATGCCTTCTCTGGTGGGGGCTTCAAGAGCCACACAATGTGAGTGAAAGAGCCACATGTGGCCTCCCAAGCCACTGTTTGGTCACCCCTGGGCTGGGCCACGTGTGTACCTATTTAAGATTAGATAGCAGAGATATAAATTGTATAAAGAACACAGACAAACCCAAATATATATTTTAAAAAGCTTAAAACATGTTTAAAACGTTAGCACTCATCGGTTTTAAAGATGCTTTCTTTGTATTTCTCTCATGGGATCCAGGGAACTGGGCAAAGGAAGCTCTGGCTCTTTCCTTCCTTCCCCAGGGGACCAGGAGGAGCCTCAGCCAATAGAAGGAAGAGAGGCTTGGCTCAGTAGCTCTGCTGTGCGATTGCGAGAGCCTGGCAAAGCAAGCTATTCCTCTCCCCTTCCTCCCCAAGGGAGGAGCCTCGACCAATGGAGAAAATAGAGGTTTTGTTCCATAGCTCTTGTGCAGTTGAGCAAGCCCGGCAAAGCAAGCTGTTACACAGAAGGAAGCAAGGGAAAGGGAGAAGGAAGCAGATGACAGCCAGTTGCTCGGGGGCCTGATAGGAGCCCTCCAGGAGCCTGGTTCGACCCCAGAACTGCGTGTTCGACACCCTTGATATAGCCCAATCTCATCAGATCTCCAAAACTAAGCCGAGTCTGTATTTCATGGGAGACCACCCAGGAAGGCTCTGCAGAGGAAGGCAAGGGAAACCACCTCTGCCTCTTGCTTGCTTTAAAAGCCCCTTTCTGAGATCTCCAGATGACGGAACCAAAGCAGGGTCAGTACTTGTATGGGAGACCACCAGGGTTTGGGGTTTTTTTAGAAAAAAAGCCCACCAGAAACTCATTTGCATGTTAGGCTGCACACCCCTCACACCAAGCCAGCCGGAACTACGTTCCTGTGCATTCCTGCCCAGAAAAAGCCCCGGAAACAAGGATTTTTATAAATTTTCCCCCTCCCTTCCCCCCCCCCCAAGTTGAAGCATTTGTATTTTTTTTATCCTCAAAGCCCAGTGTTTGCTGGCCCTTTGGGACAGACCCCGTGCCATGCGATTGCCCTCAAGCCAAGCAGGAATGCAAATATGACAACTAACATAGATAGACATCACGCCCTTCGAACCCTGCCCAAACCGCACCTCAAAAAGGATATTATAGCACTGGAAAAAGTGCAGAAAAGGGCAACTAGAATGATTAAAGGGTTGGGACATTTTCCCTATGAAGAAAGGTTAAAACGCTTGGGGCTCTTTAGCTTGGAGAAACGTCGACTGCGGGGTGACATCATAGAGGTTTACAAGATGATGCATGGGATGGAGAAGGTAGAGAAAGAAGTCCTTTTCTCCCTTTCTCCCAATACAAGAACTCGTTGGCATTCAATGAAATTGCTGAGCAGTCAGGTTAAAACAGATAAAAGGAAGTCCTTCTTCACCCAAAGGGTGATTAACCTGTGGAATTCACTGTCTCAAGAGGTGGCGGCGGCTACAAGCATAGCCAGCTTCAAGAGGGGGTTAGATAAAAATATGAAGCAGAGGTCCATCAGTGGCTATTAGCCACAGTGTGTGTGTGTGTGTATTTGGCCACTGTGTGACACCGAGTGTTGGACTGGATGGGCCATTGGCCTGATCCAACATGGCTTCTCTTATGTTCTTATGTTCTTAAACCAGCCGGAACTCTAGCCAAGCCAGCCGGAACTGCGTTCGTGTGTGTTCCTGCTTTTAAAAAAACGTACATTACTCCTGAGAAGTTCTCCAAGATATATCAGAACACCTCTAATAGATGTTGGAAATGCCAGAAAACAATTGGCTCGTTTTATCACATGTGGTGGCAATGCGAAAAGGCGAGAAGTTATTGGTCTCAAATACACACTTGGCTACAAAAAATATTTAAAATAAATATAAACCACCTACCCGAATTATATCTTTTGAGTATATGTCAAAACCCCATTTCTAAGACACAAGCTAGATTTTTGGTTCATGCAACTACGGCAGCAAGAATTATATATGCTAGGTACTGGAAGACACCACAAATACTTAAGAAAGAAGAATTTGTGCAAAAAGTGTTGGAAATAGCTGAAATGGACTTTCTCTGAACCAAACTGTTTGCAACAAAGTTAAATCAATGTAAAGAGGTTTGGCAGCCCGTGTATGATTGGTTGAACATGCAGAAATAGTCGTAATAAAGGAGAGGGGTGATGGAAAAGAAGTTTTAATGAAACTGATAGATGAACTTAGAAGAAGAACCAGATCAAAGTTCTCTTCCCCCAAAATGTTCGTTTATGTGTATTTTTCATTTATTGTTTTTGCATTGTTATAGTTGTGTTATTGTTATTGTGTTGTTGTTTTTGCATTGTTATAACATTTGTGCTATTGTTATTGCGTTGTTGTTTTTATGCTGTTTATTAGTTAAAAATAAAAATATTATGAACCAAAAAAAAAAAGCCCTGGAGACCACCAAGGAAGGCTCTGCAGAGGAAGGTAACGGCCAACAACCTCTGCTTCTCACTTGCCTTGAAAGCCCCTACCTGGGGTTGCCATAATTCAGAAGCTGTCAGTACTTGGAAGGGAGACCACCAAGGAAGGCTCTGCAGAGGCAGGCAACAGCAAACTGCCTCTGCTTCTCCCTTGGCTTGAAAGTCCCTTCCTGGGGCCCCCAGAAGCTGGTTGTGGCAGGACGGCACTTGAATCACATACAATGTTTGCCTTAAAGCCACTGTTTACCACTGGGGTGTGTGTTGTTTTCTATTAGGCCACGCCCCCTGGTGTAGCCAATCTCTCCAAAGCTTACAGGGCTCTTCTTACAGGGCCTACTATAAGCTCTTGGAGGATTGGCTAGATCAGGGGTGTGCAGAGGAGTTCCTGCTACAAAGAAAGCCCTGCTGAGATCCGAAATAAGCACTGAAATCTAGCCTGATTGGGTGAAGAAGTATTTCCATCTATCCGTTCTAACCCGACTGCTCAGCAATTTCACTGAGCGCCCACGAGTTCTTGCATTGGGAGAAAGGGAGAAAAGGACTTCTTTCTCTGCCTTCTCTATCCCAGGCATCATCTTGTCAACCTCTATCGTGTCGCCCCTCAGTTACTGCTTCTCCAAAGTAAAGAGCCCTGAGCGTTTTAACCTTTCTTCATAGGGAAAATGTTCCAGCCATTCAGGTTGCCCTTTTCTGGACTTTTTCCAATGCTACGATAGCTTTTTTGAGGTGTGGTGACCAGAATTGTACTTTGCTGTTTAGCCGCACAGTCGAGTCCGACTCTTTGCGACCCCCTGGACCAAGTCACGCCAGGCCCTCCTGTCTTCCACCATCCTCTGAAGTCTGCTCAAATTCATGTAAGTCACATCAGTAATGCTGTCCAGCCATCTCTTCTTTTGCCGTCCCCTTCTTCTTTTGCCTTCTGTCTTCCCCAGCATCAGGGGCTTCTTCTCCAGCGACTGTTCCCTTCTCATTGAGTAGCCAAAGGATTTGAGCTTCAGCTTCAGCATCTGACCATCCAGGAAACAGTCTGGGTTGATTTCCCTTAAGACTGACTGACTGGATCTTCTTGCAGTCCGAGGAACTCTCAAGCGTCTTCTCTGGCACCACAGCTCAAAAACATCTCTTCTTACTCCAAACGAGGCTGCACCATCGATGAATACAGGGGCATTACGAGCCATGAAATTAAAAGACCTTTGCTCCTTGGGAGGACAGCTATGGTGAACCTGGCCAGTATAATAAAAAGTAGACACATCACCCTGCCAACAAAAGTCCGTATAGTCAAAGCGATGGTGTTCCCAGTAGGAATGTGTGGCTGTCAGAGCTGGACCATAAGGAAGGCCGAGCTCAGAAGAAGAGATGCTTTTGAGCTGTGGTGCTGGAGAAGACTCTTGAGAGCCCCTTGGACTGCAAGAAGATCCAATCAGTCAGTCCTAAGGGAAATCCACCCAGACTGTTCCCTGGGAGGTGAGATGCTCAAACTGAAGCTCAAATACATTGGCCACCCAATGAGAAGGGAGCACTCCCTGGAGAAGATCTTGATGCTGGGAAAGACAGAAGGCAAAAGAAGAAGGGGATGGCAAAAGATGAGACGGCTGGACAGTGTCACTGATGTAACAAAGACGAATTTGAGCAGACTTCCGAGGGTGGTGGAAGACAGGAGGGCCTGGCGTGACTTGGTCCAGGGGGTCACACAGAGTCGGACTCGACTGTGCGACTGAACAACGAATTCCGATCCTGGCTGATTTGTGTTCCGTCCCCTTCCTTCCACGTCTGATTCAGCTGAGCTGCCAGGCAGGGCTCCCTGACATTCTGTCTGCAAACCTGTGTCCATCGGACACGATCTCTCCCTTCTGACTCACCTTCCCAGGGAGTTTCCTCCAGCCCTTCGCCTTCCCCAGGCCTTGCAGCGAAGGCTGGGTGTTTTCCCAGTTCACGGAATCCAATTATGCCTGGGAAGCCAGGCGCCAAAGAGGCCGTGGAGCGACGCCAGCACCGAGCAGAGGTTGTGCCACCGGGCAGGGGGTTGGGGTGCTGGTGACATAGCCGAAAAGAAGAAGAATTGCAGATTTATACCCCGCCCTTCTCTCTATGAATTAGAGACTCAGAGCGGCTTACAAGCTCCTGTATCTTCTCCCTTCACAACAGACGCCCTGGGAGGTGGGTGGGGCTGAGAGGACTCTCACAGCAGCTGCCCTTTCAAGGACAACCTCTGCCAGAGCTCTGGCTGACCCAAGGCCATTCCAGCAGCTGCAAGTGGAGGGGTGGGGAATCAAACCCGGTTCTCCCAGATAAGAGAGCTCTGGCTGACCCAAGGCCATTCCAGCAGGTGCAAGTGGAGAAGGGGGGAATCAAACCCGGTTCTCCCAGATAAGAGAGCTCTGGCTGACCCAAGGCCATTCCAGCAGGTGCAAGTGGAGGAGGGGGGAATCAAACCCGGTTCTCCCAGATAAGAGAGCTCTGGCTGGCCCAAGGCCATTCCAGCAGGTGCAAGTGGAGGAGGGGGGAATCAAACCCGGTTCTCCCAGATAAGAGGGCCTACTGTAAGCTCCAGGAGGACCGGCTACATCAGGAGGGTGCGGTCTAGTATGCAAAGGAGTTCCTGCTACAAAATGAGCCCTGAGGGTTGCCAAGTCCCCTGCGGCCTCCTAACCCATGATGACATCATTGTGCCGGTGACGTCATGTGCCAGCCGCTCTAGGCGGTTTTGGGGAAATTTTATGGTTTCCCCGGATGCTCTAGCATTTTGGGAAGTAAAAACTCTACGGCACCTATTGTACCTACCTAGGTACGTCATCGGCATGATGGGAACGATGCGGGCCGGCGGGTTGGGAACCTCCCAGGCGAGAGAAGCCCCGCCCAGCCTGGGGGATTGGCAGCCCTTCCATAGAGCCTGCTCCCCAAAGAAGCCATTTTCACTGGGGGAACGGATCTCTGGGAGATCTGTTGTAATTCTGGAAGATCTGCAGGTCCCACCTGGAAGTTGGCAACACTAGTTTAGATGTAAGATGTGGCTGAAAAGGTGGCCTACAGAGGGACAGGCCAAGGGGCTGCCCCACAGAATCAGAAAGTTGTGCTCCTGGATTCCTGGGGTAGAATTGCCAATTCTGAGTAGGGGGAAACCTGGAGAATTGGGGGGTGAAGATGGGGGGAGGCAGATTTGAGGAGGAGTGGGATATCTGCGGGGTATAATCCCACATAGTCCAGACTCCAAAGCAACCATTTTCTCCAGGGGAACAGGTCTCTGTCACTTGGAGATGAGTTCGAATTCCATTTCTTGTATCCTCACAACGACCCTGTGAGGTAGGTTAAGCTGAGAGTGCATGACTGACCCAAGGTCACCCAGCAAGCTTCCATGGCAGAGCAAGGATTCGAACCTGGGTCTCCCAGATCCTAGCCTCAAACTCTAACCATTATACCGCACTGTTACTCGGCCTGCAGCTTGCGTGTCACCAAGACGCACCTTTTAGACTGGGTTCAATCGCAACTCTGCATTTATGCTAAGTCGTGGCATGTTTCACTGCAGGGAAGCTTCATCGTTAGGTCCTTTCTTGCCCCAGGGAACTGTGGGAGTCACAGTTCCGTGAGAGAGGGCTGGAGAATTTTATGCCTGGTGGATCAAACACACCGAGATGGATTAGCTTGAGACCCTACAGTTTGTACGGAGTCTTGACTAACTGGTGCAGTGCCAAGACATGTTCACAAAGATGTGCCCTTAGGTCAGGAAGCGAAGAAAGTGGATTCTCACATTCGCCACCTCCAGCACAAGGAGCCAGCAGAACTGCAGATGAAAACGTTTTTTTATTTCAGGGCGGTTTTTTGTAGGAAGAGCTCAGCAGAAACTCATTTGCGCTGAAGCACTTTTAATGGGTATTGGCAGATAAGAGAACTCTCATGAAGATTTGTCTGAAACAGGCATGAAGCCGGCAACCCATCTCATCTTATCTGAAAAGGGAGCCGTGACTCACACCACCTTATCTGAAACAAAGAGTTATGAACTGCAATCTTTATCTTAGTTGAAAAAAGCTGTGAATAAGATTCATTACCTTGCTCATCTTCGGCTGGCAGCGGATTTGTGAATCGGACTTGTTACTGTTTCGGGGCTTTCTCCCTGATGCAGTGAAATATACCGAGTTGCCAGCCTCCAGGTGGGGCCTGGAGATCTCCCACTTTTTCGACTGATCTCTGACTGGCAGAGATCCGCTCCCCTGGAGAACACGTGCTGCTTGAAGGGCACTTGGTGTAATTAGTAGACTCATCAAAGCCGCCAAGTAATACACCGTCTTTCAGTTTGCAAAAATATATTACAAGGATCAGATCCTGGGTCCATCAAAGTCGGTATCGTCTACTCGGACTGGCAGTGGCTCTCCAGGGTCTCAAGCTGTTTTGGGGGGCCAACCCCCCCACCCCCAAATGAAAGAGCCCAACGTTCACACTGAAATGAGAAGCTTAATGCTGTGATTAGAGAATGTAGAACAGGGTTCCTAAATAATTGAGCCGTTAAACTGAAGAAGGAATTGAAACATCATCAGAATCTAGAGAGACGTCTTTTTAAGAAAGCAACTGCATTGAAGCTACATTCCTTGAGAGCACCCACCTTGTGAATTTCAGTTGGACTTATATCTATTCATTTGGGGGTTTTTTAGCCCCCTTGGGGTTTCTGTTACTTTAAAAGGCCCTAGCACTGCTGGCCTTTATCATTATTGTATTGTTTATTATGTGCTGTACACAATCCTTGTAATATATTTTTGCAAACTGAAAGACGGTGTATTACTTGGTGGTTTTGATCAGTCTGTGGAGTCGGGTTGCCAAGTCCAATTCAAGAAATATCTGGGGACTTTGGGGGCGGAGCCAGGAGCTGCGTGTGAAGGAGCGGGGAATCGAACCCAGTTCTCTACCGCTCTTAACCGCTACACCAAACTGGTTCTCTAAGGCATAACGCTCTGAATGTTTCCAGCTCTAGCTGGGCATAAAGGGGGGAAGTGTGGGGAGGAGGTAGTTGTGAGTTTCCTGTGTTGGACTAGATGACCCTTGAGGCCCCTTCCAGCTCTATGTGTGTGTTTTAAGTGCAACAACTGTGTGGTGGTCTGAATCGACGTCCCCAGAACCCAAGCGACTGTCCCATAAATGGGGCAGAGACAGAGTTGCCAACCTCCAGGCGAGACACGCGAAGATCTCCCCGAACTACAACTGATCTCCAAGCTGCAGTGCTCAGTTGTCCTGGAGGGAACGGCTGCTTCGGAGGGCAGACTCGACAGCACTGTGCCCTGCTGACGCCCCTGCCCTCATCAAACCCCGCCCTCCCGGGCACAACCCCCCAAATCTCCAGGAATTTCCCCACCTAGAACCGGCCAGCCTAGAAGGAGAACCTTTTGCTGATTTGTTTTACCTTGGTTGTCCAACAGGGGGAGTAGCAGGGGAAGGGAACCGACATTCGATCCTGAAGCACATAACAGGGCTGGCGCTTCCACATCGGGTAGCCAGAGCTTGTCTGCACCTCTGCCGATATCTCCAAAGAGTCCTTTTCCCTCCAGGGCTGCCCCTAGAGCTGTGGGGCTGGCGGGTGTTCAGGAAGCATAAAGTATAAGAACACAAGAGAAGCCAATTTGGATCAGGCCAGTGGCCCCTCCAGTCCAACACTGTGTCACATAAGAACATAAGAGAAGCCATGTTGGATCAGGCCAGTGGCCCCTCCAGTCCAACACTCTGTGTCACAGTGGCCAAAAAAAACCCCAGGTGCCATCAGGAGGTTCACAAGTGCAGCTAGAAGCCCTTCCACTTTGCCCCCCAAGCACCAAGAATGCAGAGCATCACTGCCCCAGACAGTTCCAATAAAATGCTGTGGCTAATAGCCACTGATGGACCTCTGCTGCATATTTTTATCTAATCCCCACTTAAAGCTGGATATGCTTGTAGCTGCCGCCACCTCCTGTGGCAGCGAATTCCACCTGTTAATCACCCTTGGGGTGAAGAAGGACTTCCTTTTATCTGTTCTAACCCAACTGCTCAGCAATTTCATGGAATGCCCACGAGTTCTCGTATTGTGAGAAAGGGAGAAAAGGACTTCTTTCTCTACTTTCTCCATCCCATGCATAATCTTGTAAACCTCTCTCATGTCATCCCGCAGTCGACGTTTCTCCAAGCTAAAGAGCCGCAAGCATTTTAACCTTTCTTCATAGGGAAAGTGTTCCAGCCCTTTAATCATTCTAGTTGCCCTTTTCTGTATTTTTCCCAATGCTATAATATCTCCTTTTAACCAATGGGTGATGGATGCCTTCTACTGCACACCCAAGCCTCATTAAAATTGGGGAGGGGGGACTGGTGCCTTAGGGTTGCCAACCCCCAGGTAAGACCTGGGGATCTCCTGGAAGAAGATGAGGAGGAGGAGATTATACCCCACCATTCACTACCCCATGGAGTCTCAGAGCGGCCTACCATCTCCTTTTCCTTCCCCTCCCCACAACAGACACCCTGTGAGGTGGGTGGGACTGAGAGAGCTCCTTCAAGAATTGCTCTTGAGAAACAGCTCTGAGTGAACTTCTGAGTACCTCAAGGTCACACCAGCAGCTGCAAGTGGAGGAGTGGGGAATCAAACCTTGTTCTTCCAGATAAGAGTTACGCACTTAACAACTACACCAAATTGATTCTCATCTCTAGGCTACAAGGGTTCCCCCCCCCCCCAGTAAAGTTGCTTTCTTTCCACCTCTTCTTCACATCTCCCTTTCTTCCTCCCCCCCATCTCCCTTCCTTCCTTCCTTCTAGTTTGGTGTAATGGTGAAGTGTACGGACTCTTATCTGGGAGAACCGGGTTTGATTCCCCACTCCTCCACTTGCAGCTGCTGGAATGGCCTTGGGTCAGCCAGAGCTCTCTTATCTGGGAGAACTGGGTTTGATTCCCCACTCCTCCACTTGCAGCTGCTGGAATAACCTTGGGTCAGCCACAGCTCTTATCTGGGAGAACCTGGTTTGATTCCCCACTCCTCTGCTTGCAGCTGCTGGAATGGCCTTGAGTCTGCCAGAGCTCTCTTATCTGGGAGAAACGGGTTTGAGTCCCCCCTCCTTCACTTGCACCTGCTGGAATGGCCTTGGGTCAGCCAGAGCTCTCGCAGAGTTGTCCTTGAAAGGGCAGCTTCTGGGAGAGCTCTCTCAGCCCCACTAACATCACAGGGTGTCTGTTGTGGGGGGGAGAAGATATAGGAGATAGTGAGCCACTCTGAGATTCAGAGTGGAGGGTGGGATATAGATCAGTTTGGTAGCGGTTAAGTGTGTGGACTCTTGTCTAGAAGAACCGGGTTTGATTCCCCACTCCTCCGCTTGCAGCTGCTGGAATGGCCTTGGGTCAGCCAGAGCTGAGTTGTCCTTGAAAGGGCAGCTTCTGGGAGAGCTCTCTCAGCCCCACCTACCTCACAGTGTGTCTGTTGTGTGTGAGGGGGGAGATAAAGGAGATTGTGACCACTCTGAGACTCTGAGTATAGGGCAGGATATAAATCCAATATCGATATCTTCTTCTTTCTGCTTTCAAATATCTGATGTTCATGTCTTGCAGCTCTCAAACATCTGTCGTTTATTCTATGTGATTCTTACATGAAGCATGTTTGGCCACCCCTGAACTAGAGGTTTTGGGGGTGGAGCCTGGAGAAGTTGGGTTTGGAGAGGGAAAAGACCTTATTGGTATATAATGCCTTAGAATACGCCCTCTAAAGCAGCTGATCTTAGTTACCTGGTAATCAGTTGTAATAATGAGAAATCTCCAGGCGGTATCAGGAGGTTGACAATCGTACACCTTACTGGAGAATTACACTCTTCTTTTGTGAAATGTTTTGGTTGCAGATTCTTGAAGATGAAGCTGCTATGAAGAGCAGGCCATCGCCACACACACACACACACACACCACACACACACAAACACACAAGCGGTATGCAGATTTTGGTCCAAATCTGCTCCCTGAAAATAATAAAGGCCTTGTAAAAAGGTCACTCCTGATAGCTTCGCCTGTCCTTTTATTTGCTAGCAACCGTTCCAAACATCATGTGCAAAAGTGACCAGACTGTGGGTTTCCCCCCTGCTTCTCGGAACACAATCTGATGCACGGATTCGGCCTCCTTATCTGAGATGCGGCCGTTATGCCAGAACCGTTCGGGGATCAGACAAACCCTAGGGCTGACAAACTACAGGTGGGGGCAAGGGATCCCCCAATTTGGAGACCCTCCCCCCGCTTCAGGGTCATCAGAAAGTGTGGGGTGGGGGGTGGGGAGGAAATGTCTCTAGGCTACAAGGGCATGCCATTGTTCCCTATGGAGATTAATGCCTATAGGCTATAATGGAAAAATGATCCATGGGTATCTGGGGCTCTGGAGGGGGCTGTTTTCTGAGGTAGAGGCACCAAATTTGCAGCATAGCATCTGGTGCCTCTCCTCAAAACACCCTCCGAGTTTTGAAAGGACTGGACCAAGAGGTCCGATTCTATGAGCCCCCAAAGAAGGCTCCCTTATCCTTTGTTCTTTCCAATGGAGGGAAGGCATTTAAAAGGTGTGCGGTCCCTTTAAATGTGATGGCCAGAACTCCCTGTGGAGTTCAATTCTGCTTGCCACACCCTTGCTCCTGGCTCCACCCCCAATGTTTCCTGGCTCCACCCCCAAAGATAGGGTTGCTAAGTCCAATTCAGGAAATATCTGGGGACTTTGGGGGTGGAGCTGGGAGACACTGGGGGCAGAGCCAGGAACAAGCTTGTGACAAACATAATTGAACTCCAAAGGGAATTCTGGACGTCACATTTAAAGGGACTGTACACCTTTTCGATGCCTTTCTTCCATTGAAAATAATGGAGAGGGGCACTTTCTTTGGGGGCTCATAGAACTAGATCCCCGGGTCCAATGTTTTTGAAACTTGAAGGGTACTTTGGGGAGAGGCACCGAAAGCTATGCTGTAAATTTGGCGCCTCTACCTCAGAAAACAGTCCCCTCAGAGCCCCAGACACCCACAGTTCAATTCTCCATTATACCCTAAGGGAATCGGTCTCCATAGGGAACAATGGAGTGCCCAGCAGGCATTTCCCTCCCTCCCTCCTGCTTTCTGATGACCCTGAAGCGGGGGGGAGGGCCTCCAAACCGGGGGATCCCCTGTACCCACCTGGGGATTGGCAACACTACCCAAAGTCCCCAGATATTTCTTGAGTCGGACTTGGCAATCCTCACAAATGCAATTCCGTGAACTGCACGCAGGAATCGGACAGACGGACGGGGTGGGTTTGTGTGTGAATGTTTGGTTTCCAGGATTCCCTTTGCTTTGCAACTTTCCCTACCCAGAATCGGGAAATCGGGATCCCATGACAAAGCGGGACTGACCCTGGAGCGGGCAAGGAGGCCGTATCAAAGAGCTTTTGTGTGTGCCGAGCGAGCGGGAATCCTGTTGCAGCGACCCCACCCTCCCAGCTGGTGACTCATGGGCCCATTGCTGGCATCTGACTCACCAGTGGGCAATCCTCCCCTTCCCCCACTCTGTACTGTGCCTTCCCATGCTGAGCCAACGCCAGCCGTCGCTGCAACCGAACCAGGGAGCCGGGTAGACAGGGCCTCGGATTCAGCAGGAGCTCACACCACGAGGACCTTGTATTTATATTCCGCCCTCCTCTCAGAGCGGCTCACAATCTCCTTTATCTTCCTCCCCCACAACAGACACCTTGTGAGGTGGGTGGGGCTGAGAGAGAGCTCTCCCAGCAGCTGCCCTTTCAAGGACAACTCCTAAAAGAGCTATGGCTGACCCAAGGCCATTCCAGCAGCTGCAAGTGGAGGAGTGGGGATTCAAACCCGGTTCTCCCAGATAAGAGAGCTATGGCTGACCCAAGGCCATTCCAGCAGCTGCAAGTGGAGGAGTGGGGAATCAAACCCGGTTCTCCCAGATAAGAGAGCTCTGGCTGACCCAAGGTCATTCCAGCAGCTGCAAGTGGAGGAGTGGGGAATCAAACCCGGTTCTCCCAGATAAGAGAGCTATGGCTGACCCAAGGCCATTCCAGCAGCTGCAAGTGGAGGAGTGGGGATTCAAACCCGGTTCTCCCAGATAAGAGAGCTATGGCTGACCCAAGGCCATTCCAGCAGCTGCAAGTGGAGGAGTGGGGAATCAAACCCGGTTCTCCCAGATAAGAGAGCTCTGGCTGACCCAAGGTCATTCCAGCAGCTGCAAGTGGAGGAGTGGGGAATCAAACCCGGTTCTCCCAGATAAGAGAGCTCTGGCTGACCCAAGGTCATTCCAGCAGCTGCAAGTGGAGGAGTGGGGAATCAAACCCGGTTCTCCCAGATAAGAGAGCTCTGGCTGACCCAAGGCCATTCCAGCAGGTGCAAGTGGAGGAGTGGGGAATCAAACCCAGTTCTCCCAGATAAGAGTCTGGGCACTTTACCGCTACACCAAACTGGCTCCCAGGAACACAACTCCTGAACCTTTCTGACACCCCCCCCCCCTCTTCCTCCCCATCTACTTTGTCCATTGAATAGTAGGTGCAGCTGCATAACAACCCCTAGATTAGGAGAGCGGGCAGCCAGCCGGCCACCAGGGACTTTGCCACACCCCCAGCAGCCCTCGTTAACCCCTGGAGAAGCCCGCCCCACCCTTTCTCCACTTCTGATGTGATTTTGGGCAGCAGGTGGCTTGGTGGGCTTTTGACTATGAGGTGGTGACCCCAGAGAGCCCCAGGTGAGCGAGGCCTGCTTGGGCTGGTTGGATCTGGGGTTGCCAAGTCCAGTTCAGGAAATATCTGGGAACTTGGGGTGGAGCCAGGAGACATTGGGGGTGGAGCCAGGAGCGAGGTTATGACAAGCATAATGGAACTCCAAAGGGAGTTCTGGTCATCACGTTTAAAGGAACCGCACACCTTGTAAATGCCTTCCCTCCATTGGAAATAATGAAGGATAGAGCCACCTTTTGGGGGGCTCATAGAATTGGACCCCCTGGTCCAATCTTTTTGAAACTTGGAGGGTATTTTGTGGAGAGGCTCTGGATGCTGTGCTGCAAGTTTGGTGCCTCTACCTCAAAACACAGCCTCCCCCCAGAGCCCCAGATACCCGCAGATCAATTCTCCATTATACCCTATGGGAGTCGGTCTTCATAGGGAATAATGGAGCGCCCAGCAGACATTTCTCCAAACGGGGGTTCCCCAGCCCCCACCTGGGGATTGGCAGCCCTGGAACTCTAGCCAGTCCAAGCAGGCCTCACTCACCCAGGGCTCTCCTTTCTTGCATCAGGTTGCTTTTGGCTGGGGGGAACATATGCTAATGAGCTCTGCTAATGAGCTCTGCCACTTATTTTCCTACAAAATGACACCTGGGAATGGACATGTGTATCTAATGTGCATGCATGCCCCAGTATAAGTGAAAGAAACCTGGGACACAGACCCATTGCAATCAGCGTAGGAAAAGGATGCACCAAAACAAACCGTACAATAAACCTGGGACTGTAAGACATTTGGCAAGAGACAGGCAGGTATGAAGTACAGGATTTATTTGCCTTTCTGGCTGGCCGAGTCAGTCCGGTTCAGTTATTTCAATATGTGATCTGCTGGGGGGAAAATATTAATAAAAAGGGCAACTAGAATGATTAAAGGTTTGGAACACTTTCCCTATGAAGAAAGGTTAAAACACTTGGGGCTCTTTAACCTGAAGAGTGTCGACTGCAGGGTGACATAATAGAGGTTTACAAGATTACGCATGGGATGGAGAAAGTAGAGAAAGAAGTCCTTTTCTCCCTTTCTCACAGTACAAGAACTCGTGGGCATTCAATGAAATTGCTGAGCAGTCGGGTTAGAACGGATAAAAGGAAGTCCTTCACCCTAAGGGAGATTAACATGTGGAATTCACTGCCACAGGAGGTGGTGGTGGCTACAAGCATAGCCAGCTTCAAGAAGGGATTGGATAAAAATATGGAGCAGAGGTCCATCCGTGGCTATTAGCCATAGCATATTGTTGGAACTCTCTGGGGCAGTGATGCTCTGTATTCTTGGTGCTTGGGAGGGCAAAGTGGAAGGGCTTCTAGCCCTATTTGTGAACCTCCTGATGGCACTTGGTGTTTTTTTTTTTTGCCACTGTGTGACAGTGTTGGACTGGATGAGCCACTGGCCTTTCCAACATGGCTTCTCTTATGTTCTTATGTCTGGGGCAGTGATGCTCTATGTTCTTGGTGCTTGGGCGGGGGCAAGAGTGGGAGGGTTTCTAGTGTCCTGGCCCCACTAATGGACCTCCTGATGGCACCTGGGTTTTTTTGGCCACTGTGTGGCACAGGGTGATGGACTGGATAGGCCACTGGCCTGATCCAACATGGCTTCTCTTATGTTCTTATGTCTGGGACACTGATGCTCTGTATTCTTGGCGCTTGGGGGGGGGCACAGTGGGAGGGCTTCTAGTGTCCTGGCCCCACTGGTGGACCTTCTGATGGCACCTGGGGTTTTTTTGGCCATTGTGTGACACAGAGTGTTGGACTGGATGGGCAATTGGCCTGATCCAACATGGCTTCTCTTATGATCTTATGTCCTGATGGCACCTGGATTTTTGGCCACTGTGTGACACAGTGTTGGACTGGATGGGCCATTGGCCTGATCCAACATGGCTTCTCTTATGTTCTTATGTAACACAGAGTGTTGGACTGGAGGGGCCATTGGCCTGATCCAACATGGCTTCTCTTATGATCTTATGTCCTGATGGCACCTGGTTTTCTGGGCACTGTGTGACACAGAGTGTTGGACTGGATGGGCCATTGGCCTGATCCAACATGGCTTCTCTTATGTTCTTATGTAACATAGAGTGTTGGACTGGATGGGCCATTGGCCTGATCCAACATGGCTTCTCTTATGTTCTTATGTAACATAGAGTGTTGGACTGGAGGGGCCATTGGCCTGATCCAACATGGCTTCTCTTATGATCTTATGTCCTGATGGCACCTGGTTTTCTGGGCACTGTGTGACACAGAGTGTTGGACTGGATGGGCCATTGGCCTGATCCAACATGGCTTCTCTTATGTTCTTATGTAACACAGAGTGTTGGACTGGATGGGCCATTGGCCTGATCCAACATGGCTTCTCTTACGTTCTTATGTAACACAGAGTGTTGGACTGGAGGGGCCATTGGCCTGATCCAACATGGCTTCTCTTATGATCTTATGTCCTGATGGCACCTGGTTTTCTGGGCACTGTGTGACACAGAGTGTTGGACTGGGTGGGCCATTGGCCTGATCCAACATGGCTTCTCTTATGTTCTTATGTAACACAGAGTGTTGGACTGGATGGGCCATTGGCCTGATCCAACATGGCTTCTCTTATGTTCTTATGTAACACAGAGTGTTGGACTGGATGGGCCATTGGCCTGATCCAACATGGCTTCTCTTATGTTCTTATGTGACACAGAGTGTTGGACTTGATGGGCCATTGGCCTGATCCAACATAGCTTCTCTTATGTTCTTATGTAACACAGAGTGTTGGACTGGAGGGGCCATTGGCCTGATCCAACATGGCTTCTCTTATGATCTTATGTCCTGATGGCACCTGGTTTTCTGGGCACTGTGTGACACAGAGTGTTGAACTGGATGGGCCATTGGCCTGATCCAAATGGCTTCTCTTATGTTCTTATGTAACACAGAGTGTTGGACTGGATGGGCCATTGGCCTGATCCAACATGACTTCTCTCAGGTTCTTAAAACTGACATGTACAATGCCCAGATTTACATGCGCCATGGCAATCCAACATTTTAGAATTCTCACACACGAGTGATTTGAAATCGTAGCCTTCTCCTTTCAGATGGTCCCTGCCGTTCTGCGAAATTTCGTTATGCTACAAGTAATTTCTGCATGGGAGTGTGAAAGAAGGAAGGAAGCGTAGGATCCCTCTGTCTTCCTAGGGAATACTGGGAACAGATTCAGGCTGACAGCTGTGTTGGTTTGAAGTAGAACAAATTTGCAGTCCGGTGGCACCTTTAAGACCGACAAAGCACACAACATCTTTTACCATGAAGTAAACTTTGTCGGTCTTAAAGGTGTGTCACACAGTGGCCAGAAAACCAGGTGCCATCAGGACATAACATAAGAGAAGCCCTATTGGATCAGGACAAACTTGCTTGGTATTGAAAGCCAATTTGGCACGGTGGTAAAGAGTAGCAGACTCTTATCTGGGAGAACCGGGTTTGATTCCCCACTCCTCCACTTGCACCTGCTGAGATGGCCTTGGGTCAGCCAGAGCTCTCTTATCTGGGAGAACCAGGTTTGATTCCCTACTCCTCCACTTGCACCTGCTGAGATGGCCTTGGGTCAGCCAGAGCTCTTATCTGGGAGAACCGGGTTTTATTCCCCACTCCTCCACTTGCAGCTGCTGGAATGGCCTTGGGTCAGCCATAGCTCTCTTATCTGGGAGAACCGGGTTTGATTCCCCACTCCTCCACTTGCACCTGCTGAGATGGCCTTGGGTCAGCCAGAGCTCTCTTATCTGGGAGAACCGGGTTTGAATCCCCACTCCTCCACTTGCACCGGCTGGAATGGCCTTGGGTCAGCCATCGCTCTGCGCAGAGCTGTCCTTGAAAGGGCAGCTGCTGGGAGAGCTCTCTCAGCCTCACCCACCTCACAGGGTTTGATTCCCCACTCCTCCACTTGCAGCTTGCAATTTATGGGAGGGGAGGAGCCTTTGGCGAATCGCTGCTCGCGTCTGCTGAAGACCTGACTCATGAAAGCTCCTGCCCTAAATTTCGTTAGTTGGACGCTTGCTGTTTTCTCTCACAAAGCCACCCTTTGTCACTGTATGCCCTGTATTCAGAAGAGAAGCGTAAATGTGAGATCTCTCAAGGTGCCACCCACATCCCTGCAGCTTTCGAAACAGTTTGGCGGGATATCAGAAAGCAACCTGAACTATAATAATAATAATAATAATAATATTTTATTTTTATATCCCGCCCTCCCCGCTAGGCGGGCTCAGGGCGGCTAACAGACACGGGAGTCTCATGATTCACATTAAACAATAATAGACATGGGAGTCCCGTGATTCATAAAACATAACAACTTAAACATTAATTACAATAAATTATTTAAAATACATAAAAACATATAAACATATAAGATATAAAAATAGGTGCTAAAATGATGTATTTAAGATGGCTGAGTGTCTATGGTTGAACTATGGTATGAACTAGGGTTGCCAAGTCCAGTTCAAGAAATAGCTGGGGACTTTATGGGTGGAGCCAGGAGACATTGGGGGTGGAGGCAGGGACAAGGGTGTGACAAGCATCATTGAACCCCGAAGGGAGTTCTGGCCATCACATTTAAAGGGACTGCACGCCTTTTAAATGCCTTCCCTCCATGGGAAATAATGGATAGGGGCGCCTTCTTTGGGGGCTCAAAGAATTGGACCCCCTGGCCCAAACTTTTTGAAACCTGGGGGGTATTTTGGGGAGAGGCACTGGATGCTAAACTGAAAATTTCGTGCCTCCACCTCAAAAAACAGCCCCCCCTAGAGCCCCAGATACCAGCGAATCAATTCTCCATTATTCCCTATGGGAATCGGTCTCTATAGGGAATATTGGAGTGCCCAGCAGACACTTCCTGATGACCCTGAAGCGGGGGGAAGGCCTCCAAACCGGGGGATCCCCTGCCCCCACCTGGGGATTGGCAACCCTAACCTGAACGAACGTAGTCTGGCAGTTATTACTCCAATATGATATGGAGACAGAGAGGGTCAAAACATGCATGATTAAATGGATGCAAAATTTTGGCAAAAAGGTACCATTTCAACAGGGGGAAATTATGGACAGAAAATATAAAATTTACAGCAAGTGACGTTATCGTGTCAGTAATGTCACCATCATCATCATTTTATTTATATCCCGCCCTCCCCACCCAAGCAGGCTCAGGGCAGCCACTCTAGGAGCTTCCAGGAAAACTCTAAATAGGCACCATAGAGTTTTCCCTCCCACATTGCTAGAGCGTCCGGGAAAACCATAGAGTTTCTCCGGAAGATACTAGACCGGCCGGCATGTGATGTCATCGCGCTGGCAATGTTGGGGGAGGGTTAGGAACCTCCGGGGCGGGGGGAATCCTACCCAGCCCGGGGAAGTTGGCAGCCCTAAAGCATGAAGAGAAAAATGGTACAAGATGGTCTAACCCTAAAAGATATTGATAAGATGGGCAAGAACTATAAAGGGACTTCCTGGAAATACAAAGGAGGAGGAGAGATTGGATTTATACCCTGCCCTTCACTACCCAAAGGAGTCTCGGACTGATTTCCCACTCACCTTACGGTGCTCTCACGCTCCTCTTCTCAGTGGGGCTTTTGTCCAATTTCCCACTATCTGCCTGGGGCTGCAGCAAGCATTGGCGTTTTCATGCAGCAAACAGAAACTGCTAAAAACCAAGGACGCAGTGCTGTGAAGATGAACGTGAGAGCGGCATAAGATGATTTTTTTTTGTAATAAACAATTTTATTAGTAACATATGGTAGCAAAACTATATCGACATCTCATAAAGACTTAAAAAAGAGAAATTCTTCTACCCCATATCTTACTTTCCCCCCACCCCTCCCCCCGTTACTTGACCCCCGCCAGTGTTATTTACTTTAAGAAAATAAATATTAAAGGTACCTTTAACTATTAACCCCCCCCAAAAAAATATACTTTTGTTTTTTAAAAGGAAATGAAGAACTTAATCATTATCAAAAATTGTCCAATGTCCTTTTATTTTCCACTCTTTTTCTACGTATCTTCTGAACTTCTTCCACTCCAACTTAAAAAGCTCCAAATCATAGTCTCTTAATTTTCTTGTTAATTTGTCCATTTCACTCCATGACATAACTTTTATAATCCAGTCCCATTTCTCTGGTATTTTTTCTTGCTTCTACAGCTGCGCATACAATGTCCTAGCAGCTGAGAGCAAGTACCATATTAAAGTTCTATCTTCTTTTGGAAATTTTTCCATTTGTAATCCCAACAGAAAAGTCTCTGCAACTTTGTTAAATTCATATCCCAAAATCTTAGAAATCTCTTGCTGAATCATTTGCCAAAACATTTTAGCTCTTTCACAAGTCCACCACAGATGGTAGAAAGAACCTTCATGCTTTTTACATTTCCAACACCTGTCTGGCATCTTGTTGTTCATCTTTGCTAATTTTTTTGGCGTCATGTACCATCTATACATCATCTTAAAACAATTTTCTTTAATACTTTGACATGTTGCGAGTTTCATAGAGTTCTTCCACAAATATTCCCAAGATTCCATCTTTATTTATTTATTTACATTAATTGCCCATTTTATCATTTGAGATTTCACTACTTCATCTTCTGTAGACAAGAGCGGCATAAGATTAGTGGGAAATAGGTATCAGAATGGTTTACAATCTCCTTTCCCTTCCCCTCCCCACAACAGACACCCTGTGAGGTAAGTGGGGCTGAGAGCTCTGACAGAAACTGCTCTTGAGAGGAGCAGCTTTGAGAGGACTTGTAACTGACTCAAGGTCACATCAGCAGCTCCATATGAAGGAGTAGGGAATCAAACCCGGTTCTCCCAGATAAGAATCCATGCACTTAACCACTATACCAAGCTGGCTCTCGGGTGGATGGACATGTGTGGAAAGGAAAGGAAAAGTTCCCTGTGCAAGCACCAGTCGTTTCCGACTCTGGGGTGATGTTGCTTTCACAACGTTTTCACGGCAGACTTTTTATGGGGTGGTTTGCCCTTGCCTTCCCCAGTCATCTACACTTTCCCCCCAGCAAGCTGGGGACACATTTGACCGATCTCAGAAGGATGGAAGGCTGAGTCAACCTTGAGCCGGCTACCTGAACCAGCTTCCGCCGGGATCGAACTCAGGTCATGAGCAGAGCTTAGGACTGCAGTACTGCAGCTTTAACACTCTGCGCCACGGGGCTCTTGGACATGTGTGGTGGACATGTAAAAAGACGAATCAATATTGGAAAGAAATACATTCTGAAATTTAAAAAAAAAATCATATTTCCGATGAAAGCTGAGATTATGTTGTTGGAAATCTTGCCAGCCAATACTGAAAGAACTTTGCAAGATTATTAGGGTTTGTAGAATCTTTCGGGATCAAGTGCCGTGTTCTACTGGAGAAAGTTTTCCTTCCAGACGTTTCGTTCTCAGCTGCGGAGAACATCCTCAGTGGCGTTGCAGCCGGAGCAGGCGCTCAGACCTTCATGGCTGCTGTGCTCCGGCTGCAACGCCACTGAGGATGTTCTCCGCAGCTGAGAACGAAACGTCTGGAAGGAAAACTTTCTCCAGTAGAACACGGCACTTGATCCCGAAAGACTCTACAAACCCTAATGATGTTACCAGCCGTGAAAACCTGAAATCTTTGCAAGATTGACGTTATATGCTTACGGCAGCCAGATTTACATTAGCAACAAAATGGAAAATGGAAGATTGTCCTACTAGAAAGTCTAGGAAAGATAAATTAGCTGAGTATGCCGTAATGGCAAAACCAAAGAGTTGCGTAAACAAATGACCGACTAAAGAATTCCAGGAGAAATGGAAAGCTTTTTATTCACATTATGGGCAAAACTGAGGAGGGAGACGTAAATTGTAAAGACCTCTGTATAAACATTTATAGAAGACCTGAACCGTCTGATGCAGTTAAATAACAGGGAAAAGGTGAGAGAGAAAAAAACTGAGTTTTCTTTCTATATGTAATATTCCCGGTTTAACAAGTTTGGTATCCTCTTAGTATCGTTTGTATCAGCCGATCCACAGAGCAAAGTACAATCAGTGGTGTGCTAAAATCCAACTTAATGCCTGGAAATTTATTTTTTGTTAACGTATTTTATTTCTGTCCGGGGGGGCGGCAAGGGCGGCAAATTTCCCCCTGCCCCCTGCGGCGCTGCGCGGCCTTGCTGCCCCTCGGTGCTGTACAGCCTCGCCGCCCGCCCCTCGCAGCACCAGGCAACCCGCTGATAGAAGCGGCCTGCCGGAGTTTAGCTCCGTCGGTTCCAGGAAAAAGGGGGGAGAAACATTTTCTCGCGCGTACTTCGAAGTGTTAGACGGCACGCTGGCCCCATCGAAACTGGTAAAGCCCAGTTTCCGCGTGGCTTGGCGCAATCGGAGGGAGGGGGAGGGAAGGTAACGACGGAGCGCCGCACTGCATTGCAGCACCGGGGAGAAAGGGAGGGCAGCAGCAGGGGGGTGAGGAAGCTAAACTTTGTGGTGGGGGTGGTGGGGGTGGCGGCAGGCTTTGCAGCCCACTTGCAGACAGGCCGCGGCCCAGTAGTGGTCCCCGGCCCAGGGGTTGTGGACCCCTGCTATAGAGGATGGGGTGGAATTGTTTTCTGTGGCCCCAGAAGGCAGGACCAGAACCAATGCGTTGAAATTAAATCAGAAGAGTTTCCGGCTCAACATGAAGAAGAACTTCCTGACCGTTACAGCGGTTCCTAAGTGGAACAGGCTTCCTCCTTGGGAGGTGATGGGCTCTCCTTCCTTGGAGGTTTTTCAACAGAGGCTAGATGGCCATCTGACAGCGATGAAGATCCTGTGAATTTAGGGGGAGGTATTTTTGCGTTTAGAGCAGTTCCTCAGTGGAACAGGCTTCCTCCTTGGGAGGTGGTAGGCTCTCCTTCCTTGGAGGTTTTTCAACAGAGGCTGGATGGCCTTCTGACAGCAATGAAGATCTTGTGGTGAGGGGTCTGGAGACCAAGTCCTAGGAAGAAAGGCTGAAGGAGCTGGGCATGTTTAGCCTGGAGAGGAGGCGGCTGAGAGGTGACAGGATCACCATTTTCAAGTCCTTGAAGAGCTGTTCTATAGAGGATGGAGTGGAATTGTTTTCTGTGGCCCCAGAAGGCAGGACCAGAACCAATGGGTTGAAATTAAATCAGAAGAGTTTCCGGCTCAACATGAAGAAGAACTTCCTGACCGTTAGAGCGGTTCCTAAGTGGAACAGGCTTCCCCGGGAGGTGGTGGGCTCTCCTTCCTTGGAGGTTTTTCAACAGAGGCTGGATGGCCATCTGACAGCGATGAAGATCCTGTGAATTTAGGGGGAGGTATTTTTGCGTTTAGAGCGGTTCCTCAGTGGAACAGGCTTCCTCCTTCGGAGGTGGTAGGCTCTCCTTCCTTGGAGGTTTTTCAACAGAGGCTGGATGGCCTTCTGACAGCAATGAAGATCCTGTGGTGAGGGGTCTGGAGACCAAGTCCTAGGAAGAAAGGCTGAAGGAGCTGGGCATGTTTAGCCTGGAGAGGAGGCGGCTGAGAGGTGATAGGATCACCATTTTCAAGTCCTTGAAGAGCTGTTCTATAGAGGATGGGGTGGAATTGTTTTCTGTGGCCCCAGAAGGCAGGACCAGAACCAATGGGTTGAAATTAAATCAAAAGAGTTTTCGGCTCAACATTAGGAAGAATTTCCTGACAGTTAGAGCAATTCTTCAGTGGAACAGGCTTCTTCAGGAGGTGGTGGGCTCTCCTTTCTTGGAGGTTTTTCAACAGAGGCTGGATGGCCATCTGACAACAATGAGGATCCTGTGAATTTAGGGGGAGGGATTTGGGGATTTCCTGCATTATGTTGGAAGGGGGTCCCTTCCAAGTCTATGATTCTATTCTGACCTTGCCTGCAATTTTTCCCAAACCAGCTTTGTGGTTTCAGAGAATAGGCCATGGTGGTCGAGGTAGAACAAGATGGGAAGCCATGTTAGCCTATCTGTTGTAGGGTTGCCAAGTCCAAGCTCTCCCAGAAGCTGCCCTTTCAAGGATTGAGTCTCAGAGCAGCTCACAATCTCCTTTCCCTTCCTCCCCCCCCAACAGACACCCCGTGAGGCGGGTGGGGCTGAGAGAGCTCTCCCAGAAGCTGCCCTTTCAAGGATTGAGTCTCAGAGCAGCTCACAATCTCCTTTCCCTTCCTCCCCCCCAACAGACACCCCGTGAGGCGGGTGGGGCTGAGAGAGCTCTCCCAGAAGCTGCCCTTTCAAGGATTGAGTCTCAGAGCGGCTCACAATCTCCTTTCCCTTCCTCCCCCACAACAGACACCCTGTGAGGCGGGTGGGGCTCAGAGAGCTCTCCCAGAAGCTGCCCTTTCGAGGAGAGAGTCTCAGAGCGGCCTACAATCTCCTTTCCCTTCCTCCCCCACGCCCTTTGAGGTGGGTGGGGCTGAGAGAGCTTTGACAGAAGCTGCCCTTTCAAGGACAACCTCTGCCAGAGCTATGGCTGACCCAAGGCCATTCTAGCAGCTGTAAGTGGAGGAGTGGGGAATCAAACCTGGTTTCCCCAGATAAGAGTCCACGGACTTAACCACTACACCAAACTGGCTCTCAAAGCAAACCTCTGCTCCATATGTTGATTCAATCCCCTCTTGAAGCCGTCTATGCTTGCAGCCACCACCACCCCCTGTGGCAGTGAATTCCATGCATTAATCACTCTTCGTGTGGAGGACTTTCTTGGTCTGTAGGAAGGTTTCTCTTATCTCAGATGGCTGAGAGAGAAGTTATATTGGATACATTTTGGTCTTCCAGTCCAAAAAGGTTATGCCAGAACGAATATGTAAGAGAAAGCTTTGTGTTTCTTAATGGGCTGTGGAGTCGATTCCTGGTCTGATTGAAGAGGCAACCTCCCCCAGCGCATGCAGACACACACAAACAGACAGACACAATGAGTCATGCAGGCATTCCCCCGCGGAAACTCCTTGCAAAGCTGGTGTGATGCCGTTGCATGTTTGGAAGACTGGAATGATTCAACAGCCCCAACATGCAGAGACACCATCAACACCCCCAATGCAAGGACGGAAGCAGCAACTCACACAGAGATGCAAAGGGCAACCTCCGCCGGCAGATGTTTGGGGCTGACACTTCGGGAATTGCTGGGTAAAGGGGTGTGTGCAAGAGTTCCCTTCCTACTGTAGTTTTACATGCACTGGACCTTAGGGTTGCCAACCCCCAGGTGGGGGCAGGGGATCCCCCAGTTTGGAGGCCCTCCCCCCCCCGCTTTAGGGTCATCATAAAGTGAGGGGGGAACGTCTGCTGGGCACTCTATTATTCCCTAGAGAGACCGATTCCCATAGGATATAATGGAGAATTGATCCCTGAGGATCTGGGACTCTGGGGGGGGGGGCTACCTTTTAGGCAGAGGCACCAAATTTTCAGCGTCGCGTCTGATGCCTCTCCTCAAAAGACCCTCCAAGTTTCAAAAAGATTGGACCAGGGGGTCCCATTCTATGAGCCCCCAAAGAAGGCCCCCCTATCCTTCGTTATTTCCAACGGAGGGAAGGCATGTAAAAGTTGCGCGGTCCCTTTCAATGCAATGGCCAGGACTCCCCTTGGAGTTCAGTCATGCTTGTCACAACCTTTCTTCTGGCTTGGCCCCGCAAAGTCTCCTGGCTCTGCCCCCCAAGTCTCCTGGCTCCACCCCCAAGTCTCCTGGCTCCACCCCCCAAGTCTCCTGGCTCCGACCCCAAGTCTCCTGCCCCCCCCCAGTCTCCTGGCTCCACCCCCAAAGTCTCCTGGCTCCGACCCCAAGTCTCCTGCCCCCCCCAGTCTCCTGGCTCCACCCCCAAAGTCTCCTGGCTCCGACCCCAAGTCTCCTGGCTCCACCCCCAAAGTCTCCTGGCTCCGAATCCAAGTCTCCTGGCTCCACCCTCAAAGTCACCTGGCTCCGCCCCTAAAGTCTTCTGACTCCACCCCCAAGTCTCCTGGCTCCACCCCCCCAAGTCCCCAGCTATTTCTTGACTTGGACCTGGCCGCGCTAAGCCGGCCTGGCGTCTCGCATGCGACTGGAACCCACTGAGCGCAGCGCCTTGGAACAGGCTATCTCCCCGGGGGCCGCGCGCCTTTGCAGCCGTCGGGAGAGGCGCGCGCGCGGGAAAGGCTGCTGCTGCCGCCGCCTGGGCCGGGCCCAGCCCTTGGCCGCCGGCCAGGCGAGACGGTTCCCCTTTCGGGGAATGAGTCACGCCGCGGTGAGTCACCCCCGCGCGGGAGCCCTTTCTGGAAGCTTTGCAAACACCACGACGTCGCTGGGCAACTGCAAACCCGTGCCTGCCTTTGGGAGGGGGGAGCCTCTCTCTCTCTCTTGCAGGGGCGGGGCCGCTGCTCTTTCCAGGAAGGGGGGGTGGGGGGCAGCAGAGAGGGGGAGGGGCTCCCTGCGCTTGGAGGAAGGGGCGGGGCGGGGGCCTCCTTGGCCCGTCTAAGGCTGCTTGCATGCAGGAGTTAGGCTTCAACCCTTCGCGAAGGCATCATCCGAAACTCTTCGCAAGGCGAGCCGTAGCAGATGCGTTCCTGGGGAAGCAGCGGGAGAGTTTGGCCTCCGGCTGCCAACTCCAGAAAGCAGAAGGGACGGTGGCTCAGTGGTAGAGCATCTGCTTGGGAAGCAGAAGGTCCCAGGTTCAATCCCCGGCATGTCCAAAAAAAGGGTCCAGGCAAATAGGTGTGAAGAACCTCAGCTGGAGACCCTGGAGAGCCCCTGCTGGTCAGGGAAGGGACAGTGGCTCTGGCAGGACTCTCAGTGGTAGAGCATCTGCTTGGGAAGCAGAAGGTCCCAGGTTCAATCCCCGGCATGTCCAAAAAAAGGGTCCAGGCAAATAGGTGTGAAGAACCTCAGCTGGAGACCCTGGAGAGCCACTGCTGGTCAGGGAAGGGACGGTGGCTCTGGCAGGACTCTCAGTGGTAGAGCATCTGCTTGGGAAGCAGAAGGTCCCAGGTTCAATCCCTGGCATGTCCAAAAAAAGGGTCCAGGCAAATAGGTGTGAAAAACCTCAACTTGAGACCCTGGAGAGCCGCTGCCAGTCTGAGAAGACAAGACTGACTTTGATGGACCAAGGGTCTGATTCAGTAGAAGGCAGCTTCATATGTTCAATTCCTGGAGATTTCGGGTTAGGGTTGCCTAGTGCAATGGAAGAAATACCTGGGGACTTGGGGAGGGGGTGGAGCCAGGAGGCTTTGGGGGGTGGAGCCAGGAGCATGCTGAGCTCCAAAGGGCCATCACCTTTTAAGGGACCGCACACCTTTTCAATGCCTTTCCTCCTCTGGAAAGAATGAAGGAGAAAGGGCTCTTGAGCTTGGAGAAGCGTCGGCTGCGGGGTGACATGATAGAGGTTGACAAGTTGATGCCTGGGGTGGAGAAAGTAGAGAAAGAAGTCCTTTTCTCACAATACAAGAACTCGTGGGCATTCAGTGAAATTGCTGAGCAGTCAGGTTAATCGCCTAAAGGGTGATTAATGCATGGAATTCACTGCCACAGGAGGTGGTGGCGGCCACAAGCATAGTCAGCTTCAAGAGGGGATTGGATAAAAATATGAAGCAGAGGTCCATCAGCGGCTATTAGCCACAGTGTGTGTGTGTGTGTGTGTTTTGGCCACTGTGTGACACAGAGTGTTGGACTGGATGGGCCATTGGCCTGATCCAACATGGCTTCTCTTATGTTCTTAAGGATGGGGGCATTTTCTTACGGGGCTCATAGAATTGGACCCTCTGACCTGATCCTTTTGAAACTTGGAGGGTACTTTGGGGAGAGGCACTGCATGCTATGCTGCAAATTTGGTGCCTCTACCTCAACAAACAGCCCCCTCAGATACCCAGGGATCAGTACTCCATTATACCCTATGGGAATCAGTCTCCATAGGGCAGGGGTGGGGAACCTCTGTCCCGAGGGCCGTATACGGCCCTCGAGGTCACTTCGTGCGGCCCTCGGGAATTGCTGGGCTGAACCGAGCCATGTAGCAGTCTCTCTGGGGCCTGGCTGGCCAGCGAGGATCGTGGGGCCCAGCCGCGCTGTGCAGCAGCCTCCCCAGGGCCAGGCAGGGATCATGGGGCCCAGATGTACTGTGCGGCAGCCTCCCTGGGGCCTGGATAGCCAGCCAGAATTGCTGCAGGGTCTGGAAAAGTTACTGACACAGTTCAGTTTGCACTTGATTATCCCAGAGGGTGTGGCCTAATATGCTAATGAGTGTGTGACCTAATATGCTAATATTAGGGGATGTAGTCTTCTATGCTACTGAGTTCCTGCTGGGCTTTTTCTACAAAAAAAGCCCTGGAGCTATGCATTTGCCAAGGGCGGCGGGCTGTGTGTGTGTGTGCCAGATTAGGCTCTCCCCACGTAACTTCAAATAGAAAAACAATTATTTGCATTAATTTTGCTGGCCTCAGTAGCGGAGCACTGTTTTTTAAACTGATAATTTTTTATGGCCCGCGAATGATATTATAAATATCCATATGGGCCCTGGCAGAAAAAAGGTTCCCCACCCCTGTGTTAGAAGGAGTGACTCATCATGGCTGGACATTGTGGGGGTGCTACATCACTCTTGACTGGGAGGCCTCTCTTTATCTTAACATGAGAGCCGTGGCCGGCATCTGGGAGTAGGTCATGTAGGCAGTTGTCTAGGGTGCAGCATGGCCTATGGGGTGCCGCTAGGCACCTCCTCCCCACACGCTGTGCGGCCTCTTTCCCCTGCCCGAGACATGGGCAGAGGAAAGAGGCGGCTCGGCCTCGCTTCCAGGCTGCTTCCCCTCCCCAAGCCCCGCCCTTTCCTGGATCCACCCCCAAAGTCTCCAGGTATTTTCCAGCCCAGTAGAAAGTCCCCAGTTCATTCCCTGGCATCTCCATTTCAAAGGAGAAGTCAGGTAGTCGGTGATGTGAAACATCTTCACTTGAGACCCTGAAGAGCCACTTCCAGGCCAAGTGGACAGTATTAACTTTCATGGACCGAGGGTCTGATTCAGTTAAAGGCATCTTCATGTGTTTATGAGAGGAGGGGCTAGGCGGCTGAGTGGCAGAGCCTCTGCTTGGCATGTAGAAGGTCCCAGGTTCAATCCCCAGCATCTCCAGTGAAAAGGACCAGGCAGGAGGTGATGGGAAAAACCTCAGCCAGAGACCCTGGCTCAGTGGCAGAGCCTCTGCTTGGCATGCAGAAGGTCCCAGGTTCAATCCCCGGCATCTCCAGTTGAAAGGACCAGGCAGGAGGGCATGTGATAGACCTTGACCTGAGACCCTGGCTCAGTGGCAGAGCCTCTGCTTGGCATGCAGAAGGTCCCAGGTTCAATCCCCAGCATCTCCAGTTGAAAGGACCAGGCAGGAGGGCATGCGATAGACCTTGACCTGAGACCCTGGCTCAGTGGCAGAGTTTCTGCTGGGCATGCAGAAGGCCCCAGGTTCAATCCCCAGCATCTCCAGTTCAATGGACTGGGCAGGAGGTGATGGGAAAGACCTTGACCTGAGACCCTGGCTCAGTGGCAGAGCCTCTGCTTGGCATGCAGAAGGCCCCAGGTTCAATCCCCAGCATCTCCAGTTCAATGGACTGGGCAGGAGGTGATGGGAAAGACCTTGACCTGAGACCCTGGCTCAGTGGCAGAGGCTCTGCTTGGCATGCAGAAGGTCCCAGGTTCAATCCCCAGCATCTCCAGTTGAAAGGACCAGGCAGGAGGGCATGCGATAGACCTTGACCTGAGACCCTGGCTCAGTGGCAGAGTTTCTGCTTGGCATGCAGAAGGTCCCAGGTTCAATTCCCAGCATCTCCAGTTAAAAAGACCAGGCAAGAGGTGATAAGAAAGACCTTGACCGGAAACCCTTGCTCTGTGGCAGAGCCTCTGCTTGGCATGCAAAAGGCCCCAGGTTCAATCCCCGGCATCTCCAGTTAAAAGGACCAGGCAGGAGGTGATGGGAAAGACCTTGACCTGAGACCCTGGCTCAGTGGCAGAGTCTCTGCTTGGCATGCAGAAGGTTCCAGGTTCCATCCCTGGCATCTCCAGTTAAAAGGACCAGGTAGGAGGTGATGGGAAAGACCTTGACCTGAGACCCTGGCTCATTGTCAGAGCCTCTGCTTGGCATGAAGAAGGTCCTAGGTTCAATCCCCAGCATTTCCAGTTAAAAGGACCAGGCAGGAGGTGACGGGAAAGACCTTGACCTGAGACCCTGGCTCAGTGGCAGAGTCTCTGCTTGGCATGCAGAAGGTTCCAGGTTCCATCTCTGGCACCTTCAGTTAAAAGGAGCAGGCAGGAGGGGATGGGAAAGACCTTGACCTGAGACCCTGGCTCAGTGGCAGAGCCTCTGCTTGGCATGCAGAAGGCCCCAGGTTCAATCCCCGACATCTCCAGTTGAAAGGACCAGGCAGGAGGTGATGTGAGAAACCTCAACCTGAGACCCTGGATAGCAGCTACCTGTCTGAGTAATTAATACTGACCTTGACAGACTGAAGATCTGATACAGAAGAAAACAGCTGATTGAGTTCACGTGTCCTTCCCCAGTCAACGTGTGTCGGGACCTGCCAAGCATCAGAAATTGGATGTATTTTTTTTTACAAGTAATGAGAGAAACAAATGCATGAGGATACGTCTTGGGAATGAATGCAAAGAGCCAGTTTGGTGTAGTAGTTAAGTGCGCAGACTCTTATCTGGGAGAACCCAGTTTGATTCCCCACTCCTCCACTTGCACCTGCTAGCATGGCCTTGGGTCAGCTATAGATCTCGCAAGAGTTATCCTTGAAAGGGCAGCTGCTATAAGAGCCCTCTTAGCCCCAGCCACCTCACAGGATGTCTGTTGTGAGGGAGGAAGGTAAAGGAGATTGTCAGCCACTCTGAGATTCAGAGTGAAGGGCGGGATATAAATCCTGTATCGTTATCATCTTCTTCATCATCTTCTACTTGAAAGGGCCGCTGCTGTGAGAGCCCTCTCAAGCCCCACCTACCTCACAGGGTGTTTGTTGTGGGGGAAGAAGATAAAGGAGACTGTAAGCCGCTCTGAGTCTCTGATTCAGAGAGAAGGGCAGGGTATAAATCTACGGTCTTCTTCTTCTTCCTGAGAGCCAGTTTGGTGTAGTGGTGAAGTGCACGGACTCTTATCTGGGAGAACCGGGTTTGATTCTGCACTCCTCTTCTCGCACCTGCCGGAATGGCCTTGGGTCAGCCATAGCCCTCGTAGGAGTTGTGTCTGTTGTGTGTGTGTGGTAAAGGTTGTGTGTGGAAGGTAAAGGAGATTGCGACTGCTCTGAGACACTGAGATTCAGAGTGAAGGGTGGGATACAAATCCAATATTTTCTTCTTCTTCTTCTTCTTCTTCTTCTTCTTCTTCTTCTTCTTCTTCTTCTTCTTCTTCTTCTTCTTCTTCTTCTTCTTCTTCTTCTTCTTCTTCTTCTTCTTCTTCTTCTTCTCCTTCTCCTTCTCCTCCTCCTCCTCCTCCTCCTCCTCCTCTTCCTCTTCCTCCTCCTCCTCCTCCTTCTTCTTCTCTCTTCTCTCTTCTCTCTCCTTTATGGGTAACTCATCACCAATGAGGTTGGTTTCTAGAAAGCCAAAGTCTGCCATCTCCCCCTGCTCATCTCAAGACAGGAGGGGCCCCCCAGGAACACCATGTTCCCCGACCTGCTCTCTCTCTCTCTGCCAACGGAGGTTCTTCTCCCCCCTTTCCTGGAGCGTGCACAAACCCGTCGGATTCCATCCCAGAGCCGCAATGCTTTCGATCTTTCACCCTCCTGTAATTAAAGGGTGGAAACTGACGAGGCTGCTTTGCACTTGGCCAAAAGCCCGCTTGCCTCTTAAATCCAGCGACATGCTGGGGCGAAATGTGTGGAGCTTCCCCAGATCTGCCCTTGAGCGGCAAAAACACCAGGCGGGTGCTTTGGTGTGGTGTTATTTTCCCAGGGGTTTCTTCTGCTGGAATCCTTTTACAGCATCGCCCAAAATGGACTTTGTCTAGAAGCAACCGCGGGGGATGCGTGTCCTGCCTCTTGGGTGTAGCCGTTAAGTGCTCAGACTCCTACCTCCGAGAAACGGGTTGATTCCCCACTCCTCCACTGGCAGCTGCTGGAATGGCCTTCGGTCAGCCGGAGCTCTAGCAGAGTTGTCCTTGAAAGGGCAGCTGCTGTTAGAGCTCTCTCAGCCCCACCCATCTCATAGGGTGTCTGTTGTGGGGGAGGAAGGTAAAGGAGATTGTGAGCCACTTTGAGATTCAAAGTGAATGGTGGGATATAAATCCAATATCATCATAATCTCCTCCTCCTCCTTCTTTTGCTCCTTCTTCTCCTTGTCCTTGTCCTTCTTCTCATTCTCCTCCTCCTTCTTCTCCTTTTTCTCTTTCTCCTCCTCCTCCTTCTTGTCCTCCTTCTCTTTGTCCTTCTTCTTCTGCTGCTCCTTCTTCTCCTTCTTTTTCTCCTTTCTCCTCCTCCTCCTTCTTGTCCTTCTTCTCTTTGTCCTTCTTTTTCTGCTGCTGCTCCTCCTCCTCCTCCTTTTTCCCTTTCTCCTCCTCCTCCTTCTTGTCCTTCTCCTTCTGCTTCTCTTTTTCCTCCTCCTCCATCTTCTTCTCCTTCTCTTTCTTCTCCTCCTCCTCCTTGTCCTTCTTTTGCTCCTTCTCCTCCTCCTTGTCTTTCTTCTTCTGCCCCTCCTTCTTCTTCTCCTTTTCCTCCTCTTCCTCCTTCTCCCCCTGCTTCTTCTTCTCCTCCTCCTCCTCCTTTTAAGCATAGTTTGCGGAGAAAAGGCCCGTGATCACTGCAGATTATGTTAATGACAGTAATAACCCGGCTGTGATGTGAATTCCTTTCACCTCCTGGGATCCCCAAACTTTCACAAGCTTCTGCTGCCGGTGCGTGACAGCGAAATGCAGCCGCTCCTGTTTTTGGATCCTTCACCTAACTTCTAGAGAGGTGGAAACAGGGTTTTTTGAGGGGTGGCATCCCTTCTGCGGAATTCCATTCCAAAAGTGCCACAGGGAATGCACCATCCCCTGATCTTTCACGATAGGGTTGCCAGACCTGGAGACTTTGGGGGTGGCACTGGGAGAGGGAGGGTTTGGGGAGGGGAGGGGCCTCAGCATGGTACGATGCCCTAGAGCCCACCCTTCCGAGTAGCCATTTTCTCTGCTAGTGGGAGACCTGGAGACTACAACAAGAGGAAGCCGTGACGTAGCACACAACAAGCCCTAAGGTTCACGGCTGCAAATTCCTGGCAACAAATTTATAATCAAGTTTAAAGCATTATAATATGAAAATTCCAAACGAGTGCCATCTAAACTTTAAAAACAATACAGTATGCCTGTTCATACAGTTTTTACTTTGGCCCGATAAACGACAGGATCAACAGTTCATCCTACAATTGTCTCCGCTGCAAGCATTTCGTAAATTTAGCAGCAAACTCCAGTGCCATTCTTCCGAGACTGTCCGTGGCACTGACGCTGAACCCCAATTCCATAAATCGATCACGGGGCCGCAAGCAGGAGCCGGCTGTTTCGCACGGAGGGCTTCGTCGGATATTCTCGCGGGGGTTATGCAAATCTCCAGAAGCAAATGTAAAACGGTTTGCAATCCCACACTCGTGTGGTCTCACTGGGGCAATTTGCTCACGAGTTGCTGAACTTCCAATAACCCCGGGGAACCAAAGGTTCAAGTTTACCCTTTCCTATGCAAACGACTTCTGAAAAGCTTGTAGAACAAAGGGAGGGTCTGGGCTGCTTTCCCAGCCCCTGGGAGCAGCCACGTTGTTCTGCCTGCTCACCCCGCCCCCCCTTCAGCCTTAAAGAGACAGACGCACCATCCCAAGAGGAAGCCTTTGCAAGCTTTCCCCTAGTGTTCTGAAGGGGAAAGGCACAGGGTAGCTGTGGGGCTGGAGCTTCCCACCGCTGGCAGCTGACGGGGTGGGAAGGAGCCCGGGAAAGCGGGAGAACCCCCGCTGGGACCTGGGGATTGGCAAGCCTGCCTCACCCACTCTTTCCATCTGTGTGGTTAGTGGCCCAAGACCAAGATAGCACGAAGTCACCATTGCACGGGAACGGCATTTGATGGTAAGTGGCCACCCAGAGAGTAGGGAGCTCTGTCTAAAGGGCCAATCCCATTTGAAGAATTCTGTGGGGAGAAAGGAGCTTAGGAAGTCTGGGGATCTGCCCAGTAGCGAGGGAAGAAACCAGCCGAATGGCCTTTCGCTGACTCTCTCCCAAGCAGGGCTTGGTGGAATCAGGACAGATGGGAAAGGAATTCAAAAAGGAACTGGAGAGGGTGGGGGGAAGAAACATATATTAGAGCTATCCTGTAGAGCCTGTGGAACAGTCAACCCCATGACTGAAATCACCAGCTAACTCAAGGGTGGCCAGACTGAAGCTCAGGAGCCACATGTGGCTCTTCCACACATATTGTGCAGCTCTCGAAACCCCCACTGCCCTGTTGGCCAGCTTGGAGAAGGCAATTCTCTTTTTAAATCCCTTCTCCAAGCCAAGCCAGCTGGCAGCTTGGAGAATGCATTTGAAGTTAAAGTTGCTTTCTTTTCATCTCTCCCTCCTTTCTCACCCATCTATTTTCCTTCCTTCCTTCCTTCCTTCCTTCCTTCCTTCCTTCCTTCCTTCCTTCCTTCCTTCCTTCCTTCCTTCCTTCCTTCCTTCCTTCCTTCCTTCCTTCCTTCCTTCCTTCCTTTTCTAAAACATCTGACATTTATTCTATGTGGCTCTGACATGAAGCAAATTTGGCTACCCCTGATATAGCTCAAATAGGGTTGCTTGTCTTATTCACAGGGGCTTCCTTACTGAAACGGAGCATGTGCATAGACTGCCTTGAATATGAAGTGTGAAGACTGGATTGTATGAAGCTCGTTGAAGTTTACGTGAAACGAGGTTATAGGTCCGGCCTTGTTGTGTGATATTACTGCCAAGCTGCATTGGACTCAAGAATTCTTCAATTGGAGCACTTCTCCTACTCCTCCTCATCTTCGTCTTCTTCTAACAGATGCTAAAGCATCTCAGAGCAGTCACAACCTCCTTTACCTTCCCCCCACACACATACACAAATAGACATCCTGTGAGGTAGGTGGGGCTGAGAGAGCTCTGACAGCAGCTGCCCTTTCAAGGACAGCTCTGCGAGAGCTGTGGCTGACCCAAGGGCATTCCAGCAGCTGCAAGCGGAGGAGCAAGGAATCAAACCCGGTTCTCCCAGATAAAGAGTCCGTGCACTTAACCGCTACACCAAACTAAGAAGTTAATGACTGACCTGCTCCTAATACGTACACTGAAATACAATAAGAGGGTGATAACTTTGACATGGGCAGTTACATCCTTGAGAAAGAACTCAATGAGATGAGTCTAAACCAGGTACTCATTGGATGGACTCCAGTTAAATTACACTGGACGAACCCTTTTATACATTGTACTTCCGTCTTATGTTATAAATAACTTTATAAGATTTTTGATAAAAGTTTACGACATGTTAGCCAGCAATATCACAGCGTTTGGTTGTTTGCTATTTCTCTATTATGAATTGGGATCCTGTACTGCTGTTGTCTTTTCAACTTCCAGGTGAGGCCTGGAGATCTCCTGGAATTATACAAGATCTCCTGGCAACAGAGATTAGTCCTCTTGGAGAAAATAGATGCTTTAGAGGGTGGAGTCTTATGGCATTATGTTCTCCTGAGCTTCAGCTGCTCCTCAAACCCTGCCTTTTCCAGGTTGTACCCCCCAATCTCCAGGAATTTGCCAAAGTGGAGCTGGCAACCCTAGGGATGCCAGCTTCCAGGTGGGGCCTGGAGATCTCCTGGAATTACAACTGATTGCCAGGCTACAGGGATCAGTTTCCCAGGAGAAAAAGGATGCTCTGAGAAGCAGACTCTAGGACACTCCAGGTTTCTGTTCTCCCCAACTTCCACTCCAAAATCTCCAGGAGTTTCCCAGCCTGGAGATAGCAACCCAACCCCCCAACCCTGGCCAGGGGCGACTTGGCAAACCTAATGCTGGCTCCCCATGGAGAAAACTTTTGCCCCCATTTCTCCTTCTGTCTCTGTCTGTCTTTCTGTCTCTGTCTCTCTCTCTTTGTCTCTCTCTGCCTCTCTGTATCTCTCTCTGTCTGTCTTTCTGTCTCTGTCTCTCTCTCTCTTTGTCTCTCTCTGTCTGTCTCTCTCTCTATTTTTCTGTCTCTCTCTCTCTGTCTCTCTCTCTCTGGCACACACCACTTCTGGCTGCATCCCCAAATCCAAATAGTTTCTCTGCCCCCACCCCCTCAAAGAAGCTTATTGCCTCTCATACTTTGGTGGGTATTCCCTGCTAAATATTTACTTCCTAATGGTAATATTTATAGCCCACCTTTCCTGGTGGCTGAAGACAGCCCTGATGTTTGCTGCAGTGAGAAGCCCAGCTGTTCGAAGAAGGCCTCTCACAATTCCCCAGCCCCCCAATGCCAAAGGCCCCGTTGCCCCAGAATCCCCGTCTGCCGAATCCGCCCCCCCCCCCGCCGCCAACTTCCTGGAGGATCCGTCAGATGTACTTATTTGGCTTTCTGTCTTCGCTCATAAATCAAGGATGCTAAATCCGTCTTTAATTTCTGTTTTAATGTTTTGCACTGATTTATGATCGCTCCTGGTAAATTCCACCACCGCAGTTTGCTGGCTGCGATCCGGCTTCTCTAAGCAACGCGATCACATTTTCCGCTAAGAAAACGAGGGGGTGGCCCTGAATCCTGTAGACTTCTGTTGACTTTTCTTGGGGGCTTTCCCCATAGCGATTGTTCTTCCAGCAGACTTCCAGGAGAAAACAGAGGTTCAGGAAACATGCAAATGAAGAAGAAGGAGATATTGGCTTTATATCCCACCCTGTACTCTGAATCTCAGAGTCTCAGAGCGGTCAGACTCACAATCTCCTTTACCTTCCCCCTCCCCACACACAATAGACACCCTGTGAGATAGGTGGGGCTGAGAGAGCTCTGACAGAAGCTGCCTTTTCAAGGACAGCTCTGCAAGAGCTATGGCTGACCCAAGGCCATTTCAGCTGCTGCAAGTGGAGGAGCAGGGAATCAAACCCGGTTCTCCCAGATAAGAGTCCGTGCAGTTAACCACTACACCAAACTGGCTTTCTACATGGAATCAGATGCCCACGTGTGAACCCTTCTCTCCCTCCCCTCAGAGAAGGAACATGAGCAACCCAGTCATATACATATGAGAAGACAAATTCCAGGGTCCCTCTGTTTGTTTTGCATTCCCCTCAGAAGGAATGCATAGGAAGGGATGGTAAAGAGCAGGGCTTTTTTCCTCAGGAACTCCTTTGCATATTAGGCCACACACCCCTGATGCAGCCAATCCTCCAAGAGCTTACAGTAGGCTCTGTCAAAAGAGCCCTGTAAGCTCTTGGAGAAATCATTACATCATGGGGGTGTGGCCTAATATGAAAAGGAGCTCCTGCTACAAAAAAAGCCCTGGTAAAGAGTTAGCTAAAAAGGTAAAGGTGGTCCCCTGTGCAAACACCAGTCATTTTTGACTCTGGGGTGATGTTGCTTTCACCCCTTTGACTCTGGGGTGATGTTGCTTTCACAACATTTTCACGGCAGACTTTACGGCGTGGTTTGCCCTTGCCCTCCCCAGTCTTCTACACTTTCCTCCCAGCAAGCTGGGTACTCGTTTTACCCACCTCGGAAGGATGGAAGACTGAGTCAACCTGGAGCTGGCTACCTGAACCCAGCTTCTGCTGGGATCGAACTCAGGTCGTTAGCAGAGGGCTCCGGTTGCAGTGCTGCAGCTTTACCACTTTGCGCCATGGGGCTAGTTAACTAGAACCTGATTATGCGATGGAGGAAAATTCATCCCCTAGACTGTCTGCTTTCATTTTCCTCTGTTAGTCTGAAGAAGTTGGTTGAAATACAGCAGACTGAGACATCCAGCAACTCCTATGAGAAGAAGAAGAAGAAGGAAGAAGATATTGGATTTATATCCCGCCCTCCACTCCGAAGAGTCTCAGAGCGGCTCACAATCTCCTTTACCTTCCTCCCCCACAACAGACACCCTGTGAGGTGGGTGGGGCTAAGAGAGCTCTTACAGCAGCTGCCCTTTCAAGGACAACCTCTGCCAGGGCTATGGCTAACCCAAGGCCATTCCAGCAGGTGCAAGTGGAGGAGTGGGGAATCAAACCCGGTTCTCCCAGATAAGAGTCCACACACTTAACCACTACACCAAACTGGCTATGAGTAAATTGCCCCAGTGAAATCACACAAAAGTGTGGGCTTACAAACTGTTTGTTTTGGCTGCTTTGTGAGTGTACATGTGCTCAGTTTCATTCAGTGGAGCTGCAATTGCTGGGGGACCCTTTGAAGGCAAAAAAGAGAAGGAGGGAATGAAGACCATTTTCAGGGGAACCGCACTGCTGTATTTTTATTATGTATTTGAAATGGGAATGTCTCCCCAGTCCATTCCCAAAGTCTCCCTGCTCCAGACCCAAAGTCCCCAGATATTTCCTGAGTTGGACTTGCAAGTTTACTTGCCATTGCCTGCTTCTAAAAAGGCACCTTGGACTTCCTTGGTGGTCTCCCATCCAAATACTAACCAGAGCTAACCCTGATTAGCTTCTGAGATCTAACAAGGGTTTCTGGAGTTCTGGCCCCACTGGTGGACCTCCTGATGGCCCCTGGTTTTGGCCACTGTGTGACACAGAGTGTTTGACTGGATGGGTCACTGGCCTGATCCAACATGGCTTCTCTTAGGTTCTTAAGAACAGAGGTCCATCAAAGGCTATTAGTCACAAGGCAGATGAAACACACTGTCTGAGGCAGTGATGCTCTGTATTCTTGGTGCTTGGGGGGCAACAGCGGGGGGATTCTGGTGTTCTGGCCCCACTGATGGACCTTCTAATGACCTCTGAGGTTTTGCCCACTGTGACACACAGAGTGTTGGACAGGATGGACTATTGGCCTGATCCAACACGGCTTCTCTTACGTTCTTAAGAACAGAGGTCCATCAAAGGCTATTAGTCACAAGGTAGATGAAACACACTGTCTGAGGCAGTGATGCTCTGTATTCTTGGTGCTTGGGGGGCAACAGCGGGGGGATTCTGGTGTTCTGGCCCCACTGGTGGACCTCCCAATGGCCCCTGAGGTTTTGCCCACTGTGACAGAGTGTTGGACTGGATGGGTCATTGGCCTGATTCAACATGGCTTGTCTTATGGTCTTAATGTCTGGGGCAGTGATGCTCTGTATTCTTGGTGCTTGGAGGGGCACAGTGGGAGGGCTTCTGGAGTTCTGGTCCCACTGATGGACCTCCTGATGGCTCCTGGTTTTGGCCCCTGTGTGACACAGAGTGTTGGACAGGATGGGCTATTGGCCTGATGCAAGATGGCTTCTCTTACGTGCTTAAGAACAGAGGTCCATCAAAGGCTATTAGTCACAAGGTAGATGGAACACAATGTCTGAGGCGGTTATGCTCTGTATTCTTGGTGCTTGGGGGGCAACAATGGGAGGATTCTGGAGTTCTGGCCCCACTGGTGGACCTCCCAATGGCCCCTGAGGTTTTGCCCACTGTGACACACAGAGTGTTGGACTGGATGGGCCATTGGCCTGATTCAACATGGCTTGTCTTATGATCTTAATGTCTGAGGCAGTGATGCTCTGTATTCTTGGTTTGAGGGGGGGCACAGTGGGAGGGCTTCTGGAGTTCTGGCGCCACTGATGGACCTCCTGATGGCCCCTGGGTTTTGATCACTGTGTGACACTGAGTGTTTTACTGGATAGGCCATTGGCCTGATCCAACCTGGTTTCTCTTATGTTCTTATGTCGTCCACCTTTAACACTGCATGCAGCATACATTTAACTTACGGAATTCAGAGCCTCGTGTTGAGGGTTTTTTTTGAAAATTTCTGTGTGATTTAAAAAAAACAACCAAACCCAAACTTTAAGAGTAAGGCAATATTAAAGGCAGGATGGGAGCTAGACAAATTATGATGAAAATATCCATATCCAGGATTGCCAAATGGAGCCTCCAGGTTCAGAGAGAGCGTACCTTGGACTCCGGGATAAAGAACTGAAGAAGGACGTTCATATCCTTTTGAAGTGGCCTCAGGCTGGCCGGTGTGGTTGGAAACAGGATACTGGGCTAGACAGATGTTTGGCTTGAGGTAGCCGCACTCCTCTGGAGCCTCTTAAAGAACAACGAAGCATGTGTTAAAAAGCCTCTTATTTATGGCAAGATCCCTTGAACGAAATGCGCGCAGTGGTGTGGTTTTATTCCCCCCCCCCTTGTGTCTACAGAACTGGCAGGATTTGATGGAGATAGCGCAAGCTGCATATTCTTGGAGTTGAGCTGCCGTTTTCAAAAAATAAAATAAAATTAAAAAAAGAATCACTGAATAAGATCTTGGATCCCAAACTTCAATAAAACTTCCCATGTTCCCACACAGATCCGGGAGGGCACTCCTCGGAAAGGATCTGGAAGTGAGGCGCGCGAGGGAATGCTCCGTTGATGCCGCCCTCGGGCATTTCTGCCACACCAAGCGGTTGGGGCTTATGAACCCAAGCGGTGTGCCCCAGAATCCTTTGCAGGGGATTATGGGAACGCCAGATCTGGATCGTGTGACGATGCCTCAGCTCCACAGAGCTGGCACGGGTTTGCGTGGCTGCATTCCATCTTCTCCACATTCAGTCTTTCTGCATGTACAGTTGGGGGGTACCAGAGTTGTGTGTGTGAACAGTGTGCGGGCCGGTGGTGGCAGAGAAATCAGAAGCGGCTACTTGTCTCCCCCGCCCTTCTTCCTCACACTCACCATGCTCTCACGCCTGCTGAAAGGCCATGATTCATCCGTGGGTTCACGCCAGGCAAAACTTTCCATCCACACACCATAAACTAGAAAGGCAGCGCCAGAAAAGTAAAGGGCGTGGCAAGACGGCAAGATTCGGAGAGTTGGGTGGGTGCCCCTGTTTTTTTTTTTTTTCTCTTGGCATCTGCTCGTTCAGAACCAAGAATCGAGCAGCGTTTTTATATTCTGAGGATTATGTTAGTAATGCAGACAAAAATGTTCTGGGCGGGAGGAGGAGTTTAGCTCTTTTGGGAAGAGGAGGAGGAGGAAGAAGAAGAAGAAGAAGAAGAAGAAGAAGAAGAAGAAGAAGAAGAAGAAGAAGAAGAAGAAGAAGAAGAAGAAATTGGCTTTATATCCTGCCCTTCACTTTGAATCTCGGAGTGGCTCACAATCTCCTTTACCTTCCTCCCCCACAACAGACACCCTGTGGGGTGGGTGGGGCTGAGAGAGCTCTCCCAGAAGCTGCTCTTTCAAGGACAGCTCTGCAAGAGCTCTGGCTGACCCAAGGCTATTCCAACAGCTGCAAGTGGAGGAGTGGGAAATCAAACCTGGTTCTCCCAGATAAGAGCGACCTACCTGGCATTGCATTTTATGATGCTGATGGCCCAGCCTGACAAGGTCACATTTATGTTGTATCCGGCCCTCATAACAAATGGGTTCGACACCCCTTTTATAGCATTTGCTGTACAAGCACTTTAGAAGAAGATATTGGATTTATATCCCGCCCTATACTCTGAATTTCAAAGCGGTCACAATCTCCTTTAGCTTCCCCACAACAGACACCCTGTGAGGTGGGTGGGGCTGAGAGACCTCTTGCAACAGCTGCCCTTTCAAGGACAACTCCTACAAGCGCTATGACTGACCCAAGGTCATTCCAGGAGGTGCAAGTGGAGGAGTGGGGAATCAAACCCAGTTCTCCCAGATAGGAGTCCGCACACTTAACCACTACACCAAGCTAGCTACACCAAGCTGGCTTTAGTGTGTTGGATCATTGGGGGCTTTTTTGTCTGTAGAGATCCATTCTATTTCAACGATGCATCTTTGTGTCTCGGAATTCTACCACTGAGATGGTTACATTGATCTATGAAATTGTCATTCATATAAATTTGATCATATATATTTGAAAATATTAGTATTCGTGATCGTTCACGGTTGGTTCAGTTATTGCAGGCTCTTTTCCTGGGTATCTCTTTTTGGTTTCATCCCGCCTGGAGGCTGGCAACCCACTGACCCTAGAGTTCTGACTGGTTGAACGAAAACATTCCAGGATTTCCAGCATCGCTTGATTTTGAATGCGGATTCCTGCCTTTTGTAGCTGGAGCTGGCCATTGTGTTCCGAAGTACACCAAGACCTCCGCTGAGACCGATTTCAGAACGACAGACCTTGGAATTCACTGAGAGGGGGTGTTGGATTGTGACTGGGGAGGGGGGGGGAATATCCTCTGTTTGATGGCGCTCGAAAGGCCCAGAAATGAGAGCCCCCAAGCTGGGAGCAGCCCTTAAAACCGGAGACATCTGGCCCTCACAAAAATCCGCTGCCTCTTTTGTTCGCCGAGAAGCTCGTAATTCGAGGCTTTAATAAGGACACCATTTTTCTGAGGGGCCAGTAAAATGGGAACAACGCATTTGGGACCCCCAGGGTGCTGGGAAAGGGGTGTTCACAAGCTGGAGGAGAGGACGGGGGGACAATCGGCCCTGTCTCGGGGGCAGCCAGAGGGCCTTTATTGGTGGTCCGTTCTCAGGAAGGGGACGGAGGACCACTTCCAAGGGCAGGCGGCGTTTATGACCCGCTTCTTCACAAACTGAGGCTTATAAAACAGGAGGAGCCCAGTAAAGAGGTGTCTGAGCAGGGAGCTGGGACTGGGGCTCCCTTGGCCGTCGCTCGTGAATTTCAAGGAATGTCAAGTTGCCTTCTGCCCTGTCGCATTGCCCCCTTTATGTCTCAGAAGGTCACGGGGTCATTTCCAGAGCATCTGAGAGCCCTTTCCAGGAGCAGCATCTAGGGCTGCCAATGCCCAGGTGGGACAAACCGGAAACGGCAGTGAACTGATTACTAATAACATAAGAGATCAGGCCAGTGGCCCCTCCAGTCCAACACTCTGTGTCACATAAGAACATAAGAGAAGCCCTGTTGGATCAGGCCAGTGGCCCATCCAGCCCAACACACTGTGTCACATAAGAACATAAGAGAAGCCCTGTTGGATCAGGCCAGTGGCCCATCCAGCCCAACACTCTGTGTCACATAAGAACATAAGAGAAGCCATGTTGGATCAGGCCAATGGCCCATCCAGTCCAACACTCTGTGTCACATAAGAACATAAGAGAAGCCATGTTGGATCAGGCCAATGGCCCATCCAGTCCAACACTCTGTGTCACATAAGAACATAAGAGAAGCCATGTTGGATCAGGCCAATGGCCCATCCAGTCCAACACTCTGTGTCACATAAGAACATAAGAGAAGCCATGTTGGATCAGGCCAATGGCCCATCCAGTCAAACACTCTGTGTCACATAAGAACATAAGAGAAGCCATGTTGGATCAGGCCAATGGCCCATCCAGTCAAACACTCTGTGTCACATAAGAACATAAGAGAAGCCATGTTAGATCAGGCCAACGGCCCATCCAGTCCAACACTCTGTGTCACATAAGAACATAAGAGAAGCCATGTTGGATCAGGCCAATGGCCCATCCAGTCCAACACTCTGTGTCACATAAGAACATAAGAGAAGCCATGTTGGATCAGGCCAATGGCCCATCCAGTCCAACACTCTGTGTCACATAAGAACATAAGAGAAGCCATGTTGGATCAGGCCAATGGCCCATCCAGTCCAACACTCTGTGTCACATAAGAACATAAGAGAAGCCATGTTGGATCAGGCCAATGGCCCATCCAGTCAAACACTCTGTGTCACATAAGAACATAAGAGAAGCCATGTTAGATCAGGCCAACGGCCCCTCCAGTCCAACACTCTGTGTCACATAAGAACATAAGAGAAGCCATGTTGGATCAGGCCAGTGGCCCATCCAGCCCAACACTCTGTGTCACATAAGAACATAAGAGAAGCCATGTTGGATCAGGCCAATGGCCCATCCAGTCCAACACTCTGTGTCACATAAGAACATAAGAGAAGCCATGTTGGATCAGGCCAGTGGCTCATCCAGTCCAACACTCTGTGTCACAGAAGAGCATAAGAGAAGCCATGATAGATCAGGCCAATGGCCCATCTAGTCCAACACTCTGTGTCACAGAGTGGCCAATATATGTGTTTGTGTACACACACACACATACACATATATGTATGTATGTGTATATATATATATATATGTATGTATGTATATATATGTATATATATATGTATATATATACACACACACACACACACACATACATATACATACATACATACACACACACACAAACACACACACAAACACATATATATACTGTGGCTAAGAGCCGCTGATGGACCTCTGCTCCATATTTTTATCCAATCCCCTCTTGAAGCTGGCTATGCTTGTAGCCACTGCCACCTCCTGTGGCAGTGAATTCCACATGTTAATCACCCTGTCAAGCATGCATATTTTTATGTGCCATGTAGACCCACCAGACACAGAGCAGAACACCACTCTGGCCTGCTCCCCCGACCTTTACAACTAAAGGGTGCCTAATAAAGCCATCTGGTCCAAGGACGTTTAGGTTAGCCTTGCAGTAATGGTGTAATGTGCCTCTCCCCCAGATTCACACAGCTAGGTCTTACCTGCTCTCCAAGAAAGTGTGAGAAAGGGAGATGTTTGGATTAGCTTGCATTCCTTAGCAATAAAAGAGATACCAGCTAGTAGCCTTTGAACCCGTGACTCAAATTGCATCTGTATGTTATCATTTTGAAGTCTTCCTATAAAGGAACTATTCAAATCTGTATACGTCATTATTTCCAAGGATTCTGTCCTTGACAAAGCTATGGAGTTTTACAATAAAGCAACTTTTGATTCAATAACAAAAGCTTGATTATTGAGAAATATCGATGATTGACACACCCTTTGGGTGAAGGACTTCCTTTTATCCGTTCTAACCTGACTGCTCAGCAAATTCATTGAGCGCCCACGAGTTCTTGTATTGTGAGAAAGGGAGAAAAGGACTTCTTTCTCTACTTTCTTCATCCCATGCAGAATCTTGTCAACCTCTATCGTGTCACCCCGCAGTCAATGTTTCTCCAAGCTAAAGAGCCCCAAGCATTTTAAGCTTTCTTCATAGGGAAAGTGTTCCAAACCTTTAATAATTCGAGTTGCCCTTTTCTGCACTTTTTCCAATGCTATAATATCCTTTTTGAGGTGCGGTGATCAGACTTGTACACAGTATCCATCCCCAAAGTCTCCAGGTACTCCCCAACACAGATCCGGCAACTGTAGTTCTGCCATTCAAAGGAGCCGTTTTCTCCAGGGGAACTGCGGTCTGTAGATCAGTTTTGATTCTGGAAGTTCTCCAGTCCCCATCTGGAGATTGGCAGCCACACTGTAATGTGCTCCTGGGCTCCAATGTAGCTCTTGAACAAGTGATGCGTGAGAGTCTAAAACCACTTCTCATTTGGGCCTAGCGGCATCCCGATACTCTAATCCAGGCCCAATCAAAATGGCCGCCCCACAATCCCAGGCATGATGCCGGTCTAGTTTCTTCAGGCAGGACGCAGTTTGGTTGTTAGGCCTCTCCCCTCTGCTCCGTTTCATCCATCTCTGGATGGCCAGAAGTACAAATTCTTCTGGGGATTTCTCCCGATGAACACAGGAACGCCCGGGCGTACAGCGGCGGAGCGGCTTGCTCGCTGCTGTGGCGTCTCAGTGGATTGCGTGCAGCCACGCGGGCCATTGTTCTGTCCTCGCTTTTGCACCTCTTGCCAAACGTGGCCTGGGTCCCCTCTCTCTCATTTCTGAGTTGGGTCCATCGGTAGGGTTGCCAAGTCCAATTCAAGAAATATCTGGGGACTTTGGGGGCGAAGCCAGGAGACTTTGGGGGTGGAGCCAGGAGACTTTGGGGCGGAGCCAGGAGACATTAGGGGTGGAGCCAGGAGCAAGGGTGTGACAAGCATCATTGAACTCCAAAGGGAGTTCTGGCCATCGCATTGAAAGGGAACTGCACGTCTTTTTTAAATTCCTTCCTTCCATAGGAAATAATGAAGGATAGGGGCGCCTTCTTTGGGGGCTCATAGAATTGGACCCCCTGGTCCAATCCTTTTGAAACTTGGAGAGTATTTTGGGGGGAGGCACTGGATGCTATACTGAAGATTCGGTGCCTTCTCCCTCAAAAAGCAGCCACCCCCCCAGGCGGATCAATTCTCCATAATTTCCTATGGGAATAAGCCTTCCATAGAGAGTAATAAGAGTTCCCAGCAGACATTTCCCTCCCCTCCCCCTGCTTTCTGATGACCCTGAAGCGGGGGGGAGGGACTCCAAACCGGGGGATCCCCTGCCCCCGCCTGGGGATTGGCAACCCTACCCATCGGCTTCTGTCAGTTTTGCCAGCAGTGATTTTTCTGGCTGGGGAAAGAATGAACCTACAACGCTGGGCAGGACGAAGTCTTTGCAGGCAGTAGCTGAGATAGGCTTCCCAACCCCCCCGCCCTGGCGGGGGACTCCAGAATTTATAGCCTCCTCCCCCGGTCTCCAAAAGTCCAGAAGCGGGGGGAGGGGGGGAACTTCATGCCACTCTCCGGAGAGAGCCTGCCTGATTCCCTGCACCCACCGAAGGCTCGGCACTGGACTCCAGTCCTCACCCAGGCATGCTAAGCAAGAGCCGAAAAAGAAGGGAAGGGAGGGTGTGTGTGTGTGTGTGTGTCGTGTCCTGTTAGTAAAGAAGATTTGTAGAGGTGGTTGGTGTGTAAATAAACATTCCTTCCAGGCACAGAGAGAGGGAGATCTAGCAAACATTTTCTCGTCACACAAACCTGCTCTGTGCCTTCACTGCAGAACAGAAAGGCATGAGGTGTTCTTGATGAGATTTTGAATGATGCATGAACTGATAAACTGCCTTGCCCTCAACCTGTCAGCAGCAACTTCTGCAGAACTTTGCAGTAGAATACTTATTGAGAACTTTTGGGGTTGTTTTGCCTTTAAGAAGAAAAGCCTCTCTTCCAGAACAGGAAGTGCAGGCAAGGAGTAGTCTTCTGACGCTGTTTTGCTCTGCGACTAAGGTGCTTTCTAAAGCTTGATTTTAAATGATTTAAGGTATCGGTTTAGAGTGCTTAAGTTTTCATTTTATGTGCTTCTCAGCCTGGCTGGGCTAAGCGCAGTCCCAGCCTTGTGTTCTTGTGGAGACTGTTTATTTTTTCATTGTCTTATCTGATTTATTGCCTCCTCTGCTTTTATTGCCTTTGGCTACCCCATGTTCAGCTTAACTTTGGTATATGCTGGCCCGGGTGTCTGGAACATTCTGAAGAAATTTGTCTTAATTTTTAAAACCTTGCTAAAACTTTGAACCCAGTGGCACCTTTAAGACCAACAAAGTTTAATTCAAGGTATATTTTTTCATATGCAAGCATATTTATTCAACTGATTTGCAGATTACAGAAGTCATTTTCACTTGAGAAAATGGGTGTTAAAACTAACCTATTTTTATTTGCTAGCATTGTTTTGCTGAGTTAATTATCCTGCTCTCCTTCCCCCCCCCCTTAAGATATAGCAGGTTTTTTATCACAACAAACACACCAAACAAACCATTCCTATAACGACTGGGGGGAGGGATTTTCCAGGTAAAGATCAGATAGTTTGACAGGAATTGTATTTTTTGTGAAAAGGAAGCAATATAGTTTATTGCATTATGAATATGTTGGTTCTAGATGACTTTTAAACATATTTTTGAGCAATGTTTCCTCTAAGCTGAGTTAGTGTGAGCTAGTTCAGTTTTTAGTCTCCAGCTCACACATTTTGGTCTTAGCTCAGGAAAAATGGCCCCACATGAAACTAATTTATGCAGGAGCTCATGACTTCAATGCCAATAGCTCACAAAGTAGATTTTTTGCTCACATGACCCCACAGCTTAGAGGGAACATTGCTTCTGAGTCTCAGGTGTTCTAAATGCAGTACTGCAGATATTGTTTTGATATTGTGTTCTTTTCTAATCCCACTAAATGAAAAGATGAATAACTGATACTTGAAAGTATTTCCTGGAATTATGGCATATCTCCAGATTACAAAGTCAATTTCTGCTGGAGAAAATGGATGCTTTGGAGGGTGGACTTTGGGAGCATTGTAATCCACTGAGTTCCGTGTCCTCCCCAGGCTCCACCTCCAAGTCTCCAGGAATACCCCAACCTGGAGCTGGCAACCCTACTCCTGCCTCTGGTCAGTGACAGGTCCTGGCAACCCTAGAGCTATTCTATTACATGATGGTAACCAGAGCTGCTTATTAGGATTTTTGGTAGGGGTGATATATGCAAACCTCCACTCCCAATTGCTAGACATAGAGGAGGACATAATATGCTCTAGTGTGCATATAAGAGTTTTCTCTGGTGTGAATTATCTTAAGCTTCCAAATTGCCAAGTTCCTGAAGCATAAAGAGCTACAAATTCTTTTTTGTGGCAAAGAGAATGCAACTGAGAAATACCTGACCACAGAATTACCAGAGGTATGATAGAGCTACTTAGGCTTGTAATTGTGTTTGACCTGAGAAGACAGCAGTAACTAAGTCTTACTAGGTTGGGAATGGCTTCCACTGTTTAAGAGGGAAGCCCATATCTGTTTTGAATTAAGTGACATTATTTAGCAAGCTTTCATCCAAATTTGTCAATTAGAATCTTATCATTTGAATTGAGTCTAGCACTAAAGTCTCTCTCCCCCCCCCCCTTTAGAATCAGGTGTGCTGGAGTATCTAATAAAGTTCTTCAATAAAAAATTCAGATTAATTACAGCACCTTGCTATATCTGATTATTTTTGCTGGGGAGGGATATATATATTTAGTATTAGAAGAGACCCCATTTTGAAGTGTAGGAGGATAGCCATTGGCCATGGGTTTGAATTTTTTAGATGGACACATTCAATTTAAGTGATGTAGAAATTAGGATTCCTAAACCCCCATGAAGGGTTTTAGAGGTGGGGTTTGATGCAGTGTGCTGGAAGTGATATAGAGGAGTGAAGTTCAGGAAGTGACATCACTTGACCTTTGACTTGGAAGTGATGTCACTTCCTTGCTCCTGGCTCCACCCCCAAAGTCTCCTGGCTCCACCCCCAAAGTCCCCAGATATTTCTTAAATTGGACTTGGCAACCCTAAGCTGAGAGCACGATTTTGCTTCCTTCAAGAGAGGCTCCCTCGCCCTGCCAACGCTGGCGGGCAGGCAGCCCTGGCGCTCCAAACGCAAGAGATGCCCTTTCTAGGTAATTACTCTTCGCAGACGCCAGGGTCTCAGAAGCTGGCATGGAGCTCGGCTCTCCCACATGCCCAGACGGGATGCATTCCACTTGGCTGACTCATCCATGCTAGGCATGCGTGGGGGGGAGAAGGGGGGCATTATACGGAGGGGGGTATTGTTTTGACTATTATGGGATGGAGCAGTGCCCTCCAGAAGCCAATTGCCTGTTTGAAGGCTCTCGGAATCTCTGCTCAAAGAAAGATCTCCCAGCCCAGAGCAGGGCTGGTGCGTGGGAGTAGGCAAAGTAGGCACCTGGCCTAGGGGGCACCACTGGGTCCCCCCTCCCTGACGCATGACTCTGGCTCCTGAGCGCTGTCCCCTTGTCCTCGCCCATCACCCAGCTGCTCTCAACAAAGCCAAGCCACCCCCCCCCTCCCCGCTGTGTGACTTGGCCTCCTACCTCACCCTGTCCTGCCACCCTCCTTCCTGGCAGGGCCGCCAAGCACTTCTTCTCACAATTGTTTTTTTTTATAACATCAAATGTATTTTTTTTTAAAAAAAATTAAAATTAAAAACCAGTAAATTAAAAATGTGAAAAGTTTCAAGTTTGGCGCTTTTCAACTTCCCTATATATTTTAATAATGGGGGGGGCGCTAGTGGGTGTTTTGCCTGGGGAGCCAGAAAGCTTAGCACCGGCCCTGGTCAAGAGCCAAGGGTTACTTAGAGTTGCCAGCGTCAGGTTGGGAAATTCCTGGAGATGGGTGAACTTCTATTGGGTCTAATGCCATAGAGTTTCCACCCCCTTCCAAGGCAGGCGTTTCCTCCGGTTGTACTAATCTTAGTGGATCATATGCTGAACATGAGTCAACAGCCCTTATCAGTGATAGAGTCTGCCCATGTAATGGAAGGCACCTTGAAACGGTCGCCCATGCCTTACTTTATTGTGATTTTTATGGGGAAGTGCGGGACTGCATAATCAAACCTATTCTGTCTGATTTTTATGGCTTACCTGAAGCGAAGTTAGTTTTTTTCTACTATCTGACCAATGTTCCCTGGTTGCAAAGTACCTTTTGGCTGCCATAACAATCAGGGAGCAAAAGACTAGCTCCCCTTCTTGATGTTAAACAATTTTATATATTTGCAATATATTGTTATATAACAGAAACTATAAATTTTTTTTAAAGATAATACAAAATGAAAACAATACATCGCTTTCCCCCCTTCGCCTCCCTCCCTCTTTTTTTTGACCCCCGCCGGTGTTTACTTAGAATTAAGAAAAAAGAAAAGGTAGTTCAACAAATCAAGAATCTCCGTTTTAGAACCTTATATCACTACAGAAGAAGTAAAAATATAAAATAAAGAAAAAGTTAACTATAGGTTCATCTTCATTTTTCAAAGGAAAAAATTTCCCTTTGTAAACTTTAGTCCATTATTCCACTCAGTTCATCTATTATCAAAGATTACTAGATGTCCCTTTACTTTCCATTGATTTTCAACATATTTTTGAAATTTCTCCCAGTCCTTCCTAAATTTCTCCAAATCATAGTCTTTCATGATCCTTGTAAGTCCCCTTCTTGATGTTTGACTGGTTTTTATAGCTGAAACTCCATGTAAATTTGCTATGCTGTACTTTTTATTTCTATGCCAATAAAGGTATTTGGATTTGGATTTGGAGTCAACAGTGTGATGCGGTGGCTAAAAAGGCAAATGTAATTTTGGGCTGTATCAACAGAAGTATAGTGTCCAGATCATGTGACGTGATGGTATCGCTTTACTGTTCCCCGCCCCTGATTTAGTAGAAAAAGAGGTGCTGGAGCTCATTAGCACAACTCATTAGCACAAGTCCTTTGAAGACTGAAGATAATGGATTTATATCCCGCCCTATACTCCGAATCTCAGATTCTCAGAGCAGCTCACAATCTCCTTTACCTCCCCTCCCCCCCACAACAGACACCCTGTGAGGTAGGTGGGGCTAAGAGAGCTCTTACAACAGCTGCCCTTTCAAGGACAGCTCCTGCAATAGCTATGGCTGACCCAAGGCCATTCCAGCAGCTGCAAGTGGAAGAGTGGGGAATCAAACCCAGTTATCCCACATAAGTGTCCCCATACTTCACCACTAGCCAGTTTGTTGTGGGGGAGGAAGGTAAAGGAGATTGTGAGCCGCTCTGAAACTCTTCGGAGTGGAGGGCGGGATATAAATCCAATATCATCATCATCACTACACGAAACTGGCTGTTTATATATGTCACACACCCCTGACATCGCCAGCAGGTGTACCAAATTATATCACCTCAGCATCTCCCTTCAAATGCTTCTTGAATTAGAATTACCGTAATAAAGCCTTACTCTCATCCAGTGTGAGCTAAAAAAAGGTAAAGGTAGTCCCCTGTGCAAGCACCAGTTGTTTTCGACTCTGGAATGACGTTGCTTTCACAACATTTTCACGGCAGACTTTTTAGGGGGTGGTTTGCCCTTGCCTTCCCCAGTCCTCTACACTTTCCTCCATCCGACCTCGGGAGGATGGAAGACTGAGCCAACCTGGAGCCGGCTACCTGAACCAGCTTCTGCTGGGATCGAACTCAGGTCGTGGGCAGAGGGCTCTGACTGCAGTACTACAGCTTTACCATTCTGCACTACGGGGCTAGCTTGTGTGAGCTGCCTCACAGTTTTTTAGCCTCCAGCTCACACATTTTTGTCTTAGCTCAGGGAACATGGCCCCAGAGCAAACTAATTGATGCAGGAGCTCACAACTTTAATGCCAGTATCTCACAAAATAGAATTCTTGCTCACAAGACTCCACAGGTTAGAGGGAGTATGGCTCCCATCATAGCTTTTTAAATGACTTTCTACTCTGTGGCCGCAACCACAAACAATAGCTCCTCTCTGACACTGCGTCCATCTTTCTGAGGGCAGAGGTGGAATTCTAGCAGGAGCGCCTTTGCATATTAGGCCACACACCCCGTTATAGCCAATCCTCCAAGAGCTTACAAGGCTCTTTCTTGTAAGCTCTTGGAGGATTGGCTACATCAGTGGGGTGTGGCCTAATATGCAAAGGAGCTCCTGCTAGAATTCTACCCCTGCTGAGGGGGGGGGGACAAAAACCTCTATAACCTGGCTTCCAGTTTTTCCCTGAAGCTTCTGCTGCTGGATTGAGGCCCCGCCCTGGATATGCCTGGTGCAGTGAGTCAGTTCTGTTGACATTTGAGGTATTCCAGTGTTCTGAGCATTTTTTGGATTTCCTCACTGGTGTATTTCCTTTATTTTCACTGTGACCAGCAGCAGGGAAAAAGGAAAGAAAGAAAGAAAGAAAGAAAGAAAGAAAGAAAGAAAGAAAGAAAGAAAGAAAGAAAGAAAGAGAGTGGTTGGCAGTGCAGAGCAAAGCCCAAGAGAAGGGACGGCCCTTTCGATCCACCCCGTGCTGCAAACCCCAGTGCCTGGCTTAGCAGGCCGAGCGGCCAGGGGACGCGTAGGGGAGGAGAGTTTCACATGGTTGTGACTCACTCCTTCTCTGCGGGCGACGCTGCTCGAGACAGTTCCCCCGTTTATCTTTTGTTTGGTTGCTCTCGGCCTGGGTTGCCATGTTCCCCTCACCAGCGAGAGAGACAGGAGGCAGCGCGTCACCGAGAGGGAGAACGGTTTCGGTTTTGGAGCTCAGGAGGCCCGAGTGACCCAAACTTCTAAAAATACACCTTGGTTGCACTGTCCAACTCCAGCACTCACAAACTTCCCGGGACCCTCACTTAGACATCACAGGCCATGCGCTCGGTCCAGCTGTGCCTGTCCCCCAAACATCTGGAAGTTTCCAGCGGCCTCACTTCCTGTTGCTCAAGAGACGCTTAAAAGCTGGAGGTAAAAATAAAAAGGAGGCCTTTTTTTCGGGAAAAGCTACAGCGGAGGAAACCGCACTCTCTTAAGTGCCTCCAACCTCGGAGTGTGGACATTTGGGATTGGTTAAGGGAGAGAGCGTGCCAGCGTCTAATCTGAAATGTACAGAACGGCGCTCAGATACACGCTCGAGCTCACAGGGCCAGTGTGCACATGGAGGCCATGTGCTTTCCCATGCGCGCACACACGCACAGACATTTATGCGTTCAGGCGCAATCCACAGGAAACGTGATGTCTGTTCATTCAAATGTTTGCTGGTTCCCGAATAAAATGGAGTGTTCTCAGTCTGAAAGGAGCTGAATGTCTGCCCAAGTTTTCTGCCCTGATTTACCCGACATACCTTCCTTACAATCCATTTCCTATACCTTTGGTGAGCCAGAAAGGGGAGAAATTGTCTTAAAAGAAGAGAATGAAGAAACACATGGAGGGAGAGTCCAGCTGGGCTCAGTAAGAGAGCATCAATGTGGCATGCAGAAGGTCCCAGGTTCAATCCCCAGCATCTCCAGTTGAAAATACAAGGCAAGAGGTGATGGGAAAGACCTTAGCCTGAGACCCTGGCTCAGTGGCAGAGCCTCTGCTTGGCATGCAGAAGGTCCCAGGTTCAATCCCCAGCATCTCCAGTTAAAAGGACCAGGCAGGAGGTGATGGGAAAGACCTTGACCTGAGACCCTGGCTCAGTGGCAGAGCCTCTGCTTGGCATGGAAAAGGTCCCAGGTTCAATCCCCGGCACCTCCAGTTAAAAGGACCAGGCAGGAGGGGATGGAAAAGACCTTAACCTCAGACCCTGGCTCAGTGGCAGAGCCTCTGCTTGGCATGCAGAAGGTCCCAGGTTCAATCCCCAGCATCTCCAGTTGAAAGTACAAGGCAAGAGGTGATGGGAAAGACCTTAGCCTGAGACCCTGGCTCAGTGGCAGAGCCTCTGCTTGGCATGCAGAAGGTCCCAGGTTCAATCCCCGGCATCTCCAGTTGAAAGGACCAGGCAGGAGGGCATGTGATAGACCTTGACCTGAGACCCTGGCTCAGTGGCAGAGCCTCTGCTTGGCATGCAGAAGGTCCCAGGTTCAATCCCCGGCATCTCTAGTTGAAAGGACCAGGCAGGAGGAGATGGGAAAGACCTTGACCTGAGACCCTGGCTCAGTGGCAGAGCCTCTGCTTGGCATGGAGAAGGTCCCAGGTTCAATCCCCAGCATCTCCAGGTAGAAGGACCAGGCAGGAGGTGATGGGAAAGACCTTGACCTGAGACCCTGGCTCAGTGGCAGAGCCTCTGCTTGGCATGCAGAAGGTCCCAGGTTCAATCCCCAGCATCTCCAGTCAAAAGGACCAGGCAGGAGGTGATGGGAAAGACCTTAGCCTGAGACCCTGGAGAGCAGCTTCCAGTTTGAGTGGACAATAGCATCCTTCATGGAATAAAGGTTTGATTCAGTAGAAAGCAGCTTTATGTGTTTGGGAAGGGACTGTGGCTTGGTGGCACAGCAGTGGCAGTCAAACTTGCAACATAGAATAAACCTCAGATGTTTGAGAGCTGGAAGACATGAACAGATGTGGGAGGGAGGAAGAGAGAAGGAAGGAAGGAGAGAGAGAAAGAAAGAAAGAAAGAAAGAAAGAAAGAAAGGAAGGAAGGAAGGAAGGAAGGAAGGAAGGAAGGAAGGAAGGAAGGAAGGAAGGAAGGAAGGAAGGAAGGAAGGAAGGAAGAAAGAGACAGAGAAAAAAGAGAGACAGAAAGAGAGAAAAAGAAAGAGAACAAGAGAGAGAGAAAGAGAAAGAAAGAGAGAGAGAGAATGAAAGAGAGAAAGAAAGAAATTGAACTATATTTGTATCATTTCATGGACAGTAGTGAGCTTGTGTGCTTTGGATGGTATTTTTGTCACTTAAATTTATATCACTGTTACTATGATATACTGTTGTATTGGAGAATGGAATCATTGTAATTATATTTTGATATTGTTTTTGTACACGAAGATTATTTTTCTTGTTATTTCCTGGTTACAAAACCTCCACGGTCCTGGCATGGTTTGACGTGCGATTGAGAGAGCCTGGCAATGCAAGCTATTCCTCCCCCCTTTACTCCCCAAGGGAGGAGCCTCAGCCAATGGAGAAAAAAAAAAGAGGTTTTGCTCTGTAGCTCTGCTGTGCGATTGAGCAAGCCTGGCAAAGCAAGCTGTGATGCAGAAGGAAGCAAGAGAGAAGGAAGCGGATAACGGCCAGCTGCTTGGGGGCCTGATAGGAGCCTGATTCGGCCCCCAGACTGCATATTTGACACCCCTGGCCTAGAGCACAGCCTGAAAACCTGTGGGCCAATGGCTAAGGAACGAATCTCTCACTGGTTCTGCAAGGAAGAGGGGAAAGGAGTTTTTGGAGGCTGGTCAGAAGCAGCGGATGAAGAAGCTGCTCGCGCCATGGAGAGAAGTCCGATGCTGTGTGATTCCTGCCATGCCCCAACGCCAATTTACTGGGTCTCTAAGCACCTCTTTGTGCATCTCAGCACATCTCATAAATGCAAGCAGGGGGACGTTTCAGCCCCAGGAGTCCTGTGGGGACGTCGGCACACCCTCCACCTAAGCCAGGCATGCAGAGACCTGTGTGCTCTGCCGCTGTGCACGTGCACAGGTCCTGGCTCACTACTCACGCCACGCCCCTTCCTGTAAACATCTCTGTCTTGTGGGGCCCACGGTGGGAGGCAGACAGGACGTTCTAGGCCCCCGCCTGTCGCTCAGGATTCTGACAGGATTGGACCCCCCATTATAGCTCCTCCCTCCGCCCCTCCCCCAGCTGCCTCATTGGAGGCCTGAGCCCCGTTGGTGCGCTTGAATCCCCTCGCCAGGAGCCCTGCGGGTCTCCGTTATGAATCAGCACCGATTGAAAGTCCGCGTTTGTTGGGCTATAAATACAGGGTTGCTAAAAACGGATCTCTCTCTCTCTCAGGAGTGGGTCTTGGTTGAAATCCTCTCCTTGGCAGAGTTATTTTCTGCATTTGATGCTCCCGCCTGGAACAGCCCTTTGGCACTCTGGAGGGCTGATGGTGGCCATGTGCAGAAAGAGAAAACACAGGCAACTGGTGACAGGAGTAGAGTTTGAGAGATCCAGGGAATCCATTTGCATCTCTGGAAACTGCAGGGGTGGGGGCTTGACACTCTGATCAACCAAGAGCTGGGTAGCTAAACTTTTCGGGCAACAGTAGGTTCCCACTGGGGCGGGAGGGGGGGAATCCCCCAGTTTGGCAGGCCCCAACCCGCCAGCAGGGGGGAGGCCGCCGGCAGGATCCCCCCCACACACAAAGAGTCCATCACCTTGTGGCACGATTATGTCACCCAGAAGTGACGTATTGCGCCGGGCACATCGCACGAGTTAGAATCCTAGGATCATAGAGTTGGAAGGGACCTCCAGGGTCATCTAGTCCAACCCTCTGCACAATGCAGGAAACTCACAAACCCCTCCCCCTCAATTCACAGGATCCTCATTGCTGTCAGATGGCCATCGAGCCTCTGTTGAAAAACCTCCAAGGAAGGAGAGCCCACCACCTCCCAAGGAGGAAGCCTGTTCCATTGAGGAACCGCTCTAAACTCACAAACACCTCCCCCTAAATTCACAAGATCTTCATGGCTGTCAGATGGCCATCTAGCCTCTGTTGAAAAACCTCCAAGGAAGGAGAGCCCACCACCTCCCGAGGAAGCCTTTTCCACTGAGGAACCGCTCTGAACTCACAAACACCTCCCCCTAAATTCACAGGACCTTCATTGCTGTCAGATGGCCATCTAGCCTCTGTTGAGAAACCTCCAAGGAAGGAGAGCCCACCACCTCCCGAAGAAGCCTGTTCCACTGAGGAACCGCTCTAATCATAGAATCATAGAGTTGGAAGGGACTTCCAGGGTCATCTAGTCCAACCCCCTGTGCAATGCAGGAAATTCACAAATACCTTCCCCTAAATTCATAGGATCAGCATTGCTATCAGATGGCCATCTAGCCTCTGTTTAAAAACCGCCAAGGAAGGAGAGCCCACCACCTCCCAAGGAGGAAGCCTGTTCCACTGAGGAACCGTTATAACGGTCCAAGAAGTTCTTCCTGATGTTGAGCTGGAAACTCTTTTGATTTAATTTCAACCCATTGGTTCTGGTCCAACCTTCTGGGGCCACAGAAAACAATTCCACACTCTATAGCAGGGGTGGCCAATGGTAGCTCTCCAGATTTTTTTTGCCTACAACTCCCATCAGCCCCAGTCAGCATGGCCATGCTGGCCGGGGCTGATGGGAGTTGTAGGCAAAAAACATCTGGAGAACTACCATTGGCCACCCCTGCTCTATAGGAGAGCCCTTCAAGTACTTGAAGATGGTGATCCTCTCACCTCTCAGCCGCCTCCTCTCCAGGCTAAACATGCCCAGCTCCTTCAACCTTTCCTCATAGGACTTGGTCTCACCATCTTCGTCGCCCTCCTCTGGACCTGTTCCAGCTTGTCTATTTCCTTCTTAAAATGCGGTGCCCAAAACTGAACACAAGACTCCAGGTGAGGTCTTATCAGAGCAGAGTAAAGCGATACCATGCTCTAGAAATTTGCTGGAAACACTATGGTTTTGCACGGGAATGCTCTAGCAATTTGGGGGGGAACTCTATGGTACCATAGAGAGAAAATCCTGTTAGGAGAGAATAGATCCAGAGGAGTCAGCCGTGTGAGTCTGTTGCTGCAAAATAGTAAAGAGTCCAGTGGCACCTTTAAGGCTAGCACGTGTTATTGCAGCATAAGCTTCCGAGAAACACAGCTCTCTTCGTCGGATGCATGGATGGTCTGTGGTCAGGGAGGGGGGAGTGGATGCAGGAAGTGCATGCCATTCAAGGCTTTTTTTTGTAGCAGGAACATATTAGGCCACACCCCCTGCTGTAGCCAATCCTCTAAGCTTACAGTAGGCCCTATAAGAAGAGCTCTGTAAGTGCTTGGAGGATTGGCTACATCAGGGGGTGGGGGGTGGCCTAATATGCAAAGGAGTTCCTGCTACCAACAAAGCCATGAAAATGCAAAGAAGAAGAAGAAAAAGACGACGACATTGGATTTATATTCCGCCCTCCACTCAAGAGTCTCAGAGCGGCTCACAATCTCCTTTCCCTTCCTCCCCCACAACAGACACCCTGTGAGGTGAGTGGGGCTGAGAGGACTCTCCCAGCAGCTGCCCTTTCAAGGACAACCTCTGCCAGAGCTATGGCTGACCCCAGGCCATTCCAGCAGCTGCAAGTGAAGGAGTGGGGAATCAAACCCGGTTCTCCCAGATAAGAGAGCTCTGGCTGACCCCAGGCCATTCCAGCAGCTGCAAGTGGAGGAGTGGGGAATCAAACCTGGTTCTCCCAGATAAGAGTCTGCACACTTCACCACTATGGCTGACCCAAGGCCATCCCAGCAGGTGCAAGTGGAGGAGTGGGGAATCAAACCAGGTTCTCCCAGATAAGAGAGCTCTGGCTGACCCAAGGCCATGCTAGCAGGTGCAAGTGGAGGAGTGGGGAATCAAACCCGGTTCTCCCAGATAAGAGTCTGCACACTTAACCACTACACCAAACTGGCTCTCAGTTGCAAAAGCCACGAAAGAGGAAGAATGTACAATCCAGACTTCCTTCTGTTGGTGAATCTGAATGGAATACCTAAAAGGTAAGTTACTTTCGGTAATAAGTTAACCATCCAAACTTTTGATTCCATGCCTGCTTATGTAAATTAACAAGTGAGTAATGAGACACGAACCCTGGGCTTCTAGGTTCCGGCTGGCTTGGTGGCAGGGGTGCGGCCTAATATGCAAATGAATAGAAAGATGCAAATTTGTAGGGGAAAGCCCTGTTTGAAAGAATAGTGATGTAAGGGGGTGTGGCCTAATAGGCAAATGAGTTTCTGCTGGGCTTCTTCTCCAAAAAAATGGTTATAAGATCTTTATTGAACGCTGGGACTGCATGAGCACTTTCTACGAAGAACGGAGGAGCCAGACCTATTTTGATAATTGATGGATTTGTGCACTTTTTGAAGCTTCCTAGAAAGAGCCCCGTGGCGCAGAGTGTTAAAGCTGCAGTACTGCAGTCCTAAACTCTGCTCATGACCTGAGTTCGATCTCAGCGAAAGCTGGTTCAGGTAGCCGGCTCGAGGTTGACTCAGCCTTCCATCCTTCCGAGGTCAGTAAAAGGAGTCCCCAGCTTGCTGGGGGGAAAGTGTACATGACCGGGGAAGGCAATGGCAAACCACCCCGTCAAAAGTTTGCTGTGAAAACGTTGTGAAAGCAACGTTACCCCAGAGTCGAAAACGACTGATGCTTGCAACGGGGACCTATCCTTTCCGGGAAGAAGAAGAAGATTATATTGGATCTATATTCCACCCTATGCTCTGAATCTCAGAGTCTCATAGCGGTCACGATCTCCTTTACCTCCCCCCACCCCCAAACAGACACCCTGTGAGGAAGGTGGGGCTGAGAGAGCTCTAACAGCAGCTGCCCTTTCAAGGACAACTCCTGTGAAAGCTATGGCTGACCCAAGGCCATTCCAGCAGGTGCAAGTGGAGGATTGGGAAATCAAACCCGGTTCTCCCATATAAGAGTCCTCACTCAACCACTACACCAAACTGGCTCACTTTCTTACATATATATTTCATTGTGATTTTGGAATATATTTTGAATAGCTTTGAATATTTTTGCTTACTGGTGTTAGTTATCGCACAGCTTGGTTTTTTCATTGACCCTTTTCTGTGATTCTCTCTCTGTCACCCACCGGGTAGCTGGCAACCAGTGTTCCTTCTAGGCTGAGTTTGTGTGAGCTAGCTCACAGATTTTTAGCCTCCAGCTCACACATTTTTGTCTTACCTCAGGAAGGATCACCGCAGAGCACAATAACGTAAGCAGGAGCTCACAATTTTAATACCAGTAGCTCACAAGGTAGAATTTTTACTCACAAGACAATGCAGCTTAGAGGGAATGTGGCGACCCTCAGCTGTTCACCAAACCTCTCCAGCACATTTCGTGCGGTTTCAGTCTACCGTCTGCCATTTTCTTCATATCCTGGAAACAAGTTTTCCAGTTGTGCTTAACAACGGTCTCACCACACGGAAATGATTTCAGAAGCGCACTTTGCCACACGAGCACAGGCTGAGGGGAAGACTCTTTTCCTCGTCAGAAAGGGCCACGTGATTCTGTCCGTCATACGTGGCTGTGAAAATGGCCGAAATGGGCAAAGGAGTGGGGGAGCAACCGGTGAGAGGGCTCTCCCGTTCCATGCACAGAGCGCATGGGTTGTTGATGACCATTCAGAGTTTGCAGGAAATTTAAAACCTCCCAATAATTGTATTTAGGAACGCAGAGGCGTCGCCGTGGCAACTGACTCCAATGACAAGGAAGCCACCATTGGGAGGTAGCAGGATTCAGTCAAAACACAACTCCAGTGACAGGAGATGCTTAACCCTTGCTTCGCCTGATGGGCACATTTCAAGAGAGCATAAGCCCATAAAATCAGGGAATACTTCCGGACAGACCCAGAGGAACGTGTTTTTGTAATTCCTTCCATCTTGTTTTTGGAAAATATCTTTTTTTATGGGACCGGCTAGTCCAATATATCTCAACACAGGCTTCCGGATTACATTTATGAGCCGTAAATTCTCAGAGCAGAAGTGGAATAAATCCACCTATTGGACATTGCTCGTTCGAACAAAAGAACTGGAAACTCAGTGGGATTAAGAGATAGCTAGGCCCCGTGGCACAGAGCGGTAAAGCTGCAGTACTGCAGTCCGAGCTCTCTGCTCACGACCCGAGTTCGATCCCGGCGGAAGCTGGGTTCAGGTAGCCGGCTCGAGGTTGACTCAGCCTTCCCTCCTTCCGAGGTCGGTAAAATGAGTCCCCAGCTGGCTGGGGGGAAAGCGGAGAGGACTGGGGAAGGCAAGGGCAAACCACCCTGTAAAAAGTCTGCTGTGAAAACATTGTGAAAGCAACGTCACCCCAGAGTCGGAAACGACTGGTGCTTGCACAGGGGACTCCCTTTACTTTTTGTTTTAGGTCCTGAAGATCTGGACAATACCCACCACTGGAAGATGACAAAGCAAGGAAAAACAGGAATTTTTATATTTTGATAGGATGCTAAATGGGAATTTGAATGGATCTGAGGAATTGTCAAGTGAGGCTTTGTTAGGATTACCAGCCTCCAGGTAGTGGCTGGAGATCTCCTGGAATTACGATTAGAGCCTTTCCCTCCAGGGGATCAGATCTCTGTAACCAGGAGATCGGTTGGAAGTCTGGGATAGCTGCAGGCTCTGGCTGGAGGTTGGTAGCTCCACCCCCTTGCTGCTGTTTTTCTGTGATTGGCCATGGTGAATCCATATGACCAGGGGTGGGATTCTAGCAGGAGCTCCTTTGCATATTAGGTCACACACCCCTGATGTAGCCAATCCTCCAAGAGCTTACAAACAAGAGCCTTGCAAGCTCTTGGAGGATTGGCTACATTAGGGGTGTGTGGTCTAATATGCAAAGGAGCTCCTGCTAGAATTCCACCCCTGCACATGGCATTTATTTTGTACTTTCCCCCCCTGCAACACCACCACTGCTGCCAGTGGGTTTTTTGCCTTAAAAATATTTTATTTAGTATTGTTTTCTTAAAACATTCATATTCCACCTTTCCTCCTGCTTCAAACAGGTCTCATATATATATATATGAACATATATGAAGCTGCCTTATACTGAATCAGACCTTTGGTCCATCAAAGTCAGTATTGTCTTCTCAGACTGCAGCGGCTCTCCAGGGTCTCAAGCTGAGGTTTTTCACACCTATTTGCCTGGACCCTTTTTTGGAGATGCCGGGGATTGAACCTGGGACCTTCTGCTTCCCAAGCAGATGCTCTACCACTGAGCCACCATCCCTCCCCAAGGTGGCTTGCCGTAACAGTTAAAAGACAATGAAAATCAGAAGAAAATAACAGATCCTCAAATGTCCAAATCATGAGTAATTTGTAAATTTCACACTGTAGCAATATCCGACTACCAATAACTAAGAGACTTAACCTAGAGAACCCAAGCTAGCCCAATCTCATTAGATCTTGGAAGAAAAGCAGGGTTGCGCTTGGTTAGTATCTTGAGAGTCCCTTAGACTGCAAGGCGATCCAATCAGTCAGTCCTAAGGGAAATCAACCCAGACTGTTCCTTGGAAGGTCAGATGCTGAAGCTCAGATCCTTTGGCCACCCAATGAGAAGGGAGCACTCCCTGGAGAAGACCCTGATGCTGGGAAAGACAGAAGGCAAAAGAAGAAGGGGGCGGCAAAAGAGGAGATGGCTGGACAGCGTTACTGATGTGACAAACACAAACTTGAGCAGACTTCGGAGGATGGCGGAAGACAGGAGGGCCTGGCGTGACTTGGTCCAGGGGGTCGCAAAGAGTCGGACTCGACCGTGCAACTGAACAACAACAAAGTACTTGGATGGGAGACCACCAAGGAAATCCAGGGTCGCTATGCAGAGGAAGGCAAGGGCAAACCACCTCAATATCTCGCGCCTTGACCCAGGTGGCCCTGGCTATCCCAACTAGATCACAGAAGCTAATCAAGGTCACCCCTGCTTAATACTTGGATGGGAGACCACCACGGAAGACCACGGTTGCTATGCAGAGGTAGGCAAGGGCCAACCACCTCTGCTGTTCTCTTGCCCTCACCCGGATGGCCCAGGGCAGCCTGACCTTATCAGATCTCAGCCCCAGTTAGTGCTTAGATATGAGACCACCAAGGAAGACCAGGGTCTCTATGCAGAGGCAGGCAACAGCATACCCACGGCCAAGCAGGCGGCCGTCTAGGGTGCCACCAGGCCTGGGGGCACCCCCTCTCCCCACGCACAGGGTGTGTGCTCCTCGGCACCTGCCTTCCCCAATGGATAGCAGGCTCCATGGAGTGCAGATGCTGCCCAGCCGGTTTTGCGTTCCCCGGGCCTGTTGCAGACCTGGGAAATGCGAGAGCGGATGGCATCTGCGCAGTGCACTCCTCGGAGCTCAGCAGGGATAAATGAAACAAAAGCCGAAGAGCCAATGATAGTTCCTAAAAATTGGCTCCTGCTGAAGTTGTCTGCTGCCACTCCTCCTCCTCTTCTACTTGAGCAGAGCCATATTTCTGTGGCAGAGCGTCTTTCTCGCGTGCACAAGGCCTCGTCCCTGGCACCTCCAGCTAAAAGGATCCAGTAGTTATTTTTGTTTCAAACAATTTTATTAGTAACATATGGTCATAAATTTCAGTTTCTTACTTCATTAATAATTACTTTTTTTTTAAATCTATCCCATATATTACTTTCTACCCACCCCTCCCCCTGTTACTTGACCCCCGCCGGTGTTATATACTTAAAATCTTAATATTAAAGGTACCCTTAATTAATAAGAACCAAAATTAATATCCTCCTCCCTCTTGTACTTAGTCATTATCAAAAATTGTCCAGTGTCCTTTTATTTTCCACTCTTTTTTTACGTATCTTCTGAACTTTTCCCACTCCGTCTTAAATACTTCTAAATCATAGTCTCTTAAGGTCCTCGTTAACTTGTCCATTTCACTCCATGTCATGACTTTTACAATCCAATCCCATTTCTCTGGTATTTTTTCTTGCTTCCACAACTGCGCATACAGTGTCCTAGCAGCTGAGAGCAAGCACCAAATTAAAGTTCTATCTTCTTTTGGAAAATTTTTCCATTTGTAATCCCAACAGAAAAGTCTCTGCAACTTTCTTAAATTCGTATCCCAAGATCTTAGAAATCTCTTGTTGAATCATCTGCCAGTACTTTTTCGCTCTTTCACAAGTCCACCACACTAAAAGGATCAAGTAGTATTCTTACCATTCTTATTGATTAATCCCACTGCTTAAAATAAAAAAAATAAAATAAAACCCTGTAAATTAAAAATGTAAATAGTTTCAAGTTTCTTCATTTCTCCGACAATTCTCTGCTTTTTAAATTTGGGGGGGGAGGGCAGTGGGGGGCGCTAGTGGGCAGCTCGCCTAGGGCACCAAAAACCCTGGGTACCACCATGGTTTGTCTCTTGCCTTGACCTGGACGGCCCAGGCTACCTTGAGCTCATCAGTTCTCAGAAGCTCAGCAGGGTTGGCTCTGGTTAGTACTTGGATGGGAGTCCACCAACGATGTCCAGGGTTGCTCTGCAGAGGCAGGCAATGACAGATCACCTCTGTCTGCCCTGACTTGGATGGCCCAGCCTAGCCTGATCTCATCAGATCTCAGAAACTAAGCAGGGACAGCTCTGGTGAGTACTTGGATAGAAGGCCACCATGGTTGTCCAGGGTTGCTGTGCAGAGGCCGACAATGGCAAACCAGCTCTGTTCTCTGCCTCTTGCCCTGATGTGGATGGCCCAGGCGAGCCCATTCTAGCCAGATCTCAGAAGCTAAGCATGGTGGACTCTGGTCAGGACTTGGAGGGGCAACCCCCAAGGAAGGCCAGGGTTGCTACGCAGAGGCAGGCAATGGCCAACCACCTCTGAATGTCTCTTGCCTTGAGCTGGATGGCCCAGGTGAGCCCAGTCTGATCAGATCTCAGAAGCTAAGCAGGGTCAGTGCTGGTCAGTACTTGGATGGGAGCCCTCCAAGGAAGTCCAGGGTTGCTACGCAGAGGCAGCCAATGGCAAACCACCTCCGTTTGTTTGACCTGACCTGGATGGCCCAGACTAGCTCAGACTCATCAGACCTCAGAAGCTAAGGAGGGTCAGTAGAGGCCAGTACTTGGGAAGGGAGCCCACCAAGGAATCCGGGGTTGCTACGCAGAGGCAGGCAAGGGCAAACCACCTCTAAACGTCTCTTGCCTTGCAAACTTCAACGGTGTTACCGTATGTCATCCGCAACTTGACAGGGGGGAAAAAATCCCTTTTAAAAACAGAACCGGAGAAATCTTACCAGCGTCGGCAGTGAGGAAACGGCACGCATGGGAGAGGAAATGTCATTGGATCGGATGCCAGATGTGGGGTGGCACAGAAATCCACACTTTTCCTTCCCTGTTTTTTTATGACACCGGAATACCATTGTAAGACATAACAGATATCAAACAGTTAGTCCCTAAGAATCCTGGCTGTTTGTATGAGTAAGAAAGACCTCTTAACAATTCTGATAATGGTCAACTAAGGGCAACTAGAATTATTAAAGGGTTGGGACACTTTCCCTAGGAAGAAAGGTTAAAACGCTTGGGGCTCTTTAGCTTGGAGAAACGTCGACTGTGGGGTGACACGATAGAGGTTTACAAGATGATGCATGGGATGGAGAAAGTAGAGAAAGAAGTCCTTTTCTCCCTTTCTCACAATACAAGAACTCGTGGACACTCCAGGAAATTGCTGAGCAGTCAGGTTAGAATGGATAAAAGGAAGTCCTTCTTCACCCAAAGGGTGATTAACACATGGAATTCACTGCCACAGGAGGTGGTGGCGGCTATAAACATAGCCAGTTTCAAGAGGGGATTGGATCAACATCTGGAGCAGAGGTCCATCAGTGGCTACTAGCCACAGCGTATTGTTGGAACTCTCTGTCTGGGGCAAGTGATGCTCTGTATTCTTGGTGCTCGGGAGGAGCAACAGTGGGAGGGCTTCTAGTGTCCTGGCCCCACTAATGGACCTCCTGATGGCACCTTGGTTTTTGGCCACCATGTGACACAAAGTGTTGGACTGGATGGGCCATTGGTCTGATCCAACATGGCTTCTCTTATGTTTTTATGTCTGGGGCAGTGATGTTCTGTATTTTTGGTGCTTGGGAGGGGCAACAGTAGGAGGGCTTCTAGTGTCCTGGCCCCACAGTAAGCTCATGAAGTAGAATTCTTGCTCCACAAAACTCCGCAGTCGTTGGTCACGACTTTCCCCGAAGAACCCTGAGAACGGTCGTTTTGGAGGGCAGCCATGTTCTTATGCAGTAAAAAAGCTGGATTCGAGTCCCGTAGCATGTTTTTGAGAGTCAGAGTTTCATATCTGATGAAGAGAGCTTTGAGTCTCGAAAGCTTATAGTCGGAAAATTTCGATGGGCTTCTAGGCGCTACTGGTTTCGAATCTAGACAATTGTAGCGGAGGGTGTCAATGCAGTCGAAGGGACCGAAAATTCTCTGCTAGATGCCCCTGACATTACAGTTCCTCGGGGAGAGGAAACGACTATGAAACCGTCTTGACTGTAAGCACAGACGCAGCCAAAAGTTCTCGTTTCCTGCCGACTCTGCGGCAAGGTACAAAGCTTTTTTATGACACTCCACAAATATTTAGTAGCACATCCCTTTTTGACGGAAGTCCATAATACACCCACTAGGGTTGCCAGTCTCCAGGTGGGGCCTGGGGATCTCCTGCTTTTACCACTGATCTCCAGCTGGCAGAGGACAGTTCTCCTGGAGAGCCAGTTTGGTGTAGTGATTAAGTGCGTGGACTCTTATCTGGGAGAACCGGGTTTGATTCCCCACTCCTCCACTTGCAGCTGCTGGAATGGCCTTGGGTCAGCCAGAGCTCTCTTATCTGGGAGAACTGGGTTTAATTCCCCACTCCTCCACTTGCAGCTGCTGGAATGCCCTTGGGTCAGCCAGAGCTCTGGCAGAAGTTGTCCTTGAAAGGGCAGCTGCTGTGAGAGCCCTTTCAGCCCCACCCACGTCGAAGGATTGTGAGCCGCTCTGAGTCTCTGATTCAGAGAGAAGGGCGGGGGATAAATCTGCAATTCTTCTTCTGGAGAAAATTGTAACAAAAGGAAAAGCTATATAGAAGTAACAACTGTTAAGACAAGTCTGGGCTTGCTGCTCTGTATTTTGAAACAAACAATTTAATCACAATATTGTTAACAAAACACACTAGAAGCCAGAATTTAACAACAATTGGCAGAATTGCAATAGAGAGTCGATGTTACAGCAATGGCAGCAATGGATCGCCTAGGGAACTATCCGTTTCATTTGACTTCTTCAGGCTGCAGTACAGTAGGTGAAGCCTTGAATTCAATGACCGAATGCCCAGTATTTCCTTCTGGCACCTAGCACAGGGACATTTTGAATCTGACAAAGGGTAAACCCCTAATGGAAGACTGTTGGTCGCTGAGGCTCCAAATTCAACTATCTATAAAGCAATTGTAAAAGCTGGAGAGTGTCCCAAGCATAAATGTGAAGGAAATCCTGGGTATTCAATCATTGAATTCAAGGCTTTTCCTAGTGTACTGCAGCCTGAAGGAGGCGAATGAAATGGATAATTACCTAAGTAATCCATTGCCGCCGTTGCTGTAACATCAACCCTCTATTATAATTTTGCCAATTGTTGTTAAATTCTGGCATCGAGTGTTTTTTTGTTAATAATATTGCTATTAAATTGTTTGCTTCAAAAGACAGAGCAGCAAGCCGAGACTTGTATTAACAGCCATGTTCCCTCGAAGCTGAGTTAGCGTGAGCTAGCACACAGATTTTTAGCCTCCGGCTCACACCTTTTTGTCTTAGCTCAGGAAGGATGACCCCAGAACACACTCATTGATGCAGCCGCTCACAACGTGAATGCCAGGAGCTCACAAGACTCTGCAGCTTAGAGGGAACATTAATTAACAGCTGTTACTTCTATATAGTTTTTTTTTCTTTTTGATACAATATCGCTTTTCTGTACAGCCATCATTTCCTGTATAACTTACCCCTGGAGAAAACAGCTGCTTTGAAAGGTGGACTTTGTGGCTCTGGACCATGCTGAGGCCCCTCCCCTCCCCAAACCCCACCCTCTCTTGGCTCCACCCCCAAAGCCTCCAGATATTTTCCAGCGCAGACCTGGCAACTGATGTTCCCTCTAAGCTGCAGAGTCTTGAGAGCAAAAATTCTACTTTGTGAGCTCCTGACATTAAAGTTGTGAGCTGCTGCATACAATTAGTGTGCTCTGGGGCCATCCTTCCTAGGCTAAGACAAGAATGTGTGAGCCAGAGGCTAAGAATCTGTGAGCTCGCTCACGCTAACTGATAGGGAACACTGCTCTAGGTCAAAGTTCCCTCTAAGCTGCAGAGCCTTGTGAGCAAAAATTCTACTTTGTGAGCTGCTGGCATTAAAGTGGTGAGCTGCTGCATGAATTATTGTGCTCTGGGGTCATCCACCCTGAGCTAAGACAAAAAGGTGTGAGCCGGAGGCTAAAAATCTGTGAGCTCACTCACACTAGCTCAGAGGGAACACTGCTCTAGGCCAAAGTTCCCTCTAAGCTGCAGAGCCCTGTGAGCAAAAATTCTACTTTGTGAGCTACTGGCATTAAAGTTGTGAGCTACTGGTGTTAAAGTAGTGCGTCGACCAGTGTGCTCTGGGATTGTCCTTCCTGAGCGAAGACAAAAATGTGTGAGTTGGAGGCTAAAAAGTTGTGCGCTCGCTCACGCTAATTCAACTTAGAGGGAACACTGCTGGCCACCCAAATGCCCACTCACCCCCACATACCCCTTTTCATAAAAAGACCGCAGATCCCAAGAAAGGGCGAAGAACGATGACTCCGATGTTTGCCGTTGCAGGATGTGACCCACAACTAGGCGGCGGGGGGAACACCAGAGTTAATAACAACCCCGGTTGCTATGGAAGCGACAAGAAAAGCCCCACTGGGGGCGGGGGGGGGCTGGCCGCAGTGGCGGCACCCGAGTAGATTTCTCAAATGACAGAGATTTGCATTTCGGAGAAAAAATACCAACCCCCCCCCGCCTTTGCCTTTGCCAGGCAACCTGCACTGAATTAAGTGTTATATATAGGCCCAACTGCAACAACCACAGTGACGTCATGCGGCTTCGCTGACTTCCGAAGTAAAACACTGTTTAATGTCTGTGTATGTAGTGTTGCCATGGGGAGGCCAGAGTGTGTCTGTCTCTGTGTGTGTGCCCGTCCCAGGGTGCGTGCGCAACCTGCTTATCGCAGGGAAGGAAACGGCCAGGGCCCGGCACAAACACAGGCTGGCTGGAATTCCTGCCTTTGCCCTTTTGCCTTCTGCTGGGAAGAGGTGCCGCAGGATGGCGGAGGGGTGCAGCGGGCAAGGGCGGGCCCGTTGGGAACGGCTACCAGTGAGGAGGCGAACGGGGTTCCCAGGTCCAATTCAAGAAATATCTGGGGACTTTGGGGGTGGGGCCAGGAGACTTTGGGGGTGGGGCCAGGAGACATTGAGGGTGGGGCCAGGAGCAAGGGTGTGACAAGCATCATTGAACTCCAAAGGGAGTTCTGCCCATCCCATTTAAAAGGACTACGCTTCTTTTAAATGCTTTCTCTCCAATGGAAATAATGAAGGATAGGGGCACCTTCTTTTGGAGCTCATAGAATTGGACCTCCCGGTCCAAACTTTTGGAAACGTGGAGGGTATTTTGAAGACAGTCGCTGGATGCTATGTGGAAAATGTGGGAGGAGATTAGGGTCGCCAGTCTCCTGCACTAACATCATTCTTCAGCATCGAGAATTTGGACTTTTGCTTTCAGCAAGGTTTTGGAACTATAATGCAAACATTGTTTGAATTTGGTCAATTTGTTCTTTGAGAAGTATTAATGGAAAGGACATCTTATGGATACGTGTGGATACAAATGAGCATAAGAACATAAGAGAAGCCATGTTGGATCAGGCCAATGACCCATCCAGTCCAACACTCTGTGTCACAGAAGAACATAAGAGAAGCCCTGTTAGATCAGGTCAGTGGCCCCTCCTGTCCAACACTCTGTGTCACATAAGAACATAAGAGAAGCCCTGTTGGATCAGGCCAATGGCCCATCCAGTCCAACACTCTGTGTCACAGAAGAACATAAGAGAAGCCATGATGGATCAGGCCAATGACCCATCCAGTCCAACACTCTGTGTCACATAAGACCATAAGAGAAGCCATGTTGGATCAGGCCAATGGCCCATCCAGTCCAACACTCTGTGTCACATAAGAACATAAGAGAAGCCCGGTTGGATCAGGCCAGTGGCCCATCCAGTCCAACACTCTGTGTCACATAAGACCATAAGAGAAGCCATGTTGGATCAGGCCAATGGCCCATCCAGTCACAGAAGAACATAAGAGAAGCCATGATGGATCAGGCCAATGACCCATCCAGTCCAACACTCTGTGTCACATAAGACCATAAGAGAAGCCATGTTGGATCAGGCCAATGGCCCATCCAGTCCAACACTCTGTGTCACATAAGAACATAAGAGAAGCCCTGTTGGATCAGGCCAGTGGCCCATCCAGTCCAACACTCTGTGTCACATAAGAACATAAGAGAAGCCATGTTGGATCAGGCCAATGGCCCATCCAGCCCAACACTCTGTGTCACAGAAGAACATAAGAGAAGCCATGTTGGATCAGGCCAATGGCCCATCCAGCCCAACACTCTGTGTCACAGAAGAACATAAGAGAAGCCATGTTGGATCAGGCCAATGGCCCACCCAGTCCAACACTCTGTGTCACAGAAGAACATAAGAGAAGCCCTGTTGGATCAGGCCAGTGGCCCCTCCTGTTCAACACTCTGTGCCACAGAGGAACATAAGAGAAGCCATGTTGGATCAGGCTAATGGCCCATCCAGTCCAACACTCTGTCACATAAGAACATAAGAGAAGCCCTGTTGGATCAGGCCAATGGCCCATCCAGTCCAACACTCTGTGTCACATAAGAAAATAAGAGAAGCCATGATGGATCAGGCCAATGACCCATCCAGTCCAACACTCTGTGTCACATAAGAACATAAGAGAAGCCCTGTTGGATCAGGCCAATGGCCCATCCAGTCCAACACTCTGTGTCACATAAGAACATAAGAGAAGCCATGATGGATCAGGCCAATGGCCCATCCAGTCCAACACTCTGTGTCACATAAGACCATAAGAGAAGCCATGTTGGATCAGGCCAATGGCCCATCCAGTCCAACACTCTGTGTCACATAAGAACATAAGAGAAGCCCGGTTGGATCAGGCCAGTGGCCCATCCAGTCCAACACTCTGTGTCACATAAGACCATAAGAGAAGCCATGTTGGATCAGGCCAATGGCCCATCCAGTCACAGAAGAACATAAGAGAAGCCATGATGGATCAGGCCAATGACCCATCCAGTCCAACACTCTGTGTCACATAAGACCATAAGAGAAGCCATGTTGGATCAGGCCAATGGCCCATCCAGTCCAACACTCTGTGTCACATAAGAACATAAGAGAAGCCCTGTTGGATCAGGCCAGTGGCCCATCCAGTCCAACACTCTGTGTCACATAAGAACATAAGAGAAGCCATGTTGGATCAGGCCAATGGCCCATCCAGCCCAACACTCTGTGTCACAGAAGAACATAAGAGAAGCCATGTTGGATCAGGCCAATGGCCCATCCAGCCCAACACTCTGTGTCACAGAAGAACATAAGAGAAGCCATGTTGGATCAGGCCAATGGCCCACCCAGTCCAACACTCTGTGTCACAGAAGAACATAAGAGAAGCCCTGTTGGATCAGGCCAGTGGCCCCTCCTGTTCAACACTCTGTGCCACAGAGGAACATAAGAGAAGCCATGTTGGATCAGGCTAATGGCCCATCCAGTCCAACACTCTGTCACATAAGAACATAAGAGAAGCCCTGTTGGATCAGGCCAATGGCCCATCCAGTCCAACACTCTGTGTCACATAAGAAAATAAGAGAAGCCATGATGGATCAGGCCAATGACCCATCCAGTCCAACACTCTGTGTCACATAAGAACATAAGAGAAGCCCTGTTGGATCAGGCCAATGGCCCATCCAGTCCAACACTCTGTGTCACATAAGAACATAAGAGAAGCCATGATGGATCAGGCCAATGGCCCATCCAGTCCAACACTCTGTGTCACATAAGAACATAAGAGAAGCCCTGTTGGATCAGGCCAATGGCCCATCCAGTCCAACACTCTGTGTCACATAAGAACATAAGAGAAGCCCTGTTGGATCAGGCCAGTGGCCCATCCAGTCCAACACTCTGTGTCACATAAGACCATAAGAGAAGCCATGCTGGATCAGGCCAATGGCCCATCCAGTCCAACACTCTGTGTCACAGAAGAACATAAGAGAAGTCCTGTTGGATCAGGCCAGTGGCCCATCCAGTCCAACACTCTGGGTGTTTTCGCACTCACGTTTTACTGGCGCCACGACCCTCCTCACGCCGGCGGATCTGCAGTGATTTCGCACTAGAAGCGCCGGCGCACCCAGAAGCGCCGGCAACTTCCGTCGCTAAGCCAGCGCAAACGTTTTCCTGCATCTTTGCGATTTCCGTTTGCGCTGGCTTAGCGACGGAAGTTGCCGGCGCTTCTGGGTGCGCCGGCGCTTCTAGTGCGAAATCACTGCAGATCCGCCGGCGTGAGGAGGGTCGTGGCGCCAGTAAAACATGAGTGCGAAAACACCTTCTGTGTCACATAAGACCGTAAGAGAAGCCCTGTTGGATCAGGCCAGTGCCCCATCCAATCCACCACTCTGTGTCACATAAGGACATAAGAGAAGCCCTGTTGGATCAGGCCAGTGGCCCATCCTGTCCAACACTCTGTGTCACATAAGACCATAAGAGAAGCTATGTTGGATCAGGCCAATGGCCCATCCAGTCCAACACTCTGTGTCACACAGTGGCCAAAAATTTTATATACACACACACACTGTGGCTAATAGCCACTGATGGACCTCTGCTCCATATTTTTATCTAAACCCCTCTTGAAGGTGGCCATGCTTGTGGCCACCACCACCACGAGCAAGAGATATATAAAAATGTGAAGCATGTGCATTTGAAATGTTTATTTCTTACGCAGTGTTTCCCTCACATACTAACCCCCAGATGTGGGCAGGGGATCCCCCAGTTTGGAGGCCCTCCCCCCACTTCAGGGTAGGGACGTCCCCAGCGTGATGTCACCCAGACGTGATGTCATCACACCAACGATGTCAAGCGGCAGCCACTCTAGCCATTTCAGGGAAAACTCTATGGTTTTCCCGGATTCTCTAGCCATTTGGGAGGGAGAATTCTATGGTACAATTGGTACCATAGAGTTTTTCCCTCTCAAATGGCTAGAGGCTCTGATAAAACCATAGAGTCTTCCCAGAAACGTCTAGAGTGGCCAGCACGCAACATCGCTGGCGGAATGATGTCACTTCCAGATGGTGGTGGTGCGTTCACCACCGGAGGCTGCAAGGGACATGGCAACTCTACTTCAGGGTAATCAGAAAGCGGGAGGAGGGGGGAGGGAAATGTCTGCTGAGCACTCCATTATTCCCTATGGAGATCAATTCCCATAGGTTATAAGGCATTTAAAGGGTGTGCGGTCCCTTGGAATTTAAAGGGTGTGCGGTCCCTTGGAGCTGGAATTCCAGGGGATCCCCAGGTCCCACCTGGAGGCTGGCATCCCTGAACCTCAGTGGGGCACAAGGCCACAGAGTCCCCCCTCCAAAGCAGCCCTTTCCTCCAGGGGAACTGATCTCTGCAATCTGGAGGTGAGCTGGAATTCTGGGGGATCCCCATGTCTGGAGGCTGCCGTCCCTAGCTGGTCAAGGATAGTGGCTACATTCCCATTTTTAGGGCGAAACGTAAATGTGTTGACTAGCCCTTTGTGGTTTAATCCATCTGTCTATCTCATGCACATGTGAAGATTGAGACGAATGGACCCAAATCGACGTGAAATGTAGTTGTTCTTGCACGTCACGATGGAGCTGGAGTAGATGGGGGCCTCGCATCGTGTCGTGGTTGGGCCACCTGTGAGAGAAACAGCTCTGAAGGACTCCTGAATTGGAACCACGCCTGTCTGCAAAGGCATACTTTCCCTCATCCCCCCACCCCAATGCGTGGGGGAGCCACGCTTCCTTTGAGTAAAGAACTATGAAATAATAGAACTCCTAAGCAGGAAGCTGACATGTCTGGCAAGACTTAAAAGAAATAAAAGATGCCATAGGATGCTTGTATTGATCCCCTTTCAATGGTCTTTCAATGTTCATACGAAAGAACTGAAGGGAGAGATTCATACTGAATCGACTTCTTGCTTTTTCACTCAGTCGGTCAGTATTTTTCTCATCTGATCACGGAAGCAAAGCAGGGTTAGTCCTGGTTAGTCCTTGGATGGGAGACCACCAAGGAAGACCAGGGTTGCTACACAGAGCTACTCAATGGCAAACCACCTCTGTTCCTCTCTTGGATGGCTCAGGTTGGTATACGGAGGCAAGCAATAGCAAAACACCTCTGTCCCCCTCTTGGATGGCCCAGGTTGCTACGCAGAGACAGGCAATGGCAAACCACCTCTGTCCCCCTCTTGGATGGCTCAGGTTGGTATACGGAGGCAGGCAATAGCAAAACACCTCTGTCCCCCTCTTGGATGGCCCAGGTTGCTACTCAGAGACAGGCAATGGCAAACCACCTCTGTTCCTCTCTTGGATGGCCCAGGTTGCTACGCAGAGACAGGCAATGGCAAACCCCCTCTGTCCCCCTCTTGGATGGCCCAGGTTGCTACATGGAGGTAGGCAATGGCAAACCACCTCTGTTCCTCTCTTGGATGGCCCAGGTTGCTACGCAGAGACAGGCAATGGCAAACCACCTCTGTTCCTCTCTTGGATGGCCCAGGTTGCTACACAGAGACAGGCAATGGCAAACCCCCTCTGTCCCCCTCTTGGATGGCCCAGGTTGCTACATGGAGGTAGGCAATGGCAAACCACCTCTGTTCCTCTCTTGGATGGCCCAGGTTGCTACGCAGAGACAGGCAATGGCAAACCCCCTCTGTCCCCCTCTTGGATGGCCCAGGTTGCTACATGGAGGTAGGCAATGGCAAACCCCCTCTGTCCCCCTCTTGGATGGCCCAGGTTGCTACATGGAGGTAGGCAATGGCAAACCACCTCTGTTCCTCTCTTGGATGGCCCAGGTTGCTACGCAGAGACAGGCAATGGCAAACCCCCTCTGTCCCCCTCTTGGATGGCCCAGGTTGCTACACAAAGGCAGGCAATGGCAAACCACCTCTGTTCCTCTCTTGGATGGCCCAGGTTGCTACGCAGAGACAGGCAATGGCAAACCACCTCTGTTCCTCTCTTGGATGGCCCAGGTTGCTACACAGAGACAGGCAATGGCAAACCCCCTCTGTCCCCCTCTTGGATGGCCCAGGTTGCTACGCAGAGGTAGGCAATGGCAAAAGACCTCTGTTCCTCTCTTGGATGGCCCAGGTGGCTACTCGGAGGCAGGCAGTGGCTAACCACCTCTGTTCCTCTCTTGGATGGCCCAGGTTGCTACGCAGAGGTAGGCAATGGCAAAAGACCTCTGTTCCTCTCTTGGATGGCCCAGGTCACTACACGGAGGCAGGCAGTGGCAAACCACCTCTGTTCCTCTCTTGGATGGCTCAGGGTGCTACACGGAGGCAGGCTATGGCAAACCCCTCTGTTCCTCTCTTGGATGGCCCAGGTTGCTACACAAAGGCAGGCAATGGCAAACCACCTCTGTTCCTCTCTTCGATGGCCCACGTCACTACGCGGAGGCAGGCAGTGGCAAACCACCTCTGTTCCTCTCTTGGATGGCTCAGGTTGCTACGCAGAGGTAGGCAATGGCAAAAGACCTCTGTTCCTCTCTTGGATGGCCCAGGTGGCTACGCGGAGGCAGGCAATGGCAAACCACCTCTGTTCCTCTCTTGGATGGCTCAGGTTGCTACATGGAGGCAGGCTATGGCAAACCCCCTCTGTTCCTCTCTTGGATGGCCCAGGTTGCTACGCAGAGACAGGCAATGGCAAACCCCCTCTGTCCCCCTCTTGGATGGCTCAGGTTGCTACACGGAGGCAGGCTATGGCAAACCCCCTCTGTTCCTCTCTTGGATGGCCCAGGTTGCTACGCAGAGGTAGGCAATGGCAAAAGACCTCTGTTCCTCTCTTGGATGGCCCAGGTGGCTACGCGGAGGCAGGCAGTGGCAAACCACCTCTGTTCCTCTCTTGGATGGCTCAGGTTGCTACACGGAGGCAGGCTATGGCAAACCCCCTCTGTTCCTCTCTTGGATGGCCCAGGTTGCTACGCGGAGACAGGCAATGGCAAACCCCCTCTGTCCCCCTCTTGGATGGCCCAGGTTACTATGCAGAGACAGGCAATGGCAAACCCCCTCTGTCCCCCTCTTGGATGGCCCAAGTTGCTACGCAGAGGTAGGCAATGGCAAAAGACCTCTGTTCCTCTCTTGGATGGCCCAGGTGGCTACGCGGAGGCAGGCAGTGGCAAACCACCTCTGTTCCTCTCTTGGATGGCCCAGGTTGCTACGCAGAGGTAGGCAATCGCAAAAGACCTCTGTTCCTCTCTTGGATGGCCCAGGTCGCTACACAGAGGCAAGCAGTGGCAAACCACCTCTGTTCCTCTCTTGGATGGCTCAGGTTGCTACACGGAGGCAGGCTATGGCAAACCCCCTCTGTTCCTCTCTTGGATGGCCCAGGTTGCTACGCAGAGACAGGCAATGGCAGACCCCCTCTGTCCCCCTCTTGGATGGCCCAGGTTGCTACGCAGAGGTAGGCAATGGCAAAAGACCTCTGTTCCTCTCTTGGATGGCCCAGGTCGCTACGCGGAGGCAGGCAGTGGCAAACCACCTCTGTTCCTCTCTTGGATGGCCCAGGTTGCTATGCAGAGGTAGGCAATGGCAAAAGACCTCTGTTCCTCTCTTGGATGGCCCAGGTTGCTACGCAGAGGTAGGCAGTGGCAAACCACCTCTGTTCCTCTCTTGTATGGCTCAGGTTGCTACACGGAGGCAGGCAATGGCAAACCCCCTCTGTTCCTCTCTTGGATGGCCCAGGTTGCTACGCAAAGGCAGGCAATGGCAAACCCCCTCTGTCCCCCTCTTGGATGGCCCAGGTCGCTACGCAGAGGTAAGCAATGGCAAAAGACCTCTGTTCCTCTCTTGGATGGCCCAGGTCGCTACACAGAGGCAAGCAGTGGCAAACCACCTCTGTTCCTCTCTTGGATGGCTCAGGTTGCTACACGGAGGCAGGCTATGGCAAACCCCCTCTGTTCCTCTCTTGGATGGCCCAGGTTGCTACGCAGAGACAGGCAATGGCAGACCCCCTCTGTCCCCCTCTTGGATGGCCCAGGTTGCTACGCAGAGGTAGGCAATGGCAAAAGACCTCTGTTCCTCTCTTGGATGGCCCAGGTCGCTACGCGGAGGCAGGCAGTGGCAAACCACCTCTGTTCCTCTCTTGGATGGCCCAGGTTGCTATGCAGAGGTAGGCAATGGCAAAAGACCTCTGTTCCTCTCTTGGATGGCCCAGGTTGCTACGCAGAGGTAGGCAGTGGCAAACCACCTCTGTTCCTCTCTTGTATGGCTCAGGTTGCTACACGGAGGCAGGCAATGGCAAACCCCCTCTGTTCCTCTCTTGGATGGCCCAGGTTGCTACGCAAAGGCAGGCAATGGCAAACCCCCTCTGTCCCCCTCTTGGATGGCCCAGGTCGCTACGCAGAGGTAAGCAATGGCAAAAGACCTCTGTTCCTCTCTTGGATGGCCCAGGTCGCTACACAGAGGCAAGCAGTGGCAAACCACCTCTGTTCCTCTCTTGGATGGCTCAGGTTGCTACACGGAGGCAGGCTATGGCAAACCCCCTCTGTTCCTCTCTTGGATGGCCCAGGTTGCTACGCAGAGACAGGCAATGGCAAACCCCCTCTGTCCCCCTCTTGGATGGCCCAGGTTGCTACGCAGAGGTAGGCAATGGCAAAAGACCTCTGTTCCTCTCTTGGATGGCCCAGGTCGCTACGCGGAGGCAGGCAGTGGCAAACCACCTCTGTTCCTCTCTTGGATGGCCCAGGTCGCTACGCGGAGGCAGGCAGTGGCAAACCACCTCTGTTCCTCTCTTTTATGGCTCAGGTTGCTACGCAGAGGTAGGCAATGGCAAACCACCTCTGTTCCTCTCTTCGATGGCCCAGGTTGCTACGCAAAGGCAGGCAATGGCAAACCACCTCTGTTCCTCTCTTCGATGGCCCAGGTCGCTACGCAGAGGTAAGCAATGGCAAAAGACCTCTGTTCCTCTCTTGGATGGCCCAGGTTGGTACGCGGAGGTGGGCAAAGGCAAAGCACATCTGTTCATCTCTTGCCTTGTCTTGCAAGGCCCAGGCTAGCCTGTCTCATTAGATCTTGAGCTGAAGCATGTGTTGTAGGTAGGGTTGCCAGCCTCCAGGTGGGGCCTGGAGATCTCCTGTTTTGACAGCTGATCTCCATCAAGCAGAGCTCAGCTCCCCTGGAGAAAACGGCTGCTTTGGAAGGAGGGCTCTGTGGCATTGCACCACGCTGAGGCCTCGCCCTTCCCAAATTCCTCCTTCTCCTGGATCCACCCCTGAAAGCCTCCAGGTATTTTCCAGCACACACCTGGCAACCCTACACCATGGTCGTGAGCTCCCTGTCGTTCCGCAAGATATCGGCACTGCAAGAAGAGACCACTGTCAACCTGACACCAGGAACGGGCTGAGCCCAAGCCGTCTCTGGAGGCGCTGGCAGAGCTGCGGGGCCTCTACGGCCGCGGCCCAATGGGGAATTTCCCTGTGAGCCAAATGGCCAGTCTGCCCCTGCTGTCCATTAAGGTACGTTTGAACATTTATTAACGTAGTAGCAGTAAAGCCAAAAATGTTGACTCTTGGGTGAGGAAGGCTCTCCACGCCCTGGAAAACTTTGATATTTCTATTGAGTCAGGGAATATTGGAGCAAGAGGCCGGTCAGTGTGTCCAAAAGCGCCCATTCGCGATGACTTTGTGTTGTAAGTGGCAGTGGAAACTCCTGTCGAATTGCAGCTAGGTCATGACCAGGGTCGGATTCACGATTAGGCCTAGTGGGCACTGCCCTATGGGTCCCCACACCTTTAGGGGCCCCAAGCAGGCTCCCCCCCGTTTCCCCCCTGCTTGCAGCCCTTCCAGCCTGCACCCATAGCCAGCGACTGAGCCGCTCTTTGCCCGACTTGCCTGGTGCGGCCGCTGGTGTCGTCTCCAAGTTTGCCTCGCTCAACTTCTCCCCTTGCAGCTTCGTTAAGGGGGCTTTGGAGAAAAGGCATGCAGGCTGCAGCGGGGGCCGTGGGCGGGTCTAGGGTTGCCAATCCCCAGGTGGGGGCAGGGGATCCCCCGGTTTGGAGGCCCTCCCCCCGCTTCAGGGTCATCAGAAAGCGGGGGGAGGGGAGGGAAATGTCTGCTGGGAACTCTATTATTCCCTATGGAGATTTATTCGACTGCGGGGTGACATGATAGAGGTTTACAAGATAATGCATGGGATGGAGAAAGTAGAGAAAGAAGTCCTTTTCTCCCTTTCTCACAATACAAGAACTCGTGGGCATTCGATGAAATTGCTGAGCAGACAGGTTAAAACGGATAAAAGGAAGTACTTCTTTACCCAAAGGGTGATTAACATGTGGAATTCACTGCCACAGGAGGTGGTGGCGGCCACAAGTATAGCCACCTTCAAGAGGGGTTTAGATAAAAATATGGAGCAGAGGTCCATCAATGGCTAATAGCCACAGTGTATGTGTTTATATAAAATTTTTGGCCACTGTGTGACACAGAGAGTTGGACTGGATGGGCCGTTGGCCTGATCCGACATGGCTTCTCTTATGTTCTTATGTTCTTATTCCCATAGAAAATCATGGAGAATTGATCTGCGGGTATCTGGGGCTCTGAGGGCCCTGTTTTTTGGGGTAGATGCACCAAATTTTCAGTATAGCATCTAGTGCCTCTCCCCAAAGTACCCCCCAAGTTTCAAAAAGATTGGACCAGGGGGTCCAATTCTATGAGTCCCAAAAGAAGGTGCCCCTATCCTTCATTATTTCCTATGGAAGGAAGGCATTGAAAAGGTGTGCCGTCCCGTTAAATGTGATGGCCAGAACTCCCTTTGGAGTTCAGTTCTGCTTGTCACACCCTTGCTCCTGGCTCCACCCCAATGTCTCCTGGCTCCACCCCAAAGTCTCCTGGCTCTGCCCCCAAAGCCCCCAGATATTTCTTGAGCAGGACTTGGCAACCGTAGGTGCAGCCATTTTTGTTTTTTAAGTGGTGCAGCCGGAGCCAGGAGAGCTGAGCAGGTCACAGGAGCAAAAGCAGCAGATGGAGAGGAGGGAGGCGGAGGAAGCCAAGTGGAATGGCTGGGGAAGAGGGAAATGGAAGGAACCCCACCCCGTTTGCACGCAAGGGGCAGTCGCTTCTTGACTCCAAAGTTTTCGGGTCGGCTGCCTCGACTTGGCCACTTTCAGGGCCTCCAGCTTTTGCCCCCACCCCAAAAAGCATCTGAAAAGCGGCAAGTTATGCTTGTCACAGCCTTGATCTTGGCTCCACCCCTAATGTCTCCTGGCTCCACCCCCCCCAAAGTCTCCTGGCTCCACCCCCAAAGTCCCCAGGTATTTCTCGAATTGGACTTGGCAACCCTAGGCGGGTCCAACTCTGAGGTGATTTGCAAGGGGCCCCCCCAAAATGTTGACTGCCTAGGGGCCTGCACGGGGTTTAATCCAGCACAGATTATGGTGACCCCCCCCCATAGGGGTTTCTAGGTAAGAGCCAAATGGAGGTGGTTTGGACTTCCCCTGGATTAAATTTCAATTTTACGTAATTATGTTTCCCTTTGTAATCGCTTCAGTTCCTGTCTCTTTGGTGGGTGGATCATGCTGTCAACTTTGGGGTGACCCCGCAGTGTTGACGTCGAAGCAAGAGATGGTCAGAGACCCGCCTGCCTCGAGGGGTTTTCAAGACAAGAGATCTCAGCATTCGTTTGCCGTTGCCGGCCTCTGCCTAGCGACCGTGGACTTCCCTGGGGGGTCTCCCATCCAACCAGAGCCAACGCTGCTTAGCTTCTGAGATCTGATGAGACTGGGAAATCCTGGGCCATCCAGGACAGGCCAAGAGAAGAGCAGAGGTAGTTTGCCATTGCCTGCCTCTGCGTAGCAACCCTGGGCTTCCTTGATAGCCTTCCTGGTTGGTGGTCTCCTATCCAGGTACCAACCAGGGCAAACCCAGTTTAGCTTCCAAGATCTGATGAGATCAGTCTAGCCTGGGCCATCCGTTTCAAGGCAAGAGACAAATAGAGGTGGTTTGCCATTGCCTGCCTTTGCGTAGCAACCCTGGGCTTTCTTGGTGGTCTCCCATCCAGGCACTAATCAGGACCGATCCTGCTTAGCTTCTGAGAGCTGATGAGATCAGGCCAGCCGGGGCTATCTAGGTCAGGAAAGAGACAGAGGTAGTTTGCCATTGCCTGCCTCTGCGTAGCAACCCTAGGCTTTCTTGGTGGTCTCCCATCCAAGCACTAACCAGGTCCGACTCTGCTTAGCTTCTGAGAGCTGATGAGATCAGGCCAGCCTGGGCTATCTAGGTCAGGAAAGAGACAGAGGTAGTTTGCCATTGCCTGCCTCTGTGTAGCAACCCTAGGCTTTCTTGGTGGTCTCCCATCCAAGCACTAACCAGGTCCGACTCTGCTTAGCTTCTGAGATCTGATGAGATCAGGCCAGCCTGGGCTATCTAGGTCAGGAAAGAGACAGAGGTAGTTTGCCATTGCCTGCCTCTGCGTAGCAACCCTAGGCTTTCTTGGTGGTCTCCCATCCAAGCACAACCCAGGTCCGACTCTGCTTAGCTTCTGAGAGCTGATGAGATCAGGCCAGCCGGGGCTATCTAGGTCAGGAAAGAGACAGAGGTAGTTTGCCATTGCCTGCCTCTGCGTAGCAACCCTAGGCTTTCTTGGTGGTCTCCCATCCAAGCACTAACCAGGTCCGACTCTGCTTAGCTTCTGAGATCTGATGAGATCAGGCCAGCCTGGGCTATCTAGGTCAGGAAAGAGACAGAGGTAGTTTGCCATTGCCTGCCTCTGCGTAGCAACCCTAGGCTTTCTTGGTGGTCTCCCATCCAAGCACTAACCAGGTCCGACTCTGCTTAGCTTCTGAGATCTGATGAGATCAGGCCAGCCTGGGCTATCTAGGTCAGGAAAGAGACAGAGGTAGTTTGCCATTGCCTGCCTCTGTGTAGCAACCCTAGGCTTTCTTGGTGGTCTCCCATCCAAGCACTAACCAGGTCCGACTCTGCTTAGCTTCTGAGATCTGATGAGATCAGGCCAGCCTGGGCTATCTAGGTCAGGAAAGAGACAGAGGTAGTTTGCCATTGCCTGCCTCTGCGTAGCAACCCTAGGCTTTCTTGGTGGTCTCCCATCCAAGCACTAACCAGGTCCGACTCTGCTTAGCTTCTGAGATCTGATGAGATCAGGCCAGCCTGGGCTATCTAGGTCAGGAAAGAGACAGAGGTAGTTTGCCATTGCCTGCCTCTGCGTAGCAACCCTGGGCTTCCTTGATAGTCTTCCTGGTTGGTGGTCTCCTATCCAGGTACCAACCAGGGCAAACCCAGTTTAGCTTCCAAGATCTGATGAGATCAGTCTAGCCTGGGCCATCCGTTTCAAGGCAAGAGACAAATAGAGGTGGTTTGCCATTGCCTGCCTTTGCGTAGCAACCCTGGGCTTTCTTGGTGGTCTCCCATCCAGGCACTAATCAGGACCGATCCTGCTTAGCTTCTGAGAGCTGATGAGATCAGGCCAGCCGGGGCTATCTAGGTCAGGAAAGAGACAGAGGTAGTTTGCCATTGCCTGCCTCTGCGTAGCAACCCTAGGCTTTCTTGGTGGTCTCCCATCCAAGCACTAACCAGGTCCGACTCTGCTTAGCTTCTGAGATCTGATGAGATCAGGCCAGCCTGGGCTATCTAGGTCAGGAAAGAGACAGAGGTAGTTTGCCATTGCCTGCCTCTGCGTAGCAACCCTAGGCTTTCTTGGTGGTCTCCCATCCAAGCACTAACCAGGTCCGACTCTGCTTAGCTTCTGAGATCTGATGAGATCAGGCCAGCCTGGGCTATCTAGGTCAGGAAAGAGACAGAGGTAGTTTGCCATTGCCTGCCTCTGCGTAGCAACCCTAGGCTTTCTTGGTGGTCTCCCATCCAAGCACTAACCAGGTCCGACTCTGCTTAGCTTCTGAGATCTGATGAGATCAGGCCAGCCTGGGCTATCTAGGTCAGGAAAGAGACAGAGGTAGTTTGCCATTGCCTGCCTCTGCGTAGCAACCCTAGGCTTTCTTGGTGGTCTCCCATCCAAGCACTAACCAGGTCCGACTCTGCTTAGCTTCTGAGAGCTGATGAGATCAGGCCAGCCTGGGCTATCTAGGTCAGGAAAGAGACAGAGGTAGTTTGCCATTGCCTGCCTCTGCGTAGCAACCCTAGGCTTTCTTGGTGGTCTCCCATCCAAGCACTAACCAGGTCCGACTCTGCTTAGCTTCTGAGATCTGATGAGATCAGGCCAGCCTGGGCTATCTAGGTCAGGAAAGAGACAGAGGTAGTTTGCCATTGCCTGCCTCTGCGTAGCAACCCTAGGCTTTCTTGGTGGTCTCCCATCCAAGCACTAACCAGGTCCGACTCTGCTTAGCTTCTGAGATCTGATGAGATCAGGCCAGCCTGGGCTATCTAGGTCAGGAAAGAGACAGAGGTAGTTTGCCATTGCCTGCCTCTGCGTAGCAACCCTAGGCTTTCTTGGTGGTCTCCCATCCAAGCACTAACCAGGTCCGACTCTGCTTAGCTTCTGAGATCTGATGAGATCAGGCCAGCCTGGGCTATCTAGGTCAGGAAAGAGACAGAGGTAGTTTGCCATTGCCTGCCTCTGCGTAGCAACCCTAGGCTTTCTTGGTGGTCTCCCATCCAAGCACTAACCAGGTCCGACTCTGCTTAGCTTCTGAGATCTGATGAGATCAGGCCAGCCTGGGCTATCTAGGTCAGGAAAGAGACAGAGGTAGTTTGCCATTGCCTGCCTCTGCGTAGCAACCCTAGGCTTTCTTGGTGGTCTCCCATCCAAGCACTAACCAGGTCCGACTCTGCTTAGCTTCTGAGAGCTGATGAGATCAGGCCAGCCTGGGCTATCTAGGTCAGGAAAGAGACAGAGGTAGTTTGCCATTGCCTGCCTCTGCGTAGCAACCCTAGGCTTTCTTGGTGGTCTCCCATCCAAGCACTAACCAGGTCCGACTCTGCTTAGCTTCTGAGATCTGATGAGATCAGGCCAGCCTGGGCTATCTAGGTCAGGAAAGAGACAGAGGTAGTTTGCCATTGCCTGCCTCTGCGTAGCAACCCTGGGCTTCCTTGGTGGTCTCCTATCCAAATACCAACTAAGGCTGATCCTGTTTAGCTTCCAAGATGTGATGAGATCATACTGGACAGAGCCAACCAGGCCAAGACAAGAAGCAAACAGAGGTGGTTTGCCATTACCTTCCTCTGCGCAGTGACCATGGAGTTCCTAGGTGGTCTCCCATCTAAGTACTAACCAGGCCCATTTAGCTTCCAAGATGAGGCTAGCTAAGGTCAGGTCAGGGCTGTGTAGTAGCTACCGCATAAAAATGCCACGTGGGTAGTCTGTGACTCAGACTGACCGGCCAACTTTGCTTTTGAGCCCAATTTTTCATGCTTTTCTATAGAGAGAAAGCCATGAAAAACTGGGCTCAAAAGCAAGGTTGGCCAGTTTGGTGTCGTGGTTAAGTGCGCAGACTCTTATCTGGGAGAACCGGGTTTGATTCCCCACTCCTCCACTTGCACCTGCTGGAATGGCCTTGGGTCAGCCATAGCTCTGGCAGAGGTTGTCCTTGAAAGGGCACCTGCTGTGAGAGCCCTCTCCAGCCCCACCCACCTCACAGGGTATCTGTTGTGGGGGGAGAAAATAAAGGAGATTGTGAGCCGCTCTGAAACTCTGATTCAGAGAGAAGGGTGGGGTATAAATCTGTGGTCTTCTTCTTCTTCGTCGTCGTCTTCTTCTTCTTCATATTGGAGCGAGCCTAACTCTACCTCTCAGTGTTGTTCCTGCTAATCACTTCTGAAATACAGCAAAAGCCCCACATTTGAAACCAGGGTGGATGCCAAACTTATTTGCAACGGTTTGAATCTGACTCATAAAGCTGGAGGATCTGTCTTGTTGCAGCTCTGTGCCGCCTTGCCTGTATCCACTCCGGAAAGTACATGCCAGACGGCTTCTACCAGAGGATTTGACATGGCCCAAGTCTACTTAGAGGCAGCTCCTAATCCAGTTGGGATGAATCCGTCAGAAGCTTCATAGCCAGAGGTGAGGTTCTGTTCTCAATTAGCAGCAGACCTGAATAGGCCGCTTGGTGAGCCAGAAAAAGTTCTCTTGAATGATACACGGATCATAAATAGCATTGAACAGGGATTTGTTGTGGTGGTTCTCCCCTTTATCCTACAGGGTCCCAACCTTTGGAATTCTGACACGGGATGATGGCTGGCATAGTAGGCGGTGCCAACCACAAAATGGCTGCCATAGGAGGCAGTGCCAACCACAAAATGGCTGCCATAGGAGGCAGTGCCAACCACAAAATGGCTGCCATAGGAGGCGGTGTCAACCACAAATGGCTGCCATAGGAGGCAGTTCTAACCACAAATGGCTGCCATAGGAGGCGGTGTCAACCACAAAATGGCTGCCATAGGAGGCAGTGCCAACCACAAAATGGCTGCCATAGGAGGCGGTGCCAATCACAAATGGCTTCCATAGGAGGCAGTTCTAACTACAAAATGGCTGCCATAAGAGGTGGTGCCAACCACAAAATGGCTGCCTCATTCACAAGGTGAAGATGCTTGCGCTGTGGTGGCAACTGATGCCGAAGCAACTTTTAAAGAAATCCGCTCAGCCGATCCAATCTCCAAGAGCCAATCTACCTGGCCCCACCTACTTTCTAAGAAAAACACTTCGCAAGTGCCAGAAAGGGTTCTGAAGGGCTCCACGTTGGGAATTCCCGCTTTATACCCATGGAAGACTATAAAGAGACGGGTGTCTCCACTCTGAGGAGATTAGGCCTGGCCTGGATGAACCTGTGCCCCTCTCGGCAGCACTGAGACTTTAATGGGAATTTCGGCTGGACTGAAATTGGGTTGACAAAACTTTCTAATCAGCTGGAGAAACAGAGCAACACTCATTCCACTACCAGGTTAGTATTGTCTACTCTGACTGGCAGCTGCTCTCCAGGGTCTCAGGTCACGGTCTTTCTCATCAACTCCCGCCTGGTCGTTTTTAACTGGAGATGGTGGGGATTGAACCTGGGACCTTCGGCATGCCAAGCAGAGGCTCTTCCACGGAGACACGGCCCCTGCTTGTAGCTCTCCAGGGGTTCGGGTGAAGGTCTTTCACATCCCCTACTCCCTGGTCCTTTTAACTAGAGATGCTGGGAATCTAACCTGGGTCCTTCTGCATGTCTAGCAGATATTCTGCCACACTTTCAGATTGCTCAGAGTACATGTTGAATGGTCAGTTGTTGACTGCACAGGAAGTAGTGGCAGCTACAAGCATAGACAGCTTCAGGAGGGGACTGGAAAAGCATATGGAGCAGGTGTCTGTTAGTGGCTATTAGTGCCAAGGTATAGATGGAACACTGTCCGGGGCAGTGAGGTTCTGTATGCTTGGTGCTGTGGGGGGGGGGCACAACAGGAGGGCTTCTGGAGCTCTAGCCCTGCTGGTGGACCTCCTGATGGCCTCCACGGTTTTGGCCACTGTGTGACAGAGTAGATGGGCCATTGGCCTGATACCATATGGCTTCTCTGACGTTCTTAATACATAAAGCTGCTTTATCCTGAATCTGACCACTGGTCCATCAAGGTCCATGTTGCCTACTGAGACAAGATCTCTGGTCAAGGCCTTTCCCATCACCTCCTGCCTGGTCCTTTTAACTGGAGATGCCGGGGACTGAACCTGGGACCTTCTGCATGCCAAGCAGAGGCTCTGCCACTGAGCCAGGGTCTCAGGTCAGGGTCTTTCCCATCCCCTCCTGCCTGGTCCTTTTAACTGGAGATGCCGGGGATTGAACCTGGGACCTTCTGCATGCCAAGCAGAGGCTCTGCCACTGAGCCAGGGTCTGAGGTCAAGGTCTTTTCCATCCCCTCCTGCCTGGTCCTTTTAACTGGAGATGCCGGGGACTGAACCTGGGACCTTCTACATGCCAAGCAGAGGCTCTGCCACTGAGCCAGGGTCTGAGGTCAAGGTCTTTTCCATCCCCTCCTGCCTGGTCCTTTTAACTGGAGATGCCGGGGACTGAACCTGGGACCTTCTACATGCCAAGCAGAGGCTCTGCCACTGAGCCAGGGTCTGAGGTCAAGGTCTTTTCCATCACCTCCTGCCTGGTCCTTTTAACTGGAGACACCGGGGATTGAACCTGGGACCTTCTACATGCCAAGCAGAGGCTCTGCCACTGAGCCAGGGTCTGAGGTCAAGGTCTTTCCCATCACCTCCTGCCTGGTCCTTTTAACTGGAGATGCCGGGGACTGAACCTGGGACCTTCTACATGCCAAGCAGAGGCTCTGCCACTGAGCCAGGGTCTGAGGTCAAGGTCTTTTCCATCCCCTCCTGCCTGGTCCTTTTAACTGTAGATGCCGGGGACTGAACCTGGGACCTTCTACATGCCAAGCAGAGGCTCTGCCACTGAGCCAGGGTCTGAGGTCAAGGTCTTTCCCATCCCCTCCTGCCTGGTTCTTTTAACTGGAGATGCCGGGGATTGAACTCCGGACCTTTTGCATGCCGAGCAGAGGCTCTGCCCCTGCGTCACAACCCCACGTTCAGTTACGCCAGCTGTCCCAGCAAAGAGAAGAGCAGGCTTACCACCTTCATGAAAAAAACAGGCCTAAAAGAAAGGCTATGAAGGGAAGGGTGGGGGAGGCAACCCAGTTCTATCCTAAGTCCAAAGACAAAACCTCTCAAGTGAAATGGGAAACCCAGCTTGGGCAAAAAAACAAAGCGCTTTGTGTGAGTCATCTCATTACGGAACCCAAGGCTGTGCCAAAGAGGTTCGCCCAGTTCTCAGAGAGGCGAAGAACGTGGGCCACATTCTGTCTGGCAGTCCACCCCGGAGATCAGCAGCTCTCCTGTCCCAAAATAACCTTGGCTCTCTCCCGCCCCCCCCCCTCGTAACCTAGAATCAGTCACTCCCCACTGCCTGGATTCCAAAGAGAGGCTGGGGCTGCAGACATGAAAGGGTGCCATTGCCGACTTCACACACATTACAGTAAAAGAGGCCCCTCCTACCCTGTCTCATCCGCCTGTCTGCCCTCCTAATTACTGGTCTGGGAGGGGCCAAGGTTTTAAAAAGGATTTCCCTTCTTTGACTAAAAGTCAGTGACTTTAGGTGTAAGTTCCCAGCACTGACTCTTGGCAGCTGGAAACAGACGTCTGACTCTTGCTCGTTCCTTCTCCCTTTCCACCTCCTCCTCCTCCTCTTCTTCTTGCTGTCCCTTCTTTTCTTTCTCCCTCTCTCTCTCTTTTCAAGGTGGAATTATACGGCAAGAGACCGACGAGGAATGCACTTCTCTCTAGGTAAGTGATAACTTTTTCTCTTTCTATCTCTCTTTTTTGGGGGGGCAGGATTCTCTAGTCTGTGACCATCTGGGGTGTTGCTTTTCTTTCCTCCTCGCAATGGCTTACGTCTCAGACGTGTGTTGTACGTAGTCAAGAAGTTACTGAGTCCCGATGGCGGCAATCTGGAGCCGGACGGTGTTTGGTTTCATAACCCAGGGGCTTTGAGTCATCAATAGCTTTTTTTTTTTTGCTGGCTTTTAAGAACTGTAATTCAGAGGGTAGCTGAAAGAATCCACAAGGATTCTCAAAGCGGGGGTCGTGTTATGAACTTGGTCTGCACAGATGGGAATCTTCAACTGTCAGGGGGGGGGTTGTGGTGTTGGGATCGGTGTGTCCCTCTTTGCCCGCTTAGATTGTTTTGCAAGGAAAGTTGCATAGGAAAGTTGGTGAAACTGGATTCTTGTTCTTTGGATCCTAACAGCAGCTTTCTCCCTGAACTGGCAGCTGGGATTTAGAAAGGAGTGTTTTGTTCTGTAGGGGGTGCGCATGGTTTTTTTAAAAACTCCACGTTGTCAATTGCCACATCTCTTACAACGCACCTGTTCGGCCTTATGGCAGGCCAACTGACCACCACGAAAGGTACTTTGGCTTCCCTAAGGATGAGATGCCATTCAGAGTAGTCATGGCCAAGAAAGGCAGTTTAGCCCAAAGTTTCAGCTCAGGGTGGAAATGAACATGGACGTGATACGATTTCAACCGGAGTTGTGAAGTTGAGCCCAATGGAGGACGTTCTGTCCCCATTCGGAGGGACTGTTCTTCGCTGGCCATGTGTCGGTTCACAGCTGGGCCGTGACAATCGGCTCAGTCCTCTGGCAATATGTGCAGGACAGGATGTGAGAGAAGTTGGTGTGTTGTTAAAACGGCAGCCAGCTTGGAAATGTGTCCAGGCCAAAAAGGAACTTGGTCACATTTGCCCTCCAGGGGTAGGGCGTAGGTAAAGCATCCTGGCAAGAACTCACAAACAAAAGACAAAAAAAAAAAAAAGAGAGCGCGAGAGAGACACAACTTTGACTGGGAACGTTGAGTGGCTTCCCTCTTTGTCGAGTCTCTCTTTGAGGTTGTGTAACCGCCCACAGCTAAGTTATATAAGGACAATTGGAACATGATGAGACATCAGTTTTGGGTGGGGGCCCTTTTTCGTCAGCAGAGTGGTACCTTCAAAATGGCACCAGTCACACACTGCCTGGCTCACGCCCATCGGGAGAGTGATTCATCCTTTCCTCACAGATTCGCTTCTCTGTTTTTCCGCGCAAATATCGTTTCTTGCTGGGAACGGCGGTGGCTCTTTGCAAATTTCTGTGCCACTCCCTCTCATATTTTCCATCTTTGAAGCCCGGGCATGCTTGTCGAGAATAGGCCTGTGGCGATGTTGGTGTGCTTAGGGACTGGCTGAACATCTCGCGGAAAGACTTCTTTGTTTTTCATCTAGGAAGTGTTCTGTATGGACCCTGTAACTTTTCACGAAAAGGATCGGCCCAAGACACTTTGGAGCCTGGGGGGTGGGGGGGTGGAATCCAGACTGCATCCTTGTCCTATTAATTAATTTAGGACATAATCCACCGGAATTATGCAGCAGACTGATTTAATTGAAACTTCATTTTAATTGGTTCTACATGGGAGAACGAGAAAGAATTGGTCACCACGGGCACCGCGAGTTTGCCGATCTCCATAACTTTTAATGAAACCATAAGTTCTTTCATGTGTTCATTCGAGCGATGTGGGAATAAATTCTGTACCAATGCAAAAAAAAAAATTAATTTGTGGCCCTATAAGATACAGCTTCATTTTCTGGTGAAGCCGTTGAAACCACAGCTCTTCCAGATAACTCGGATATGCGGGAAAGTCGGACCCTGTTCTACGGGAAGGGCAGGCTAAAAATCGAATCAAATAAATAAAGCAAAATAAATTTCAATCCTGAAAGAGCCAAAATATTCCATATCAATAGATCTTGGTAGGGAGCTTCATTCTACTGTGGATTTGAAGGTGGAGGTTCATCTTGCCACTAGTCTTTTATGCCATTAATCTTTTATCGCTTCCTGATTGAACAATGCCATAAAAGGCCAAACTCTTTCCCTTTTTTGGGAGAATGTGTTTATTTTCTGCAGTGTTTCAGCATCTTGGGGTAATTATTAATGGCCAAGATGTGAAAGTCGCTTGTTAGGCGTGGTGTGACCAAGAACCTCTCTTTACCCCATGAATCATCTTCTCTCACAAACTGTCATGCTTTCTAAAATAAGAATAGCGGGAATGGAAAATGGCTGCTCAGTCGGCCTCCAGTTGGTTACCATGTTTGTCCTTCTCTGTCTTCTCTCGAGCTACGTTTGCCATGGTAAATGCACCAAGTGTTTTCAAACTCTTGAGAATGCACACAGAGTGTTGCTACTAGCTTCTGTTCTGCGTCCCTTTAATTATAAGAACAAGAATAGAACGTATTATTAGACAAGCGCCTAAATTCACCAGGTATTGTATGAAACGCATAGAGGCCTCCGTTTACCCCAACAAAACATTGGTGTGATACTTGTGCAGCCACAGCCAACGCTGTTGTCACACGAATGTTGTGATGCAATGTTCACAGCATTTAGAGTTGAAGGGAATCTGCTTGCTAGGAGATACAAAGTAGGACTGCAGACTGTAACGAGTGCAAAAGAGAGACTCTTCTTCAAATTCAGTGGTAATCAACTTGCACTTTAATGAATTAATCGGGGTAGGCAAATACAAATTGGGGTAGGTGAATACAAACCCAATTGAACCTTGGGTCTAAAAGTTATGACCAAATGTTGTTTTCCCTTCCCAGTTTCCCATCTTTTAAGTTACAAGTTCAGGTGATTCAATATTAACATCACGATAAATATACAAAACAGTATTATAATACAGTGTTTCATTCTCAACATTAAACTCACTGGAAACATTTTGGAATACTACTTTGTGGCTACTGAGTCTCGTACATTGCCCTAACGGAGAATGAAAAAGAAAACAGAGACAGTTTTTCCTTCTTGAATAAATTGTAACTTATCTTAGTCTTCCTTTGATCTCTTCCCCCCCCCCCAAAAAAATCTGTGTTGAGGTTTTGGTAATGTTCATACTAATCTAAATATATTCAAATTGTAAATTTAAAAGCGGGAAATGGCGAATTCTTTCATTCATGGATCTCCTTAGGCTTTGCCAGGCCAAAGGATTCTGATCCAACCCCTTGAGTTCTAACCCCTTGGGATACCTTGAGACCTATAGCCCTCTCTGTCCATCTTGTAGATTTGTTGTGAGGGTGAGATAAGCAGTTGCAGACAGCACAAAAACAAACTCGCACTGGAGTCCCCTATGCGGCATTAGCCTCACATTGGGCGACATAGTTCTTTGCATTCTTGGAAGGGTTGAAGCATGTTTATTTTTTTTATTATTATTTTTATGTACTTTCCATTTATATCCTACCCATTCCAAACGGACTCAGGGCGGCTAACAATCAAAAATAAAACCAACATCTCAGTTTCCAATATAAAATGATAAGACAATAATTTACAATTTAAAACAAATATTGGTGCTTTACAACATATTAAAAGCTTAAACGGCTCAGATCATACTAGGCTTTCCATTTATCTGTTGGTGGTCCTTCTGGTGGAGTTGCCCAGCAGATTAAGAGTGGCAGCCTTCTCCCCTAGTTGTTATAGGCTTGTTTAAAAAGTTCGGGTTTACAAGCCCCGCGGAATTGGGAGAGATCCTGCAGGGCTATTATGGCCTCGGGGAGAGCGTTCCACAGCATTGGTGCTGCCACTGAGAAGGCCCTGGCCTGTATAGAGCCCAGTCTGGCCTCCCTTGGTCTGGAGATGGACAGTAGATTTTGAGTTCCCGAACGCAGTGCTCTCTGGGGAATGTATGAGGAAAGGCAGTCCCTTAGATGTCTTAAAGAATCCAGATTGTGGCTACGTCCATTTTGCATTCCCTACCCCCAGCTGCAAATGCAGAAGCGGGTGCATTGGCGATCAAGCGTCCACATGGGGTATTTCAGCGCACTTCCCTCTATCAACTGCCGTATCCCCTGTATTTCTCTCTCTGCACAAATGGAGGGACTTCAATGGACTTCTTGAAAAATCAGGAATTGCTACAGCATCGGGATGACGGCGCTATAGCAGTTGCTGGTTTCTAAAAGCCCTCTTGTGGCTTGTTTTAGAAAATGGCGGCGGGGAGCATTCGATGGAAGGAAAATGGCGCTGGTGTGGGTGGGACCTTTGGAACATGCGTGCCTTTCCCTACTGATGGTGTGATCATACCCGGGGATTAGGCTCTTTCCAAAAAAGATTGGAGACAAGTCTGTTTGGGGAAAAGCATACTGAGGGTGAGGAATGGAGAACTGGAGCACCAGTTAGAGCAGGGGGTCATGTGGAAATTCCTCTAGTTTGAAAGCTAGAGGGGAAAAAAACTCTGTGCAGAAGCAGCTCATATTGCGTTCTGTGGGTGAGTTGCAGGTAACCTCCTATTAGAGTTGTTAGCTTTGGGTTAAGAAATACCTGGAGTTTTGAGAGTGAAGCCACGGGGGTGGGGAAGGACCTCAGTGGGGTGTAATGATGTCCTAGAGTCCCCCCTGAAAAGCATCCTTTCCCCCCAGACAAACGAATCTCTGTTGTCTGGTGATCTAATTCCGGGAGACCACCAGGCCCCACCTGGAAGCTCGCAACCACGCAGAATCCAAACTGGGCTCTCTGTTCTTTTTGGTGCCTCCAAAAATTTATTTGAAAGGAAGAATAAGGACTTTCTGGCTCCAGAAAAAAAATAAAACAGTCTACCGCCAACCAACCCAGTATTGCCCCCTTCCCTCATTTTTTAAGCTGGACGAGCTTCCAAGTTAAATCTCCCAATATTCATGCTGTTTTAGAGGGGAGCTGTGTCGGTCTGCCACAGAAGAACTCGATGCGGACCCAGTCGTGCGGCAACGACCAACAAAAAATTTCGGGATAGGAGCTTTCAAGTGTCCAAGGGGCCTTCATCCGATACCCAACAAAGGGGGCTTTAACACCCGAAAATTCATACCTGGAAAGTCTCTCGTGGGTCTCCAAGGTGCTACTGAATGTGAAAATAGCCGTTCTGCAGAAACGCTTCATTACCTCCCTCCCCAACTCTTAGAAGTTGGGTTGCCAATCCACAGGTGGGGGCAGGGGGTCCCCCATTTTGGAGGCCCTCCCCCTGATTCAGGATCATCAGAAAGTGTGTGTGGGGGGGGAATGTCTATTATTCCCTATGGAGACTTATTCACATAGGAAATAATGGATAATTGACCTGGGGCTCTGGGGGGGGGCTTGTTTATTGAGGTAGAGGCATCGAATTTTCAACATAGCATCCAGTGCCTCTCCCCAAAATACCCCCCCCCAAGTTTCAAAAATATTGGACCAAGGAGTCCAATTCTGTGAGCCCCCAAAGAAGGTGCCCTATCCTTCATTATTTCCTATCGAAGGAAGGCATTTTAAAAGTGTACGGTCCCTTGAAACGTCCAATTGTGCTTGTCACACCCTCGCTCCTGGCTCCACCCCCAAAGTCTCCTGGCTCCACCCCCAAAGTCCCCAGATATTTCTCGAATTGGACCTGACAACCCTGTCTTAGAGACCAATCAGATGCGCTATTGGGGGGCAAGGCTGCCTTCTCTTGGTATCTGATAAAGGGAGATTTGATTCTCGAAAACTCAGACCCTGGAAACCTTTTTAGTTTCTTTGGCGTTCCTGAACCGGCCTCTGGCTGTTCTGATACTTATATATTTGCTTTAGGACTTTGGGTGTTACCTCAAGATACTACAGTGACAGGTACAGGCCGAGAAACTGTTGATAATCGCCATTATTAACACATAGATCAGGGTGAGGTGACCGACCTGTTCTCGTGCAAGTCAGAACCACTGTGCAACTCTGAACCACCCCTCAATTTTTTTATCCTCTCGCTCGCTCAGTTCTTTGTGAGGGGAAAAACTGCCTCTGGACTTGGGTGCTTTAATCTTACTTAGAAACAGAGCTCTCTCCCCCCCCACACACAAACACACTTTAGTCCGAAGGGGGACAAAGGGACCCCTGCACAGAACTCCGGATCATGTTTCAAAGAACATCCGGCGTGTAAAAGAAGCTGGAGTTTTTCATACCCCCGTTCTCTATTGCCGAAGTCGCAAGCCGTGTGTTGGCAAAACAAAGAGAGACAATGGCTGTGGAAGGGCTGTGGAAACACGCCACGGGGACCTCCCGGGAGATCTTGTCGACCCTGCATAGTACAGGGAGGCGTTATGGTCGGAATGATGGGAAGAAACTGGTGGCAGATCCATAGGCCAGCATTGCAGCTGCGTGAACCTTGGTGAAGGTGATCCGGCCTTGGGCACAGATAGGTGCCAGGTTTTGGCGGTGGAAGCATAGCTAAGTCGCAGCCAGCTTGTAGGACCCTCGTGGGGTTTTCAAGGCAAGAGGTGAACAGGGGTGGCTGGCTATTCCCTGCCTCTGTGGAGAGACCCTGGCCTTCCTTTGGGGGTCCTCTCCAAGTACTAACCAAGACCATGGGTGGAATTCTAGCAGGAGCTCCTTTGCATATTAGGCCATACACCCCTGATGTAGACAATCCTTCAAGAGTGTACCAAAAAGAGCCTTGTAAGCTCTTGAAGGACTGGTTACATCAGGGGTGTGTGGCCTAATATGCAAAGCAGCTCCTGCTAGAATTCCTTGTAAGCTCTTGAAGGACTGGCTACATCAGGGGTGTGGCCTAATATGCAAAGCAGCTCCTGCTAGAATTCCTTGTAAGCTCTTGAAGGACTGGCTACATCAGGGGTGTGTGGCCTAATATGCAAAGCAGCTCCTGCTAGAATTCCTTGTAAGCTCTTGAAGGACTGGCTACATCAGGGGGTGTGGCCTAATATGCAAAGGAGCTCCTGCTAGAATTCTTTGTAAGCTCTTGAAGGACTGGCTACATCAGGGGTGTGGCCTAATATGCAAAGGAGCTCCTGCTAGAATTCCTTGTAAGCTCTTGAAGGACTGGCTACACCAGGGGGTGTGACCTAATATGCAAAGGAGCTCCTGCTAGAATTCCTTGTAAGCTCTTGAAGGACTGGCTACATCAGGGGTGTGGCCTAATATGCAAAGGAGCTCCTGCTAGAATTCCTTGTAAGCTCTTGAAGGACTGGCTACATCAGGGGGTGTGGCCTCATATGCAAAGGAGCTCCTGCTAGAATTCCTTGTAAGCTCTTGAAGGACTGGCTATATTGGATTTATATCCCGCCCTCCATTCCGAAGAGTCTCAGAGCAGCCTACAATCTCCTTTTCCTTCCTCCCCCACAACAGACACCCTGTGAGGTGGGTGGGGCTGAGAGGGCTCTCACAGCAGCTGCCCTTTCAAGGACAACCTCTGCCAGAGCTATGGCTGACCCAAGGCCATTCCAGCAGCTGCAAGTGGAGGAGTGGGGAATCAAACCCGGTTCTCCCAGGTAAGAGTCCGCACACTTAACCACTACACCAAACTGGCTCTCAAAACTATGAGGAAACCTTCTTTCTCAAATCTCTTTGAGGCAAATGGAAGCTGGGCGAGACCACAGCAGTTAACTTCAGTGGGGAAGCAGAACTTCACTATGATGACTAGTGAACATATGAAGCTGCCTTATACTGAATCAGACCCTTGGTCCATCAAAGCCAGTACTGTCTACTCAGAATGGCAGCAGCTCTCCCGGGTCTCAAGGTGAGGTTTTTCACACCTCTTTGTCTGGACCCTTTTTAGTTGGAGATGCTGGGGATTGAAACTGGGACCTTCTGCTTACCAAGCAGATGCCCTACCACTGAGCCACAACCCCATTCATGTCTCTCCAGGGTCTCAAGCTGAGGTTTTTCACGCCTATTTCCCTGGACCCTTTTTAGTTGGAGATGCCAGGGATTGAACCTGGGACCTTCTGTTTACCAAGCAGACGCTCTACCACTGAGCCACCGTCCCTCCCTTGCTCTCCAGGGTCTCAAGCTGAGGTTTTTCACACCTTCTTGCCTGGACCCTTCTTAGTTGGAGATGCCGGGGATTGAACCTGGTACCTTCTGCTTACCAAGCAGATGCTCTACCACTGAGCCACAGCCCCATTCATGGCTCTCCAGGGTCTCAAGCTGAGGTTCTTCACGCCTATTTCCCTGGACCCTTTTTAGTTGGAGATGCCAGGGATTGAACCTGGGACTTTCTGTTTACCAAGCAGACACTCTACCACTGAGCCACCATCCCTCCCCTGCTCTCCAGGGTCTCAAGCTGAGGTTCTTCATTCCTTCTTGCCTGGACCCTTCTTAGTTGGAGATGCCGGGGATTGAACCTGGGACCTTCTGCTTACCAAGCAGATGCTCTACCACTGAGCCACTGTCCCTCCTGCCACTGTGTGTGCAGGGGGGGGGGCTTGGGTTGTCCACCAGAGGCGCCCAAACGGTTTGCGTGAGCCCTGACTTTGTGCACAATAAGAAAACACGGGTTACCCGTCCGTCTGTAGGCTTGGGTGTGGCACCTTCGGTATGTTCCACTGGCGCTGCCGCTCGGGGAGAATGCGGATGAATCACCGCCACCCCGACCTTGGACGGTTGTCTTTCCTTCCCGCGCTCCCAATTAATTTCTGCTTTGCATAACAACCTCGATTGTCAAGTTTCACGGAACGCATTTAGTATTTGCGGGCGTGCTCTTGAGACGGGGGTCGCTAGAGGGAACAGCAGCAGATCGAGAGCCAGTTTGGTGTAGCGGTTAAGTGTGCAGGCTCTGATCCAGGAGAACCGGGTTTGATTCCCCACTCTTTCAGTTACTCCGGGCTGCAATGGCCTTGGGTCAGCCATAGCTCTCACAGAGCTGTCCTTGAAAGGGCAGCTTCTGTCAGAGCTCTCTCGGCCCCACCCACCTCACAGGGTGTCTGTTGTGGGAGGAGAAGATAAAGGAGATTGTGAGCCGCTCTGAGACTATGAGATTCGGAGGGGAGGGCGGGATATAAATTTAATATCATCATCATCATCACCGTTGAAGGCCTGCTATAACCTCTGGTAGCCGTGTGACCTTCTTGGAGAAAAATGTGGGTTTTTTCCCTCTCACAGGAGTCAGCTCCCGGTTTAGGGTTGCCAATCTCTAGGTGGAGGCTCGAGTTCTGGAATTACAACGACCTCATCAGCAACGTTCTCTCTAAGCCGTGTGAGCAAAAATTCTACTTTGTGAGCTACTGGCATTCAAGTTGTGAGCAACTGGCCATAAAGTTGTGAGCAACTGGCCATAAAGTTGTGAGCTACTGCATAAATGATTGTGCTCTGGGGCCATTTTCCCTGAGCTAAGACAAAAAATGGGCGAGCTGGAGGCTAAAAAATATGTGAGCTAGCTCACGCTAACTCAGCTTAGAGGCAACACTGCTCATCAGTAGAACTGCCACCCAGTGCCAGCCCTTGGGCGCACGATGCCCTGGGTAAACTGCCAGCCTGCCACCCTCCTCCACAGTACCCCCTCCCCCCCCTGTGATGCTGCATCCCCTGCACCCCCCCTCCCTTTGCCACACCTCCCTCCCCTCCCCACCATGAGTCTATTTCAAAACCCAGAAGGGCAGTGGAGCCGTGCTCCGGGGCGATCTAAAGGTGCCCCCCACCAATCAGCTGATTGGTGGGGGGCGCCTTTTGATCACCGGAGCACGGCTGAACCGCCCTTCCGGGCTTTGAAATAGACCCAGGGTGGGGAAAGGAGAGAGGGAAGAGTCCAAGGAGCGGGCAGACTAGGCGTTTGCCTAGGAGGAAGGGGAGGAGGCCGAATTCAGCGCCCCTGTCCTGCCGGCATCCTAGGCAACTGCCAAGTTTGCCAAGTGGGCAAGCTGGCCCTGTTGCCACCTCAGGTTGGGAAACTCCTGGAGATTTGGGAGGTGAATTCTGGGGAGGGCAGGGTTTGGGGAAAAGAGGGACCTCGGCAGGATATAATGCCGTAGAGTTGACCCCACTCCCCCAGGCAGCCATTTCTCCCGAGGGGAACTGACCTCTGTTCTGTGGAGTTCAGTTAAAATGCTGGGAGAACTCCAGCCACCAGCTGGTCGTTGGCAACCCTGCCCACCATTGGCCGCTTCCTTCTTTCCCTGAACTCTGCCTTGGCCTCTGCTGGCACACTGTCGGTCCCACCTGGGGTGTTTTCTCCTGCTTTTCTTCAGTGGGAAATCAGTACCGAGGGACGGCTCTTTCTCTCCTAGGTCTGTTTCAACCATGGGGTTGTTTTACAAGCATCTGCTATTCTGCAGAAAATCCTTTCTCTTTCCACTTGTTAAAAGTTAATGCGAGGGCATGGGGGGGTGGGGGGTGGGGAGAGCTGCTAAAAAAGGTTCTAGGCGGTCCCTGTTTTGCCCAAATCCAGACGCATTTTTGAGACCTTAAAGCTGCAGACGAGATTGAATGTGTGGAAGAAACACTGTGTCCGCGTTATGTTCTCTTTCTTCATTCCTTGCCGCATATGACTGGTTGGGTGTTGTCCGCCGCCATCTTAGGCGGCCAAAAAAAAAGGGAAGCGTGTCTGGAGCTGCCTGCCTTGATTAAGCCGTGGCTCAGTGGCAGAGCCTCTGCTTGGCATGCAGAAGGTCCCAGGTTCAATCCCCGGCACCGCTGGTTAAAAAGGGTCAAGCAGGAGGGGATGGGAAAGACCTTGACCTGAGACCCTGGCTCAGTGGCAGAGCCTCTGCTTTGCATGCAGAAGGTCCCAGGTTCAATCCCCAGCATCTCCAGTTGAAAGGACCAGGCAGGAGGTGATGGAAAAGACCTTTCTCTGCAGGAGACCCTGGAGAGCCGCTGCCAGTCTGCGACTGATGGTTCGATTCAGTAGAAGGCAGCTTTATGCGTGTGAATCATAATAAATTCACTTAATCTGTGAGGTAAAAAAGCCCCAATAATGTGTTAATTTGGCATGGATCAAACCATTTCCTGAAAGGTTTTAGCTCCTAAATTTTTAATGGATTTTAGCCCAGCCAAATATTCTTTTCTTAACGAAATTCTGCATTCGGGTCCTGAAAGTTCAGGCAGCTTGTAACGACATCTTTTTCTAATGTGATATAGCCTGTCCTCTCTGACTTGAATTGTTCCCTTCTTTCTTTTATTCCTAGCTGGGATTGACTGACATTACTCAACACCTGTAGGTAGGTAGGTAGGTAGGAAGGGAGGGAGGGAGGAAATGTTGACAGTTTAAAAATAAAAATATGAATTTCTTCTCCAAGAACATAAACCAGATAATTTGATAAGCATCGTGGTCTTTTTCTGTAAGAGCTCTGTTGGTTTTTCTGTTCTTTACCCCCCTGCTGTTTGCTGGTTTGTTAAGCAAGTCTGCTCACCCTTTTTTGTTTCTTTGCCTTTCTTTCTTTCTTTCTTTGCCTTTCTTTCTTTCTTTCTTTCTTTCTTTCTTTCTTTCTTTCTTTCTTTCTTTCTTTCTTTCTTTCTTTCTTTCTTTCTTTCTTTCTTTCTTTCTTTCTTTCTTTCTTTCTTTCTTCCTTCGTTCCTTCCTTCTCCTCTTGCAGCCATCAGGCTAGTAGAGATGTAGTTAAGAAGCCACTAAAGAGCTCGAAAGTCATCATAAATGGTGCTTACCTTGGGGTCCCCAAATACATTTTATGTACTCTTGATCCATTTCGTCCTGCAGAGAGTGCCTTGGTGAGGCACACTAGTAATGTTCTGATGGCCCAGGTTGTCCAGTCTCATCAGGTCTTGAAAGCTAAGCAGGCTTCGTACTAGGATGGGAGACCACGAAGGAAGTCCAGGGTTGCTATGCAGAGGCAAGCAATGGCAAACCACCTCTGTTCGTCTCTTGCCTAGAAAATCCTTCAGGGTCACCATAAATCTGCAGTGAATTGAGGGCATCTCCTACCATGTCCACAGGGGCCTTTCCTTGTAGGGCCCCTTGCCTTTGGGCTTCAGCCCCACCACCCGTCTTTAGCATTCTGAGTGTTCATGGGTGTTTGGGAGGTAGCTGGCATTCTGTAGTGTCTCAAAATAGCCTTAAGAACATAAGAGAAGCCATGTTGGATATTAGGCCAATGGCCCAAGCAGCCCAACACTCTGTGTCACACAGTGGCCAAAATCCAGAGGCCATCCGGAGGTCCACCAATGGGGCCAGGACACTAGAAGCCCTCCCACTGTTGCCGCTCCCAAGCACCAAGAATACAGAGCATCACTGCCCCAGAAATAAGAACATAAGAGAAGCCATGTTGGATCAGGCCAATGGCCCATCCAGTCCAACATTGTGTCGCACAGTGGCCAAAAAACCCAGGCGCCATCAGGAGGTCCACCAGTAGGGCCAGAACTCCAGAAGCCCTCCCACTGTTGTCCCCCCAAGCACCAAGAGGACAGAGCATCCCCCTGCCCCAGACATAAGAACATAAGAGAAGGCATGCTGGATCAGGCCAATGGCCCATCCAGTCCAACACTCTGTGTTGCAGTGGCCAGAACCCGGGTGCCTTACAGTTTAAGATTTCAAACGGGATTTGCAAAGAAATTGTTGTGAATTTTGGAGCCTTTCAAACTGCCTTCCCCAGTGGCAAAAGCAGAAACTGCCAAGCCAGAAGATGAAATGTTAAAAGCATAAAAACAAAACAGTTTGGGGAAGGAGGAGGGTCTCAGGTCTTTTGGCATTTTGGGGGGGTGGGGACGCCTCCGTCTCTCTGCTTTAACTGAAGAACTCTTCCCTGCCGTCTCAGCAGCTATGCTTGGTATGCCGCTCGTGAAATGGGGAGGGCTGAACTGCAACTCTGAGCGTTTGTTCTTCTGGAGGGTTTAAAGAAAGGGCTTAGGCTTCGCTTGTATGCGTGCTAGATGAGTGCAGTATCTGTGTTAGCCCTTGAAAGGCACAATCACAGTATTAACATGGTGGTTTTGTCGTGAAGAGTCCTTGGGCAGTGCGGGGCCCTGTAAATGTTTCAGAAGAGTACCTAGATTTGAATCCAGTCGAAGCCAACAAGATTTTCGGGGTATGAACTTTGGAGAGCCAGCGCCCCCTTCATCAGATACAAGTCAGAATGCAGATCCAGGGTCCTTATATCCATTCCGACTACAACCGGACACAGGGCATTTGACCCCCGAAAGCTCCTACCCCCAAAATCTTGTTGGTTTCTACTGGATTCGAATCCAGCTCTTCTATTGTAGACCGATACGGTCATCTTCTGAGAAATACTCCCTCTAAGCTGTGAAGTCTTGTGAGCAAAAATTCTACTTTGTGAGTTACTGGCATTAAAGTTGTGAGCTACTGCATGGCTCTGGGGCCATTTTTCCTGAGCTAAGACAAAAATACGTGAGACAGAGGCTAAAAAACTGTGAGCTAGCTCACACTAACTCAGCTTAGCAACTCACTATATCCCGGAGAATTTCCCAGAGGTGGATTGAGATGACAAGCTGGGCTTTTGACATGCGTTTTTGAGCCTTCCAAATATACACTGGTCGTGCCGTGGTAATGCAATGTAACCAGCGATAAGACGACAGTGTAGGGGAAATGTGTAGGAGGGCAGGAAGGAGGGGTATTTTTAAAAATTGAGTTATAAAAAATAACAGGTCCATCAGTGGCTATTAGCCACAGTGTATGTGTGTATATAAAATTTTTTGCCACTGTGTGACACAGAGTGTTGGACTGGATGGGCCGTTGGCCTGATCCAACATGGCTTCTCTTATGTTCTTATGTAATGGACCCCAAAATGCATTGCCTTTTGGCACTACACTAGGAACCTGCTGTCTAGTGGACAAAAGGGTAATTTTCTAGAAAGGAGGGGAAAGGGAGGTTCAAGGAAATGAGCTGTGTTAGGGCCCCTTCTGTGCCTACCTGAAGGAAGATCTGGGTAACCCCAGGTTCGAATCCTCATCTGTGCTGTGGAAGCTCTCTGGGCGACTGGGGCCAGTCACCCTTTATCAGCCTAACCTACCACACAGGCAGGAGTGGGATTCTAGCAGGAGCGCCTTTGCATATTAGGCCACACACCCCTGATGTAGCCAATCCTCCAAGAGCATACAAAAAAGAGCCTTTTTTGTAAGCTCTTGAAGGATTGGCTACATCAGGGGTGTGTGGCCTACTATGCAAAGGAGCTCCTGCTAGAATCCCACCCCGGATTATAGGGCTGTTGTGAGTAGGGTTGCCAGCCTCCAGGTGCGGCCTGGAGATCTCCCACTTTGACAACTGATCTCCAGCTGGCAGAGATCAGCTCCCCTGGAGAAAATGGCTGCTTTGGAGGGGGGGGCTGTAGGGCACTGTACCCTGCTGAGGCCCCTCCCCTCCCCAAACCCCACCCTCTCCCGGATCCACCCCAAAAGCCTCCAGGTCTTTTCCAACACACACCTGGTAACCCTAGTTGTGAGGTTAAAATGGAGGTGAGGGGAACACTTTGGGCCCCTGCTGAAGTCGAAAGGTGGGCTATTGTGGAGAGCTAGTTTGGTGTAGTGGTTAAGTGTGCGGACTCTTATCTGGGAGAACTGGGTTTGATTCCCGCACTCCTCCACTTGCACCTGCTAGCAAGGCCTTGGGTTAGCCATAGTTCTGGCAGAGCTGTCCTTTAAAGGGCAACTTCTGAAAGAGCTCTCTCAGCCCCACCTACCTCACAGGGTTTGATTCTCCACTCCTCCACTTGCAGCTGCTGGAATGGCCTTGGGTCAGCCATAGCTCTGGCAGAGCTGTCCTTTAAAGGGCAACTTCTGGGAGAGCTCTCTCAGCCCCACCCACCTCACAGGGTGTCTGTTGTGGGGGAAGAAGGTAAAGGAGATTGTGAGCTGCTCTGAGACTCTTTGGAGTGGAGGGTGGGATATAAGTCTAATATCTTCTTCTTCTATAAATAAAATACATAAATCAGTTTGAGGTACAGGGCATTTTTTGTAGAAAAAGCCCAACAGGAACTTATCTGCATATTAGGCCACACCCCCTGACATCACCATTGTTTCACACAGGGCTTTTGTGTAAAATAGTCCTACAGGAAGAAGAAGAAGACTGCAGATTTATACCCCACCCATCTCTCTAAATCAGAGACTCAGAGCGGCTTACAATCTCCTATATCTTCTCCCCCCACAACAGACACCCGGTGAGATGGGTGGGGATGAGAGGGCTCTCACAGCAACTTCCCTTTCAAGGACAACCTCTGCCAGAGCTATGGCTGACCCAAGGCCATGCTAGTAGGTGCAAGTGGAGGAGTGGGGAATCAAACCCGGTTCTCCCAGATATGATAGCTCTGGCTGACCCAAGGCCATTCCAGCAGCTGCAAGTGGAGGGGTGGGGAATCAAACCCGCTTCTCCCAGATAAGAGTCCGGGCACTTCACCACGACACCAAACTGGCTGTCCTTTATCTCCTTTGCATATCAGGCCACACCCCCTGACACCAAGCTAGCCGGAACTGCACTCCTGCTCCAAAAAAAGCCCAGTTTAGGTGGAATCCCTCCCCAAATTTTCACCTTCCCAGACACCGCTCCAAATGTCCAGGAATTTCCCAGGCTGGAGTCGGCAGATTTAAGCGTAGCCACTGGCCCCTGTGCTCCTTCGTTCCTCTTGAGTAGGCAGCGCTGGAAAAAAAAAGGGAGGCAGGCGACCCTTTGACCCCACAGTCTCAGTTAGGAAAATACCAGAGCTGCTTAAAAGGCACAGCCAGTCTTCATAACTGCGAGAGGAGAGGAGCTGCGTGCCACATGCCCTGCTGCGCTCAACTTCGAGCATGACTCAGCGCTCAGCAACTTCCAGGGCTGGGGGGGTTTTGCCCTGCGCTGTTGCCAATCTCCAGTTGGAGCTGGAGATCTCCAGGAATTACAACCGATCCCTTGGAGAAAATGGCCACTTTGGACAGTGGGCTTTATGCCGATAGACCCCTCTGAGGTCCCTCTGCTCCCCAAACCCTGGCCTCCCCAGGCCACACATCCCCAAATCCCCAGGAATTTCCCAACCCAGAGGTGGCAACCCTACAGATGAGGTGCCTACTGTCTTCTGCCTCAAACCCCTCCCCCCCCCCAAGACAGTCAGATCTAGGGTTGCCAATCCCCAGGTGGGGGCAGGGGATCCCCCATTTTGGAAGCCCTCTCCCTGCCTTAGGGGCATCAGAAAGTGGGGAGAGGGAGGGAAATGTCTGCTGGGCACTCCATTATTACCTATGGAGACGGGTTCCTCTAAGCCAGGGGTGGCCAAACTGTGGCTCTGTCACACATAGTGTGTGGCTCTTGAGCCAACACTGCCCCATCAGCTGACTTGGAGAGAGCATTTCTCTCTTTAAATCACTTCTGCAAGCCAAGCCGAATGGCGGCTTGGAGAATGCATTTACAGTTAAAGTCGCTTTCTTTCCACCTCTCCTTTCCATCTCCACTTTCCTTCCTTCCTTCCTGTCCTGTAGCTCTCGAACATCTTCTGTTCATGTTTTGTGGCTCTCAGACGTCTAACAATCATGTCTTGCGGCTCTCAAACATTTGACAATCGTGTCTTAAGGCTCACAAACGTCTGACGTTTATTCTCTGTGGTTCTTACGTTAAGCAAGTTTGGCCACCTTTGCCCTAGGCTATAATCGAGAATTGATCTGCAGGTATCTGGGGCTCTCGGGAGGATGTTTTTTGAGGTAGAGGCACCAAATTTGCAGAATAGAATCTTATGCCTCTCCTCAAAACACCCTCCAAATTTCTAAAGGATTGGACCAAGGGGTCCAATTCTATGAGCCCCAAAAGAAGGTGCCCCTATCCTTCATTATTTCCTATGGAAGGAAGGCATAGTCCCTTTAAATGTGATGGCCAGAACTCCCTTTGGAGTTCAATGATGCTTGTCACAGCCTTGCTCTTGGCTCCACCCCCAAAGTCCCCAGAGATTTCTTGAATTGGACCTGGCCACCACACACCCTATCTCCAGGAATTTCCCCACCTGGAGTTGGCAACCCTGTATCCCAACCTCACCCCGTGGCTGTGCTACTCCCGCTCATTGCAATGGGGTTTGCATCAGATCACCTTCTGGCAGGGGGCGACTCTGACATCCAAAAATCCTTTTGGCTCCCTCCCCACCGCCCCGAGGCTTAAAATGGCCTGAAAAAAACGGGCGAGTTCCTTTTTTTGGAACACGGATGTGAGGAGGCTGGGCTGGAATGAGAGGGGAGAGAGCCAGGGAGCCCGGACTGAGCGGGGAAGGAGGCTCCATGGGGAACTGACATCACTTCCCACAGGCCGCTACCTGACGTTTCCGGGGGTGGGGGGGTGTGAAGGCATGCAGGAACTCAGGGGGACAATCCAGCTATCTTGGTGTTCTGTGCAGCCCACCCCCAAGGGAGATGGCATGCCAGCCGGGGGCTGCTGTGGTTCCGCTTGGATTTCATGGGCACCTGTTCGGAAACGGGGGCTTGCTTTGATCCCAGGCCTGTAGCCACGTGGCGGGGGGGGGGGGCACTGCTCCCAGACTTCCAGGCTGCGGCCCTCTGGGGTGCAGCTAGGTAGAAGAAGATATTGGATTTATATCTCGCCCTCCACTTCGAAGACGCTCAGAGCGGATCACAATCTCCTTTACCTTCCCCTCCCCCACAACAGACACCCTGTGAGGTAGATGAAGATATTGGATTTATATCCTGCCCTCCACTCCGAAGAGTCTCAGAGTGGCTCACAATCTCCTTTATCTTCTTCCCCCTCAACAGATGCCCTGTGAGGTGGGTGGGGCTGAGAGGGCTCTCACAGCAGCTGCCCTTTCAAGGACAGAGTCTCAGAGCGGCCTACAATCTCCTTTCCCTTCCTCCCCCACAACAGACACCCTGTGAGGCGGGTGGGGCTGAGAGGGCTCTCACAGCAGCTGCCCTTTCAAGGACAGAGTCTCAGAGCGGCTCACAGTCTCCTTTCCCTTCCTCCCCCACAACAGATGCCCTGTGAGGTGGGTGGGGCTGGAGAGGGCTCTCACAGCAGCTGCACTTTCAAGGTCAACCTCTGCCAGAGCTCTGGCTGACCCAAGGCCATGCTAGCAGGTGCAAGTGGAGGAGTGGGGAAACAAACCCGGTTCTCCCAGATAAGAGTCCGTTCACTTCACCACTACACCAAACTGGCTCTCCAACAAAGGTGCAACCAACAAAGGCGACCAATCCTCAGGTAGGTGCAACCAACAAAGAGCAACGTGGTTATTGGAGCAGAACAAGCGGGTTAACAAACCTCTGCGTAAACCAGCCTCAGAAATTATACAAACTTAAATTTACTAAGGAAAGGAAAGGTCCCCTGTGCAGGCACCAGTCGTTTCCGACTCTGGGGTGACGTTGCTTTCACAACGTTTTCACGGCAGACTTTTTGCGGGGTGATTTGCCCTTGCCCTCCCCAGTCATCTACACTTTCCCCCCAGCATGCTGGGTACTCATTTTACCGACCTCGGAAGGCTGGAAGGCTGAGTCAACCTGGAGCCGGCTACCTGAACCAGTTTCTGTTGGGATCGAACTCAGGTCGTGAGCAGAGGGCTCCGACTGCAGTACTGCAGCTTTACCACTCTGCGCCACGGGGCTCCTCTAAAACCAAGTAGGAAGGAAAGGTCCCCTGTGCAAGCTCCAGTCGTTTCCGACTCTGAGGTGACGTTGCTTTCACATTTTCACGGCAGACTTTTTACGGGGTGGTTTGCCATTGCCTTCCCCAGTCATCTACACGTTTCCCCCAGCAAGCTGGGTAGTCATTTTACCGACATCGGAAGGATGGAAGGCTGAGTCAACCTCGAGCCGGCTATCTGAAAACCCAGCTTCCGCCGGGGATCGAACTCAGGTCCTGAGCAGAGCTTAGGACTGCAGTACTGCAGCTTTCACATTCTGCGCCAACATATAAAATTAATCATATTAAACCATATCATTTCATAGAAAAAGTGCATAAGGAACATCAGCCTGTCGCCCAAAGTCCCTTTGAAGGCAATAAATGTCCAACATTTAGAAAGTGGGTGCAGGCAGTAATTCCACAGATAAAGTTTTCAACGGAGACCAACACCCCTGATGATTTCTTCTGTACAGCGAGGCAAGAATTAGAGCGCGACGCGGCTATACTCATTCTAAGTTTCGCGATTGTTTCTACGAGATTGATTTTTAAAAACTGTATCTTCCAAAACTGTTTGACATGTTTTGAATGCTGATGCTTACAAGCATTATAAGGCTTGACCAGATGGAAATACTTTTTGACCAGTACTTGACCAGACTAGATGGAAATACTTTTAAACGTCAGCTCTAATCCTTGCCATACAGAAGAAATCGTCAGGGGCGTTGGTCTCTTTTGGTAGGGGCAGGGGATCTCCCGGTTTGGAAACTCTCCCCCCGCTTCAGGGTTATCAGAAAACAGGGAGGGGGGGAAATGTCTGCTGGGCACTCCATTGTTCCCTCGGGAGACCAATTCCCATAGAATATAATGGAGAATCAATTTGCGGGTATCTGGGGCTCTGGGGGGGCTGTTTTCTGAGGTAAAGGCACCAAATTTTCAGCATTGCATCTGGTGCCTCTCCCCAAAATACCCTCCAAGTTTCAAAAGGATTGGACCAGGGGGTCCAATTCTATGAGCCTCAAAAGAAGGTGCCCCTATCCTTCATTATTTTCAATAGAGGGAAGGCATTTAAAAGGTGTGCGGTCCCTTTAAATGTGATGGCCAAGAACTCCCTTTGGAGTTCAGTTCTGCTTGTCACACCCTTGCTCCTGGCTCCACCCCAATGTCTCCTGGCTCCACCCCAAAGTCTCCTGGCTCCGCCCCCAAAGTCCCCAGATATTTCTTGAGCAGGACTTGGCAACCGTAGGTGCAGCCATTTTTGTTTTTTAAGTGGTGCAGCCGGAGCCAGGAGAGCTGAGCAAGTCACAGGAGCAAAAGCGGCAGATGGAGAGGAGGGAGGCGGAGGAAGCCAAGTGGAATGGCTGGGGAAGAGAGAAATGGAAGGAACCCCACCCCGTTTGCACGCAAGGGGCAGTCGCTTCTTGACTCCAAAGTTTTCGGGTCGGCTGCCTCGACTTGGCCACTTTCAGGGCCTCCAGCTTTTGCCCCCACCCCAAAAAGCGTCTGAAAAGCGGAAAGGCCCGCAGCAGATGGGAAAGGGGGCCCCTGGGCTTTTTAAAAATCCTCCCGACTTTTAAAATCAAGGTTATGCACGGGACAGAGAAGGTAGAGAAAGAAGTCCTTTTCTCCCTTTCTCACAATACAAGAACTCGTGGGCACTCCATGAAATTGCTGAGCAGTCGGGTTAGAACGGATAAAAGGAAGTCCTTCGTCCAAAGGGTGATAAACATGTGGAATTGACTGCCACAAGAGGTGGTGGCAGCTGCAAGCATAGCCAGCTTCAAGAGGGGATTGGATAAGCATCTGGAGCAGAGGTCCATCAGTGGCTATTAGCCACAGCGTATTGTTGGGACTCTGTGTCTGGGGCAGTGATGTTCCGGATTCTTGGTACTTGGGGGGAGGGGCAACAGTAGGAGGGCTTCTGGTTTCCTGGTCCCACTGGTGGACCTCCTGATGGCACCTGGGTTTTTTGGCTACTGCGTGACACACAGTGTTGGGCTGGATGGGCCACTGGCCTGATCCAACACGGCTTCTCTTATGTTCTTATAGAGAAGGAAGAGAAAGAAGTCCTTTTCTCCCTTTCTCACCATACTTATGGGCACTCAATGGGATTGCTGAGCAGTTGGGTTGGAATGGATAAAAGGAAGTACTTCTTGACCCAAAGGGTGATTAACATGTGGAATTCACTGCCACAGGAGGGGGTGGCAGCTACAGGCATAGACAACTTCAAGAGGGGATTGAATCAACATCTGGAGCAGAGGTCCCTCAGCGGCTATTAGCCACAGCGTATTGTTGGAACTCTCTGTCTGGGGCAGTGATGCTCTGTATTCTTGATGCTTGGGAGGGGCAACAGTGGGAGGGCTTCTAGTGTCCTGGCCCCACTGATGGACCTTCTGATGGCACCCGGGTTTTTTGGCCACTGGGTGACACAGAGTGTTGGACTGGATGGGCCTTTGGCCCAATCCAACATGGCTTCTCTTATGTTCTTAAAATCCTGGCTACGGCCCTGTTTGATTCCCTGAGCAATGTTGTTTCAAACCACCGAAGTCTGAAAATAAATCTGGTGGATGTTTTCTCCAGGGAAACTGATCTCTGCTATCTATAGATCAGTTGGAATCTGGGAGATTTTCAGGGCTCTCCTTGAGGTTGGCAACTCCATCCCCAGCGAGCCCACGACTCTCCAAAACAGTCCTTCTCTGCAGGAGAACTGAACTATCATTTCCAAGAGAGCATGTGCTTTTATTTGTTTGTATTCCTGTCTAGATTACTATCTGTGCATGCAGTTTAAAAAAAAAAAAAAAAACACCTGGATACCGTATTGCATTGCCTTCTGGGATTCTGTGATGGAAGTGGCAGTTAGAAAGCCTTAAGCTGTGAAAGGGCTGTGGTTCAGTGGCAGAGCCTCTGCTTGGCATGCAGAAGGTCCCAGGTTCAATCCCTGGCATCTCCAGTTAAAAGGACCAGGCAGGAGGTGATGGGAAAGACCTTGACCTGAGACCCTGGCTCAGTGGCAGAGCCTCTGCTTGGCATGCAGAAGACCACAGGATCAATCCCCGGCATCTCCAGTTGAAAGGACCAGGCAGGAGGTGATGGGAAAGACCTTGACCTGAGACCCTGGCTCAGTAGCAGAGCCTCTGCTTGGCATGCAGAAGGTCCCAAGTTCAATCCCCCGGCATCTCCAGTTAAAAGGACCAGGCAGGAGGGGATGGGAAAGACCTTGACCTGAGACCCTGCCTCAGTGGCAGAGCCTCTGCTTGGAATGCAGAAGGTCCCAAGTTCAATCCCCCGGCATCTCCAGTTAAAAGGACCAGGCAGGAGGTGATGGGAAAGACCTTGACCTGAGACCCTGGCTCAGTGGCAGAGCCTCTGCTTGGCATGCAGAAGGTCCCAGGTTCAATCCCTGGCATCTCCAGTTAAAAGGACCAGGCAGGAGGGGATGGGAAAGACCTTGACCTGAGACCCTGGCTCAGTGGCAGAGCCTCTGCTTGGCCTGCAGAAGGTCCCAAATTCAATCCCCAGCATCTCCAGTTAAAAAGACCAGGCAGGAGGTGATGGGAAAGACTTTGACCTGAGACCCTGGAGAGCCGGTCAGTCTGAGGAGATGATTCTGACCTTGATCAACCAGTAGACGGCAACTTCATGTGTTCAGCGATGTGTGGAGCTGCTGTAATTGTCCTGAGAGGAGAGACTGAGAAAAGCTTTCCTGGTTGCCTGACCCGTTCTAACCCTCAAGAGGCAGGAAGGAAAAGAGGCAGCGTTAGGCCAAAGGGGCTTAGGGAGTTGTCCTTGGACGATCCTGTCCAACAACTAGACTGTGAATGCAGTCTTGGGGTCTGAAGCAGAAAGAGTAACTGCCCTAGACCAATACCTGGGGACTTTGGGGGTGGAGCCAGGAGACTTTGGGGGGTGGAGCCAGGAGCAAGGGTGTGACAAGCATAACTGAACTCTGAAGGGAGTTCTGGCCATCACAACGAAAGGGACCACATTCCTTTTAAATGCCTTCCCTCCACTAGAAATAATGAAGGAAAGGGGCACCTTTTCTGGAGCTCATAGAATTGGACCCGCTGGTCCAATCCCTTTGAAACATGGCAGGTGTTTGGAGGAGAGGCATCGGATGCGATGCTGCAAATTTGGTGCCTCTACCTAAAAAAACAGGGCCGCCCCCCAGAGCCCCAGAGACTCACGGATCAATTCTCCATGACAGCCTACGGGAATCGGTCTCCATAGGGAATAATGGAGTGCCCAGCGGACATTTCCCTCCCCCCACTTGCTTTCTGAGGACCCTGAAGTGACGGGAGAGTCTCCATACCCAGCTAGGGATCGGCGACCCGGTTTCGAGTTGAGGTCTTTCACTTCACCCGCTACCTGATCTTTTTATTTGATGCATCCCTTCTGCGAAATAGTTTCGGCTAGGTGTGCCTCCACAGCAGAGTCAGCGTTCGAATGTGGATCTCCCAGTTCCTTGAGCAGCGCCCTAACCCTGCCCCCAGGTGAGCTGTCAAGCTATTTGCTTACCTTTGGCTTTATATCCCGCTGTCTTCGCGAGCGGGCTCGGGGCGGGCTACAGCAAAAAGAATAATAGCAACGCGTACAGTTGATAACCAGTGTTCCCTGTAAGTTGAGTTAGTGTGAGCTAGCTCTCAGGTTTTCAGCCTCCGGCTCACACATTTCTGTCTTAGCTCAGGAAGGATGATTGGATTTATATCCTGCCCTATACTCTGAATCTCAGAGTGGTCACAATCTCCTTTACCTTCCTCCCACCCACCACCCACCCCACAACAGGCACCCTGTGAGGTGGGTAGGGCTGAGAGAGCTCTCCCAGCAGCTGCCCTTTCAAGGACGACTCCTATGAGAGCTATGGCTGACCCAAGACCATTCCAGCCGCTGCAAGTGGAGGAGGAAGAAGAAGAAGATATTGGATTTATATCCCACCCTCCACTCCAAAGAGTCTCAGAGCAGCTCACAATCTCCTTTCCCTTCGTCCCCCACAAGAGACACCCTGTGAGGTGGGTGGGGCTGGAGAGGGCTCTCACAGCAGCTGCCCTTTCGAGGACAACCTCCGCCAGAGCTACGGCTGACCCAAGGCCATGCTAGCAGGTGCAAGAGAAGAAGTGGGGAATCAAACCCGGTTCTCCCAGATAAGAGTCCGTGCACTTCACCACTACACCAAACTGGCTCTCACATGGCCCCAGAGCACGCTAATTTATGCAGTAGCTCAAAACTTTCGTGTAAGTAGGCTCACAAAGCAGAATTTTTGCTCACAAGACTCCACAGCTTGGCAGGAACATTGTTAATAACGGAGGGAAACTTAAAGCAGCACGTAACTGCGCCCACCAACGGCACTCACCAATGTCTCCCACTGGACAGGGCATAACAAACCAATAGCAATGCCCAGCTCTTCAGATGCCAGGATAATTCATCCAGACAGTGAAGGCAGGAGAGGCCAAGGTCTTCGAATGTCCAGCACCTCTCCAAAGCCCTCCCCAGAGCCAGTTTGGTGTAGTGGTTAAGTGTGCGGACTCTTATCTGGGCCCCGTGGCACAGAGTGTTGGAAGCTGCATTACTGCAGTCCTAAGCTCTGCTCACGACCTGAGTTCGATCCCCGGCGGATGATAGGTTTTCAGGTAGCCAGCTCGAGGTTGACTCAGCCTCCTTTCCTTCCAAGGTCAGAAAAATGAGTCCCCAGCTTCCTGGGGGGGAAAGTGTAGATGACTGGGGAAAGCCATGGCAAACCACCCCGTAAAAAGTCTGTCGTGAAAACATTGTGAAAGCAACGTCACCCCAGAGTCGGAAATGACTGGTGCTTGCACAGGGGACCTTTCCTTTTCCTTTCTTACCTGGGAGAACCAGGTTTGATTTCCCACTCCTCCATTTGCAGCTGCTGGAATGGCTTTGGATCAGCCATAGCTCTTGCAGGAGTTGTCCTTGAAAGGGCAGCTGTTGTGAGAGCCCTCAGCCCCACCCACCAAACAAGGTGTCTGTTGTGGGGGAGGAAGATAAAGGAGATTGTGAGCCGCTCTGAGACTCTGAGATTCAGAGCGGAGGGTGGGATATAAATCCAATATCTTCTGGTGGAGCAGCTCTGTCTCGCAAGCCCTGCAGGACTGCACTAGATCAGTGGGCAGAAGAGACGCCTTTGTGAATTTGCTGCCAAATGTTGCTCTCCCAACATTTCGGGGGGGTAGCCTTTGACAGCCCCCCCCCCATCAACCTCTCTCCTTTGCACCCACACCACTTTCGCCTTCCAGTTCGGCGGACAACTGTTCTCTTCCCGTTGCCCCCTCCCCGTTCCTGCCCTCCCTTGGTTTTGATCTCTGCTCTTTTTTAGTGTCGTGCCATAACTCCCTTTCCTTTCCCATATACGACATAAGACAAAACCCCTTTTGTGCGCTAGGCAGCCCAGGGCAGGCGTGGGAAGCTGAAAACCAGCTGGATCCATTACCACCAAGCGGAGCGTGCAAGATCTGAAAGCCCCCCACCCCCGAAAGCAGAGGTTGCTTTGAATGCTTCCCAATTTGCACTGGGTGTGTGTCAGGGCGGGGGGGGGAGGCATTGGGCTAACACCCCCCCCTGGCCCACCCAACCAGACAAGTGATCAAAGGGAGGAAAGGGGGTGGCCAGACCTTTCAAAGCTTTCCTCCATTTCTACGCCTGTGCGGCGCGAAGGCGTTTGGATGGCGACGGCAGAGAGAAATCTTATGGAGCCGTGACACATGTGTGCACACACACGCACACACGCACATACATAGAATGAACAAATTCCCCTCGGCGGCTTGGCCCACAACCCTACGGCACTCTGCCTCTGGAGCCCACCAAAGGCAAATGCGATTTTGGGCTGTATCAACAGTGTCCAGGTCACGTGATGCGATGGTATCGCTTTGCTCTGCTCTGGTAAGGCCTCACCTGGAGTCTTGTGTTCCGTTTTGGGCACCACATTTTAAGAAGGATCTAGACAAGCTGGAACGGGTCCAGAGGAGGGCGGCGAAGATGATGAGGGGTCTGGAGACCAAGTCCTATGAGGAGAGGTTGAAGGAGCTGGGGATGTTTAGCCCGGAGAGGAGGCGGCTGAGAGGTGATAGGATCACCATCTTCAAGGACTTGAAGGGCTGTCCTATAGAGGATGGGGTGGAATTGTTTTCTGTGGCCCCAGAAGGCAGGACCAGAACCAACGGATTGAAATTAAATCAGAAGAGTTTCCGGCTCAACATTAGGAAGAATTTCCTGACCATTAGAGTGGTTCCTCAGTGGAACAGGCTTCCTCCTCGGGAGGTGGTGGGCTCTCTTTCCTTGGAGGTTTTTCAACAGAGGCTAGATGACCATCTGACAGCAATGCGGATCCTGTGAATTTAGGGGGAGGGATTTGTGAGTTTAGAGCAGTTCCTCAGTGGAACAGGCTTCCTCGGGAGGTGGTGGGCTCTCCTCCCTTGGAGGTTTTTCAACAGAGGCTAAATGGCCATCTGACAGCAATGAAGATCCTGTGAATTTAGGGGAGGTGTTTGTGAGTTTCCTGCATTGTGCAGGGGGTTGGACTAGATGACCCTGGAGGTCCCTTACAACTCTATGATTCTTGTGTGCAGCTCCCATTCATTTTGGGTTAAACGAAAAGTTGTAACATAGAGTTGGAAGGGCCCTAGAGGCCATCTCGTCCAATGCCCGGCTCAGGACATATGAATTACCTCCACCATCAACCTCAAAACATAATTGTAATTGAAGACTTTTTCATTTGCCATTTTGGCTCACTCTCCCAGTTCTTTTGAGAGCCAGTTTGGTGTAGTGGTGAAGTGTGCGGACTCTTATCTGGGAGAATTGGATTTGATTCCCCACTCCTCCACTTGCACCTGCTGGAATGGCCTTGGGTCAGCCATAGCTCTCGCAGTTGTCCTTGAAAGGGCAGCTTCTGTCAGAGCTCTCTCAGCCCCACCCACCTCACAGGGTGTCTGTTGTGGGGGGAGGGGAGAGGTAAAGGAGATTGTGACCACTCTGAGACGCTGAGATTCAGAGTATAGGGCAGGGTATAAATCCAATATCTTCTTCATCTTCTTTTCCTTTCCCCTCATTTCTGGATCTGGAATGTCCACCAAATGTCCCTCCCAAAATTCCACAGCTAGCCTCAACCAAACCTGTAAGGTGGCCAGTTTCCAGGTGAGGCCTGGAGACCTGCTGGAATTACAATTAGTCTCCAAAGGACAGAGATTAGGGGGGTGCTTCTGGAGTCCTGGCCCCACTGGTGGACCTCCTGATGGCCCCTGGGTTTTGGCCACTGTGTGACACAGAGTGTTGGACTGGAGGGGCCATTGGCCTGATCCAACATGGCTTCTCTTATGTTCTTATGTCTGGGGCAGTGATGCTCTGCCTTCTTGGTACTTGGGGATAGGGTAACAGCAGGAGGGCTTCTGGAGTTCTGGCTTTGCTGGTGGACCTCCTGATGGCCCCAGGATTTTGTGACACAGAGTGTTGGACTGGATGGGCCACTGGCCTGATCCAGCATGGCTTCTCTTACATTCTTAGAAGGAGAAGGGAAAAAAAGGGCATCAATAGCAAGTTAATATATATATACACACACACACACACTGTGACTAATAGCCACTGATGGACCTCTGCTCCATATTTTTATCTAACCCCCTCTTGAAGCTGTCTATGCTTGTAGCTGCCACCACCTCCTGTGGCAGTGAATTCCACATGTTAATCACCCTTTGGTGAAGGACTTCCTTTTATCCGTTTTAACCTGACTGCTCAGCAATTGCATCGAATGTCCACGAGTTCTTGTATTGTGAGAAAGGGAGAAAAGGACTTCTTTCTCTGCTTTCTCCATCCCATGCATTATCTTGTAAACCTCTATCATGTCATCCCGCAGTCGACGTTTCTCCAAGCTTAAGAGCCCCAGGCGTTTTAACCTTTCTTCATTAGGGAAAGTGTTCCAATTCCTGGAGATTTGGGGAATTGCACTGTGGAGGGAGCCCTGTGGCGCAGAGTGGTAAAACTGCGGTACTGCAGTCGGAGCCCTCTGCTCACAACCTGAGTTCGATCCCAGCGGAAGCTGGTTCAGGTAGCCGGCTCCAGGTTGACTCAGCCTTCCATTCTTTCGAGGTCGGTCAAATGAGTCCCAGCTTGCTGACTGGGGAAGGCAATGGCAAACCACCCCATAAAAAGTCTGCCGTGAAAATGTTAGGAAACAACGTCACCTCAGAGTTGAAAACGACTGGTGCTTGCACAGGGGACTACCTTTTACCTTTACTGTGGAGGGAGGGATTTCACCCTGAATCTCTGGCATAATATAGAGCCCACCTTCCAGTGCCCTGTTCTCCAGCAGAACTAAACTCTGCAGACTGGAAATCCACTGTCATTCCAACCTCTGGCTATAGAAGGATTCGCCAGGACTCTACAACAGGGGTGTCAAACATGCGGCCTGGGGGCCGAATCAGGCCCTCAGAGGGTTCCTGTCAGGCCTGCAAGTCTGCTTCCTTCTCCCTCTCTCTTGCTTCCTTCTGCGTCACAGCTTGCTTTGCCAGGCTTGCTCAATCGCACAGCAGAGCTACAGAGGAAGCCTCTATTTTTTCCCATCGGTTGAGCCTCCTCCCTTCGGGAGGAAGGGGAGGCTTGTTTTGCCAGGCTCTCTCAATTGCACTACAACATACAAAGAGTATCACGGCAGAAAAAGAACAAGGAAACAAAAAGCAAAAAGCCCACGTGAACCAGGATTACATGGAAAAGCTGGACAATTTTACCATATAAAGGAAAAGAACTCTTGGTGTCAATGCTTCCTTTTGTTCAAAGGACTGAGTATTATGGTTGTTTTGATGAAAGTAATATATGTGGATTAAATACGATTATTTATATTTGAAAGGTTTTCTTGTTATATAATTGGATATAGAAGCTGGTTCACGTGGGGCTTTTTGCTTTTTGTTTCCTTGTTCTCTCAATTGCACAGCAGAGCTACCGGGCCAAGCTCCACCCCCTCCAGGTTCCTTTGCCCAGTTCCCTCGATCACACAGGAGAGATACAAAATCTTTCATTCTGTTTCCCTGGGTGCTTTACAAAGTCTATACCTCTGCTACCTGGCATTACATTCAATGACAAACATGACCCAGCCTGACAAGATCTCATTGATGTCAGATCCAGCCCTCATAGCAAAGGAGTTTGACACCCCTGCCCTAAAAGGGCACTTTTCAGTGGTTTTGGCCGCGTGAATATTCACCCTCTTCTGTTATCTCTGCTGTTTTGCACTCTGGCTTCTCCTGGTTGCTTCCTTTTCAGAAATATTCTTTTCCTAGACTGCTCCTTCTTTCCTTCCATCTGGATGAGTCAGGTGGGCAAGTCTGCCTAATCACCAGTCGGGTGTCCAATCGGTCGACATTGCGTGGCCACTGGCCCATCAGGTCAGGACGTGGAAGGACTTTGCGATGGACAGATGAGAGCAGTTTCCTCCCCCACCCCTGCCCAGTTAATTTCAACCCAAGATCAGCTCAGGAAAGCGTTAATGAAAAAAGAGGGCCGTTTAAAGATGATGAAGACGACATTGGATTTATACCCCGCCCTACACTCCGAAGCTCAGAGTCGCAGAGTGGCTCACAATCTCCTTGCCCTTCCTCCCCTACAACAGACACCCTGTGAGGTAGGTGGGACTGAGAGAACTCTGACGGTCCTGCCCTTTCGAGGCCAGCTCTGCAAGAGCTCTGGCTGACCCAAGGCCATTCCAGCAGCTGCAAGTGGAGGAGTGGGGAATCAAACCCGGGTCTCCCAGATAAGATTCAGCGCACTTAACCACTACACCAAATTGGCTCTCTAAAGAAGCACAGAATGGTTTTGGAAAGAAGTGCTGAAAAATCACCTCAAAGGGACGGGTTGTTTTGGTACTGCTGAAAATGGTCCTTTAAAATAATGTTGGTTTGAACCCTGTTTCTCATTTCCACACACTCATCTTGTTTATGTGGATCAGTGCTGTAGGAACAGTTCACCAAGGCAGGGAAAGGGACATCACTTTTTCTTCTAGCCCTGTTCACACGTTACAGGGACCATGCATAACCCTGCCTGTACCTGCCTCCATCTCTTCATGAGAAACAGATGATGTGTGTTCTCTCTACAAGTCCTATGAAGAAAGGCTGAAGGAGCTGGGCATGTTTAGCCTGGACAGGAGGCGGCTGAGAGGTGATAGGATCACCATCTCAAGTCCTTGAAGGGCTGTCCTATAGAGGATGTGGTGGAATTGTTTTCTGTGGCCCCAGAAGGTAGGACCAGAACTGACGGGTCGAAATTAAATCAGAAGAGTTTCCTGCTCAATGTTAGGAAGACCTTCCTGACAGAGCAGTTCCTCAGTGGAACAGGATTCCTCCTTGGGAGGTGGTGGGCTCTCCTTCCTTGGAGGTTTCTCAACAGAGGCTAGATGGCCATCTGACAGCCATGAAGATCCTGTGAATTTAGGGGGAGGTGGTTGTGAGTTTAGAGCAGTTCCTCAGTGGAACAGGCTTCCTCCTCAGGAGGTGATGGGCTCTCCTTCCTTGGAGGTTTTTCAACAGAGGCTAGGTGGCCATCTGACAGCCATGAAGATCTGTGAATTTAGGGGGAGGTGCTTGTGAGTTTAGAGCAGTTCCTCAGTGGAACAGGCTTCCTCCTCAGGAGGTGATGGGCTCTCCTTCCTTGGAGGTTTTTCAACAGAGGCTAGGTGGCCATCTGACAGCCATGAAGATCCTGTGAATTTAGGGGAGGTGCTTGTGAGTTTAGTGAGGTTCCTCAGTGGAACAGGCTTCCTCCTCAGGAGGTGGTGGGCTCTCTTCCTTGGAGGTTTTTCAACAGAGGCTAGATGGCCCTCTGACAGCAATGCAGATCCTGTGAGCTTTGGGGGAGGGGTTTGTGAATCCATGGCCGCCCTTGTTGTAATATCAACCTTCTATTGTAACTCTGCCAATTGTAGTTAATTCTGGCATCTGGTGTGTTTTTTGTTGTTGTTAATAATACTGTGATGAAATTGTTTCTTTCAAAATAGAGAATAGCAAGCCAAGACTTGTATTAACAATTGTTACCCCCCCCCCCCACAAAGAGGTTGGTAACCTGAATCCCAACCCAGAATTGGCACCCCAGCAGTCTGGCATCCTGTGAGAGAGAGCACACCCTCAAGTGCTTCCATTTTCCTCAAAAAGGATCACAGATCTGTATAAGAAGCCCTGTTGGATCTGGCCAATGTCACACAATGGCCAAGAACCCCAGGTGCCATCAGGAGGTCCATCAATGTGGCCAGAACTCCAGAAGCCCTCCCACTGTTGTCCCCCCCACCCCCAAGCACCAGGAATACAGAGCATTCCTGCCCCAGACATAAGAAAATAAGAGAAGCCATGTTGGGTCAGGCCAATGCCCCATCCAGTCCAACACTCTATGTCATACAATGGCCAAAAAAACAGGTGCCATCAGGACATAAGAACATAAGAGAAGCCATGTTGGATCAGGCCAATGGCCCATCCAGTCCAACATTCTGTGTCACACAGTGGCCAAAAAACCAAGTGCCATCAGGATACAAGAACATAAGAGAAGCCATCTTGGATCAGGCCAGTGGCCCATCCAGTCCAACACTCTGTGTCACATAAGAACATAAGAGAAGCCATGTTGGATCAGGCCAATGGCCCATCCAGTCCAACATTCTGTGTCACACAGTGGCCAAAAAACCAAGTGCCATCAGGATACAAGAACATAAGAGAAGCCATCTTGGATCAGGCCAGTGGCCCATCCAGTCCAACACTCTGTGTCACACAGTGGCAAAAAAAACCCGCAGGTGCCCTCAGGAGGTCCATCAATGCAGCCAGAACTCCAGAAGCCCTCCCACTGTTGCCCCGCCCCCCAAGCACCAGGAATACAGAGCATTCCTGCCCCAGACATAAGGACACAAGAGAAGCCATGTTGGATCAGGCCAAAGGCCCATCCAGCCCAATATTCTGTGTCACAGAGTGGCCAAAAAAAACAGGCGCCATCAGGAGGCCCATCAGCAGGGCCAGGACACTTGAAGCCCTCACTCATCTGGGGCTACCATAGGCTGGAGCAACCATTCCCCATCCCCCGGTAGTCTGATCTTTGTCATCTGGAGATCAGTTGCAACATCTGGAGATCTCTAGGCACCACCTGGATGTTGGCAACCCTTGTTGACAGGCTCTTTCCAGCCTAGGGTTGCCAATCCCCAGGTGAGGGCGGGGGATTCCCTGGTTTGTAGGCCCTTCCCCCACTTCAGGGTCACCTGAAAGCAGGAGGGAGAAGGGAAATGTCTGCTGGGCACTCTATTATTCCCTATGGAGACAGATTCCCCTAGGGCAGCAGTCCCCAGCCTTTTTGGCACCAAGGACCGGTTTTGTGGAAGACAATTTTTCCACGGACTAGGGTGTGTGTGTGCAATGGTTTCAGGATGACACAATAGTGCATTTTATTTCTGTTTGTTTGGTGTCGTGGTTAAGTGCGCGGACTCTTATCTGGGAGAACCGGGTTTGATTCCCCCCTCCTCCACTTGCAGCTGCTGGAATGGCCTTGGGTCAGCCACAGCTCTTGTAGGAGGTGTCCTTGAAAGGGCAGCTTCTGGGAGAGCTCTCTCAGCCCCACCCACCTCAAAGGGTCTCTGTTATGGGGGAGGGAAATAAAGGAGATTGTAAGCCACTCTGAGATTCAGAGTGGAGAGTGGGATATAAATCCAGCGTTGTCATCTTCTTCTCCTTCTTACATTGTAGTATATAATGAAATAATTATACAACTCACAGTCCAGTTGCTAACAGGCCACAGACTGGTACTGGGCCACAGGACAGGGGTGGCCAACGGTAGCTCTCCAGATGTTTTTTGCCTACAACTCCCATCAGCCCCAGCCATTGGCCATGCTGGCTGGGACTGATGGGAGTTGTAGGCAAAAAAACATCTGGAGAGCTACCGTTGGCCACCCCTGCCCTAGGGTAGGTATAATGGAGAATTGATCTGGAAGTATCTGGGGCTCTGGGGGGGGCCTGTTTTTTGTCAGCACCGAGGCCCTGCGGGACCTGCAGCAGTTCCACAGGGCCTGTAAGACCGAATTGTTTTAACTCGCTTTTAACGGTTGCGGGGAGGTAGCTATGACTCCACGGCGCCGATAATCCCACTGAATTTTTAGAACTGAAACAAGGACATCAGCGGAATCAGAAATGCACATCCTGGTTTTAGGATTGTAAATTGCATGGTCGATTCTCTTGTGTATTTTGCTTGTAATGCTTATGCGGTTTAATTTGTTGATGCCCGCCGCCCTGAGCCCGTCAGGGGAGGGCGGGATGTCAATTTGATAAAATAAATAAATTAAAATAAATACAGCATAGCATCCAGTGCCTCTTCTCGAAATACCTCCCAAGTTTCAAAGGGATTGGTCCAGGGGGTCCAATTCTGTGAGCCCCCAAAGAAGGGGCCCATCTTTCGTTATTTCCAATGGAGGGAAAGCAATTAAAAGGAGTGCGGTCCCTTTAAATGTGATGGCCAGCACTCCCTTTGGAGTTCAATTATGCCTCTCACACCCTTGCTGCTGGCTCCACCCCCAAAGTCTCCCAGTTCCACCGCCCAAAGTCTCCTGGCTCCACCCCCCAAAGCCTCCTGGTTCCACCCCCAAAGTCTCCGGGCTCCACCCCCAAAGTCCCCAGATATTTCTTCAATTGGACTTGGCAGCCCTATTCCAGCCCCGATGAAAACACCTTTGCGTCGCCTTCCTCAAAGCACGTTTCGTTTTGACCCAGCCCCTTTCCTTCAGGGAGTTCAGAGCTGTCTTTTAAAGCCCCCCCCCCTCCGTGAAGTGGAGGCTGAGAGCAGATGTGTTTCTCAAGACCACCCACGAAGTTTCGTGTAGCCGAGTGCTGGCACGAACCTGGGCTCCCCTTAACCAAACCCAACCGTCTAGCTGCCGCACCAGTCAGTCTGTCTCTGAAAACTCTGCTGCGTAAGCTAAAATTAAGGCAGCAACATATAAGATTATCCCTGGGCCTGTCTGTGCCACAGATGGAAAGGAGGTTTGCTGTCCGGGCATAGGCCCATTGTTCCTGTTCTTCTGGAAGTTCTGGAAGGGAAAGGAATCTTTTTCGGAGAATTTTCGAGACGGCCAGAAAACGAGAATCCCCAAGATTCTGTGGAGGAGGCCCTGCCAGTTTAAAAAGGTAAAGGCGGTTCCTTCTGCAAGCACCAGTTGTTTCCGACTCTGGGGTGACGATATATCACAACATTTTCAAGGCAGACTTTTTACGTGGTGGTCTGCCATGGCCTTCCCCAGTCATTTACACTTTCCTCCCAGCAAGCTGGGGACTCATTTTACCAGCCTCAGAAGGAGGGAAGGCTGAGTCAACCTCAAGCCGGCTACCTGAACCCAGCTTCCGCCGGGATCGAACAGGTCATGAGCAGAGAATTCGGACTGCAGTACTGCATCTTTTGTGGCGGTCTCGAAAATTCTCCGCAAAAGATTCCTCTCCCTTCCAGAACTCCCAGAAGAACAGTTGTCCTTGAAAGGGCAGCTTCTGGGAGCGCCTTCTCAGCCCCACCCATCTCACAGGGTGTCTGTTTTGGGTGGGAGGGAAGTAAAGGAGATTGTGAACGCTACGAGACTCTGAGATTCAGAGTCTAGGGCGGGATATAAATCCAATATCTTCTTCTATCTTCTTCTTCTATACTGCAAATGTATTTTACTTCTGTGTCCACTTAAACACTTCCCCCTAAATTCACAGGATCCTCATTGCTGTCCGATCTCTGCTTAAAAACCTCCAAGGAAGGAGAGCCCACCACCTCCAGAGGAGGAAGCCTGTTCCACTGAGGAACCGCTCTAAACTCACAAACACCTCCCCCTAAATTCACAGGATCTTCATGGCTGTCAGATGGCCATCTAGCCTCTGCTTAAAAACCTCCAAGGAAGGAGAGCCCACCACCTCCTGAGGAGGAAGCTTGTTCCACTGAGGAATCAGGAAGTTCTTCCTAATGTTGAGCCGGAAACTCTTTTGATTTTATTTCAACCCATTGGTTCTGGTCCTGCCTTCCAGGGCCACAGAAAATAATTCCACCTCTATAGGTGGAATTCCTCTATAGGACAGCCCTTCAAGTACTTGAAGAAGGTGATCCTATCACCTCTCAGCCGCTTCCTCTCCAGGCTAAACATCCCCAGCTCCTTCAACCTTTCCTCATAGGACTTGGTCTCCAGACCCCTCACCATCTTCATTGCCCTCCTCTGGACCCCTTCCAGAGTGTCTAGATCCTTCTTAAAATGTGGTGCCCAAAACTGAACACAATACTCCAGGCGAGGTCTTACCAGAGCAGAATAAAGCGACACCATCACATCACCTGATCTGGACACTGTACTTCTGTTGATAGAGTCCAAAATTGCATTTGCCGTTTTAGCCACCGCATCACACTGTTGGCTCATGTTCAGCATATGATCCACTGGATCATACCTCTGGATCCTTTTTGCACAGACTACTGCTGAGTTTTGTCGTCTGGAGATCAAGTGTAATCCTGGGAGATCTCCAGGCCCCATCTGAAGGTTGATCACCTCAGCTGGGGGCACCAGCTTAAGGTGATGAAATCCCTCACACTGGGAATCTGTGACGCATCTGAGCTGCAAAATGGCTCTGTTTTTATCTCTTTGTTAAAATATTTATAGCCTGCCTTGGAGCGATTTTCCCCTAAGAGATGATTCCCCACTCCTCATACAGTAGGCCTTGTACGAAGAGCCCTGTGAGCTCTTGGGGGACTGGCTACATCAGCGGACGTGGCCTCATATGCAAGGGAGCTCCTGCTACAAAAAAAAAGCCCTGGTTAGGTGAAATCATGAGGGGGGGGGGGAAGATAAATGTGCCTGAGTCCTGCTGAAATCTGTGGCTCGGCAGAACATCCTGTGGACACACAGGGCCAGCGCATCGGAGTAAGCGGGTTAGGCAGCTATCAAGGGTGCTATCCCACCGGGGGCGCCACCAGGTGCCCCCTTACTCCCTTGCTCCTTCCCTGGCCGGAAGGCGCCGCTTGGCCGCTGCACTCTTTGGAGGCTTCCTTGGAAACCTCCAAATAGTGTGGTGTTTTAGCGGTGCCCGGCTGCTTTTGGGTTGTTGGCGGGGGGGACGCGATGCAGGGGGCTGCCTGGAGTGGCAGAACCCCTAGAGCCGGGCCTGTGCGCACATCTGTGCTGGACATGAGCACAGCCTGCTGATTGGGACTCACACCCATCGTCGTGTCGTGGCTGTAGGCTGGCTGCATTGACTACCCAGGGAGGCACTGGGATGTGCCAGATGAAGGGTCCCCAGCGTGGTGCCCTGGGGCACCGTGGAGCTCTCCAGCAGCTTTTCAGATGCACCCCCGGCATTTTTGGAAGCAGACAGAGCCAGGTGGGGCTTGTGAGCAGCAGGGCTTTGGATTAGCTGTGGAGTAGGGCTGCCAACCCCCCCAGTCCGAGCGGGGCATCTCCTGCCTGGGAGGTTCTCAACCTGCTGACCCACATTGGGCTGGCAGGAGGAACCTCTCCCTGTGATGACATCACCTGGAAGTGATGTCATCAAAATGGCGTCGTCCGTGCAGGATCGCTCTAGGCATTTCCAGGAAAACTCTATGGTTTTCCCAGATGCTCTAGCCATTTGGGAGGTTAAAACTCTATGGTACTTTTGCACCATAGAGTTTTGACCTCCCAAATGGCTAGAGCATCCGGGAAAACCATGGAGTTTTCCCAGAAATGCCTAGAGTGGCCCCGCATGTGTACCGCCATTTTGATGACATCACTTCCGGGTGACGTCATTGCGTCTCTTGCGTGCACGAATGTCCTCCGCCGGGGGATGAAGAGGACTTGGCAACCCTACTGTGGAGACTAAAAGGCATCCTGTTAAACCAAGTTTTTGCCTTAAATGCCGAAGAATCGCTATTAAGAGTTAAACGTAATCATGCTCCCTGGCCATTGGTGGTTCAGGGCTTTTTTGTAGCAGGAACTCCTTTGCCTATTGGGCTATGGCCCCCCTGATGTAGCCAATCCTCCAAGAGCTTACAGTAAGCCCTCTACTAAGAGCCCTGTAAGCCATGTAAGCTCCTGGAGGATTGGCTACATCAGGGGTGAGTGGCCCAATATGCAAAGGAGTTCCTGCTACAAAAAAAGCCCTTGGTTGACTCCGTCTCCTGCAGGAGCCATTTTGTGGCTGGCTGTGCCCACCACGTTGTCAGAAATTCCAAAGGTGGCCAGAAAGGTTGGGAGACCCCTGCTCTGGACCTTACAGGTACTCCAAGTGGGTTGCTTGAGAACAGACAGGCGAGTTGAGTCATGGGACTGAAAAGTGAAGGGGGTCAGAATCACAAAAGGCAAATGACGTCTGGCTTAAGGACACAGCAAAGTGGGAGAACCCAGACAATGGGTTATTTGAGGCCAATGTCATGTGGATGCTTTAAAAAGTACATGTTAAAATCATCCGGCAGTCTCCCCAAGGGGCCTTCACCAATAAGGCCATTCAGGGGTCGTTTTGTAGAAAAATAGGTGGTGGAGCTCATTAGCATAACTCATTAGCATATGCTGATCTCCAAGCTACAGAGATCACCTGGAGAAAGTGGCCGCTTTGGAAGGTGGGCTCCATGACATTCTACCCCACTGAAGCCCCTCTCCTCCCCAAACTCCGCCCTTCCCGGCTCCACCTCTAAAATCTCCAGATATTTCCCAACCTGGAACTGGCAATTCTGCCCAAAAAACTCACCACTCAAGATGGACACTTCACCTTTCTTCATGATCGGTTTGCCTGCGGCAGTTGTCAGTCTTGTGTGCTTGGGACTCTATGGTATACGTGAAGCCTTTGTGATAAAGTGACTATCCCAGTTTGGAGTACTGGTTAAGCACGTAGGACTCTTAACTGGGAGAACTGGGCTGGATTCCCCACTCCTCCACTTGCAGCCGCTGGGATGGCCTTGAGTCAGCCAGAGCTCTCGCAGAGGTTGTCCTTGAAAGGGCAGCTGCTGGGAGAGCCCTCGCAGCCCCACCCACCTCAGAGGGTGTCTCTTGTGGGGGGAGAAGATATAGGAGATTGTAAGCCGCTCTGAGTCTCTGATTCAAAGAGAAGGGCAGGGTATAAATCTGCAGTCTTCCTCTTCTTCTAGAAGGTATCTAGCTGGACCTGCTCTTTATCCTCTATCCAGTTTGGTGTAGTGGTGAAGTGTGCGGACTCTTATTTGGGAGAACCAGGTTTGATTCCCCACTTGCAGCTGCTGGAATGGCTTTGGGTCAATCATAGCTCTCGCAGAGTAGTCCTTGAAAGGGCAGCTTCTGGGAGAACTCTCTCAGCCCCACCTATCTCACAGGGTGTCTGTTGTGGGGGAGGAAGGGAAAGGAGTTTGCGAGCCACTGAGATTTGGAGTGGAGGGCGGGATATAAGTCCAATTTCTTCTTCTTCTTCCATACATAAGCATTTGGCAAGCGTGAGTTCCTGTTCCCTTTTGGGCTGGGCGGTGGTGGGAACATTTTGAAAGCCAGCAGAGGTGATTACAAGATGTCCTGTCAGAATTTAGGGACCCCTGGCAAATGGTAAGATGACAAGAGGATTAAAAAGCGAAGTTCTCAGGCTTGTTTTCACCAGCGCCTATGGCTCTTAGTTATATGAGTCATTCATTGACTTGTTTCCTTATTACGTTTTTTTTTTTCTCGCCGAGGGCCCCTGCACAAACGGCGGGTTAATTCCCTTGATCCTCATCACAGCCCTGGGAAATAGGTGAGCTGGGAAAAGGAAGAGGGACTGGAATGATTGCCAGCCTCCCAGGGTGACCTGGAGATCTGGACATCTCCAGACTACAGAGATCACTTCTCCAGGAGAAAATGGCCACTTGGCATGCAGAAGGTCCCAGGTTCAATCCCCGGCATCTCCAGTTAAAAGGACCAGGCAGGAGGTGATGGGAAAGACCTCAGCCAGACACCCTGGCTCAGTGGTAGAGCCTCTGCTTGGCATGCAGAAGGTCCCAGGTTCAATCCCCGGCATCTCCAGTTGAAAGGGCCAGGCAGGAGGTGATGGGAAAGACCTCAGCCAGAGACCCTGGCTCAGTGGCAGAGCCTCTGCTTGGCGTGCAGAAGGTCCCAGGTTCAATCCCCAGCATCTCCAGTTAAAAGGACCAATCAGGAGGGGATGGGAAAGACCTTGACCTGAGACCCTGGCTCAGTGGCAGAGTCTCTGCTTGGCAGGCAGAAGGTCCCAGGTTCAATCCCTGGCATCTCCAGCTAAAAGGACCAGGCAGGAGGTGGTGGAACAGACCCTGACCTGAGACCCTGGCTCAGTGGCAGAGCCTCTGCTTGGCATGCAGAAGGTCCCAGGTTCAATCCCAGGTATCTCCAGTTAGAAGGACCAAGCAGGAGGGGATGGGAAAGACCTTGACCTGAGACCCTGGCTCAGTGGTAGAGCCTCTGCTTGGGACGCAGAAGGTTCCAGGTTCAATCCCCACCATCTCCAGTTCACAGGCAGGAGGTGATGGGAACGACCTTTCTGTGCCTGAGACCCTGGCAGAAAGACCCCAGAGAGCTGCTGCCGGTCGGAGCTGTCAGTACTGATCTTGATGGAGCCGGGGTCTGATTCAATTCGAGGCAGCTCCATGCATCCGTGTGCAGGTGCAACTCTGGCCCAAGGGTCCTGAGTTTACCCCAGGGCAACCCAGCTCAGCAGCCCGCGCTGGCGGGGTGTCAATATTTGTCCAAGCCATTTCCTGCCGCCCTGATCACCTGCAACTCTGCACTCCCAGGCAGGGCTTGACCCGGAGAGAACAGCACGCACCGGGTCTGGTTCCTTTGTCGTGGCGACGGACACAACAGCTGCCGGTTGCTAAGGCATCATCTCCGGCCGCTCCCAGCCCGGAGGGCTGCCAGGTGCTCGAGCTGCAAAAGCCCCCTCTAGTGGGAAGATCTGGCCCTGCACCGAATGACCGGAACCCTCCTAGGGGTAGGGCTGCCAATGGGGCTGCCAACCTCCAGGTGGGGCCTGGAGAGCCCCTGGAAGTACAGCTGATCTCCCGTCTGCAGAGGCCAGTTCCTTCTTTAGGGTGGACTTTATGGCAGTAAACTGGCTTTATGAGAGCCCGTGCGGTGTAGTGTTAAAGGGTGTTTTTACACTGAGTTTGTTGCTCTCTATCTCCGCATTGGAAGCTCACCTTTTACGCTACAGAACGTGCTCACAACTGTCTTGCATCGTTGCTTCCTTGGAGAGCCAGTCTGGTGTAGCTGTGAAGTGCGTGGACTCTTATCTGGGAGAACCAGGTTTGATTCCCCACTCCTCCACTTGCACCTGCTGGAATGGCCTTGGGTCAGCCAGAGCTCCGGCAGAGGTTGTCCTTGAAATGGCAGCTGCTGTGAGAGCCCTCTCGGTCCCACCCACCTCGCAGGATGTCTTTATGGGGGAGGAAGGAAAAGGGGATTATAGGCTGCTCTGAGACTCTGTCCTTGAAAGGGCAACTGCTGTGAGAGCCCTCTCCAGCCCCACCCACCTCACAGGGTGTCTGTTGTGGGGGAGGAAGGGAAAGAAGATTGTAGGCCGCTCTGAGACTCTGTCCTTGAAAGGGCAGCTGCTGTGAGAGCCCTCTCCAGCCCCACCCACCTCACAGGGTGTCTGTTGTGGGGGAGGAAGGGAAAGGAGAATGTAGGCCGCTCTGAGACTCTGTCCTTGAAAGGGCAACTGCTGTGAGAGCCCTCTCCAGCCCCACCCACCTCACAGGGTGTCTGTTGTGGAGGAGGAAGGGAAAGACGATTGTAGGCCGCTCTGAGACTCTGTCCTTGAAAGGGCAACTGCTGTGAGAGCCCTCTCCAGCCCCAACCACCTTACAGGGTGTCTGTTGTGGGGGAGGAAGGGAAAGGAGATTGTGAGCCGCTCTGAGACTCTTCGGAGTGGAGGGCGGGATATAAATCCAATATCTTCATCTACCTCACAGGGTGTCTGTTGTGGGGGAGGAAGGGAAAGGAGATTGTAGGCCGCTCTGAGACTCTGTCCTTGAAAGGGCAGCTGCTGTGAGAGCCCTCTCCAGCCCCACCCACCTCACAGGGTGTCTGTTGTGGGGGAGGAAGGGAAAGGAGATTGTGAGCCGCTCTGAGACTCTTCGGAGTGGAGGGTGGGATATAAATCCAATATCTTCTTCTTCCTGAAACATCTAGATTTGTTTAGGCGAAATGGGTGCCGACTCCGCTGTCACCTCGTTTTTCTTGAAACTAGTTTTGATCTGGACATTTCTCAAGAGGCGTATCAAACGAACAGTTGTAGAAGTTTTCCTCTGTATTTTCAGACCCCATTCCCTGTCCCTCCGAAAGCCACAAGGTGCCACCAATTTGCATGAGAATTGACAGCACTTGAAATTTTTACATCTCGTTGCTTGCCTCCTCTTGTCATTTGCCTCCATTTACATTTGTATGGTGACTGTAGTTGTGACAGGATTTCTAAGCAATCGCGCACATCCCTGTATTTTGGCTGCCCTGATCAGAGCTCATAATGTAGCTCACACAGTTTAATCTTTGCTCACAATAATCCACATCATGGAGTAATTAGGAAACTGTGAACATTGGAAAGATCTTCAGAATGTAGCAATCAGGCTTCAGGATAAAATGTGATGCTTCAGAACCACATATCTGCAGTTCCTGTAACTTGATATCAGCCGTCTGTGCATGAGCTGCAATACAGAAGCTTAGCTCCGCAAAATGAGCAGAGCAAATCCACAAATGATAAAGGAAATAATTAAAGTGGAACGGTGGTAGGCGATTTGAATACTCAATAACTCTGGATGAAAACTGAATGTAAAAACACCCAAAGTGTGCGGACTCGTATCTGGGAGAACCGGGTTTGATTCCCCACTCCTCCACTTGCACCTGCTGGAATGGCCTTGGGTCAGCCATAGCTCTGGCAGAGGTTGTCCTTGAAAGGGCAGCTGCTGTGAGAGCCCTCTGCAGCCCCACCCTCCTCACAGGGTGTCTGTTGTGGGGGAGGAAGGTAAAGGAGATTGTAAGCCGCTCTGAGACTCTTCGGAGTGGAGGGCGGGATATAAATCCAATATCTTCATCTACCTCACAGGGTGTCTGTTGTGGGGGAGGAAGGTAAAGGAGATTGTGAGCCACTCTGAGACTCTTCAGAGTGGAGGGCGGGATATAAATCCAATATCTTCATCTACCTCACAGGGTGTCTGTTATGGGGGAGGAAGGGAAAGGAGATTGTGAGCCGCTCTAAGACTCTGAGATTCGAAGTGGAGGGCGGGATATAAATCCATTTCTTCTTCTTCTCCTCCTCCCAGAAGGTCCCAGTTTCAATCCCCGGCATCTCCAGTTAAAAGGACCAGGCAGGAGGTGATGGGAAAGACCTTTACCTGAGACCCTGGCTCAGTGGCAGAGCCTCTGCTTGGCATGCAGAAGGTCCCAGGTTCAATCCCCGGCATCTTCAGTTAAAAAGAATCTAGCAAGAGGTAATGGGAAAGACCTTTGCCTGAGATGCTGGAGAGCCGCTGCCAAGCTGAGTAGACCTTGCAAGACCAATTGTCTGATTCAAACGAAGGCAGCAACATGCACTCTTGTGTTCTTGGGTCTGACACTCTAACCCAGGGGAGGCCAAACTTGCTTAACGTAAGAGCCACATAGAATAAACATCAGATCGTTGAGAGCCACAAGACAGGAACGTCAGATGTTTGAGAGCAGCAAGACAGACGGACGGAAGGAAGGAAGGGAGGGAGGGAGGAAGGCAGGGAGGAAGGAAGGAAGGAAGGAAGGAAGGAAGGAAGGAAGGAAGGAAGGAAGGAAGGAAGGAAGGAAGGCAAGGAAGGAAGGCAAGGAGGGAGGAAGGAAGGAAGGGAGGAAGGCAAGGAGGGAGGAAGGAAGGAAGGGAGGAAGGAAGGAAGGAAGGAAGGAAGGAAGGAAGGAAGGAAGGAAGGAAGGAAGGAAGGAAGGAAGGAAAATATATGGGGGAGGGAGAGGTGGAAAGAAGGCAACTTTATCTTTAAATACATTCTCCATACTGCCTATTGGTTTGGCTTGGAGAAGTGATTTCAAGAGATAAATGCCTTCTCCAAGCCGGCTGACAGGTTAGTGGAGGCTTTGAGAGCCACACTTCGTTGTTGTTCAGTTGCACAGTTGAGTCTGACTCTTTGCGGCCCCCTGGTCCAAGTCACGCCAGGCCCTCCTGTCTTCCACCATCCTCCGAAGTCTGCTCAGATTCGTGTTTGTTACATTAGTAATGCTGTCCAGCCATCTCCTCTTTTGCCACCCCCTTCTTCTTTTGCCTTCTGTCTTTCCCAGCATCAGGGTCTTCTCCAGGGAGGGCTCCCTTCTCATTTGGTGGCCAAAGGATTTGAACTTCAGCTTCAGCATCTGACCTTCCAGGGAACAGTCTGGGTGGATTTTCCTTAGGACTGACTGATTGGATTTTCTTGCAGTCCAAGGAACTCTCAAGAGTCTTCTCCAGCACCACAGCTCAAAAGCAGCTATTCTTCTGCACTCGGCCTTCCTTATGGTCCAGCTCTCACAGCCATACATCTTTCAGTTGTTGTTGTTCAGTCGCACAGTCGAGTCCGACTCTTTGTGACCCCATGGACCAAGTCACGCCAGGCCCTCCAGTCTTCCGCAATCCTCCAAAGTCTGCTCAAATTCTTGCTAGTGACATCAGTAACGCTGTCCAGCCATCTCCTCTTTTGCCGTCCCCTTCTTCTTTTGCCTTCTGTCTTTCCCAGCATCAGGGGCTTCTCCAGGGAGGGCTCCCTTCTCATCGGGTGGCCAAAGAGAGGCACACAACATGTCCAGCCATCTCCTCTTTTGCCGTCCCCTTCTTCTTTTGCCTTCTGTCTTTCCCAGCATCAGGGGCTTCTCCAGGGAGGGCTCCCTTCTCATCGGGTGGCCAAAGAGAGGCACACAACATGTGCGAAAGAGCCTCATGTGCCTCCCGGCCTGCCTTTTGGCCACCCCTGCTCTAACCAGCACACCACACTGTCTCTCTGTATCTCTGTAGAAAAGGTCCATGTTACGTAGCATCTGCAGAGGTCCCTTTCTTAGGCCAGATCAAGCGAATCTCGGGAGTAGGGTTGCCAATCCCCAGGTGGGGGCAGAGGATTCCCCGGTTTGGAGGCCCTCCCCCCACTTCAGGGTCATCAGAAAGCGGGGGCGGGGAGGGAAATGTCTGCTGGGCACTCCATTATTCCCTATGGAGACCAGTTCCTATAGGGAATAATAGAGAATTGATCCAAGGGTATTTGGGGCTCTGGAGGGGGGCTGTTTTTTGAGGTGGAGGCACCAAATTTTCTGTATCGCATCCAGTGCCTCTCCCCAAAATACCCCCCAAGTTTTAAAAAGCTGGGGCCGGGAAGTCCAATTCTATGAGCCCCCGAAGAAGGTGCCCCTATCCTTCATTCTTTCCAAATGGGGGGAAGGCATTTAAAACGGTGCGCGGTCCCTTTAAACGTGATGGCCAGAACTCCCTTCTGAGTTCAATGATGCTTGTCACACCCTTGCTCCTGGCTCCACCCCCAAAGTCCCCTGGCTCCACCCCCAAAGTCCCCAGATATTTCTTGAATTGGACTTGGCAACCCTACTCAGGAGACACTGACGGGACGGGGGGAGCGTCCAAGCATTTGCAGGGAGGAGTAGATGGGGGGGGGAGTGGGGAGCTGGCTGTGCTAACCTGTGGGGCAAATGTCCTGCCCCACTCTCCGCTCTCCCCCCATGACGTCCTCTTCCTCTCCCCCTCTCCCGGATGGACGTGGTTTCCCTGTTTATCCACAGTGAGTCACCCCCGTTCGGTTCTTGTGACTCTGTTGGGTAACCTTTAAGTAAGGCGAGGTGGGGGGTGGGAAGCAGTTTAAGCAGAACCAGAAGCACCACAGAAGGGGCCGGCTTCCCTCTGCGAGTTCTTGGCGTGCGACTAGTGGAAGCCACAGTGGGGTGAGGGTGGTGTGGGTGGGGACAGGGAGCCTGTAGTCGCAGGTCTTGTTTTGTAGCAGGAACTCTTTTGCATATTAGGCCGCGCACCCCCTGATGTAGCCAATCCCCCTGGAACTGACAGTAGGCCCTGTATGAAGAGCCCTGTAAGCTCTTGGAGGATTGGCTCCATCAGGGATATGCAGGTGTGGAATTCTATCAAGATCTCCTTTGCATATTAGGCCACACCCCTCTGATGCAGCCAATCCTCCTGGAGCTTACAGTAGGCCCTGGAAGAAGAGCCCTGGAAGCTCTTGGAGGATTGGCTACATCTAGGGTTGCCAATCCCCAGGTAGGGAGGAAAAGCAGGTTAACAAACCTCCATGTAAACCAGCCTCAAAAAAGTATACAAACTTTGATTTGCTAACGTAACATACAAAAACGATTTCAAACAATGTCGTTTCATTGGGAAGTGCATAAGGAGCATCCAGCCTTCGCCCAAAGTCACTGAAAGGGCAAGTAAATACCCCAAATTCCTTAGCAGATGGGTGCAGGTAGTAATCCCACAGGTAGAGTTTTCCACGGAGACCAAAGCTCCTGACGGTTTGCTCTGTACAGCGAGGCACAAAGAATGATACGCGACGTGGCTGTACTTGGTCCATGTTCCGCAATCGCTTTTACGAGCTTTCAAAAAATATTATTATATCGTTCAAATGCTGACGCTTATAGTCACTTCCATTCAGTATGGTCAGTTTTCCTCTGTGTGTGTGTGTGTGTGTGTGTGTGCGTGTGTAAAGGAGCCTCAAGTCACAACTAACTTATGGTAACCCAGCAAAGGGCTTTGAAGGCAAGCAAGAAGCAAAGGTGGTCTGCCTTTGCCTTCCTCTGCAGCGTCTTGCTTGGTGGTCTCCCATCTAAGACTTCTGGTGACCCCAGCAAGGGGGTTTCAAGGCAACGGAGAAGCAGAGGTGGTCTGCCACTGGCCTCCTCTGCAGAGCCTTCCTTGGTGGTCTCCCATCTATGTACCAAACCTGCTTCGATTCCAACTTTTGGTGACCCCAGCAAGGGGCTTTCAAGGCAAGGGAGAAGGAGAGGTGGTCTGCCACTGCCTTCCTCTGCAGAGCCTTCCTTGGTGGTCTCTCTTCCAAGAACTGACTCTGCTTAGCTTCTCAGATGTTAGATACCACGAGTGGCCAAACATAGAATAAATGTCAGACATTTGAGAGCCGCAAAACAGAAGGAAGGAAGGAAGATGATGATGATGATGATGATGATGATGATGATGATGACAGACAGACAGACAGACAGACAGACAGACAGACAGACAGACAGACAGACAGATAGATAGATAGATAGATAGATAGATAGATAGATGACAGACAGACAAACAGATAGATGACAGACAGACAGATAGATGATAGATAGATAGATGATAGATAGATAGATGATAGATAGATAGATAGATAGATAGATAGATAGATAGATAGATAGATAGATAGATAGATAGATAGATAGATAGATAGATAGATAGATAGATAGATAGATAGATAGATGCCTCAGATGCAGTGGGAGCTCACAGGAGCACAGCTCCTGAACCTTTCTGAGAGTTCCTCCTCCTCCTTCTGAGAGTTCCGCCTTCTTGTCCATCTCTGGATAGATAAATGATAGATAGAGGTGGAAAGAAAGCAGCTTTAAATGCATTTTCCAAGTTGCCAGCTGGCTTGGCTTGGAGAAATGATTTAAAGAGACAAATGCGGATACATACATATACATATGACGGATACATCTGAAGCTGCCTTCTACTGACTCAGACCCTCCTCGGTCCATCCAAGTCAGTCTTGTCTGCTCAGACGGGCAGCGGCTCTCCAGGGTCTCCAGCTGAGGTTTTTCACACCTTTTTGCCTGGACCTTTTTTAGTTGGAGGTGCCGGGGATTGAACCTGGGACCTTCTGCTTACCAAGCAGAAGCTCTACCACTGAGCCACCGTCCCTCCCCTGCTTTCCAGGGTCTCAAGCTGAGGTTTTTCACGCCTCTTTGCCTGGACCCTTTTTTGGAGATGCCAGGGATTGAACCTGGGGCCTCCTGCTTACCAAACAGAAGCTCTGCCACTGAGCCACCGTCCCTCCTGAGCCACAGTTTGGCCACCACTGCACTATACCACGCCACCTTCTCTTCCGGTTCCTGTTTTCTTATGAGAATATACCTCTGAAAGCAGCCTGGGGTGACAGATCTTCCTTTCACGGGCAGGGCGTTCAGCCTTTGGACTCTTGCGTGCCAGCCAGAGGTTGTGAGGGATGGTTCAACTCATCAGCCCAAAACTGGCAACTAGGGCTGCCAAGTCCAGTTCAAGAAATATCTGGGGACTTTGGGGGTGGAGCCAGGAGACTTCGGGGGTAAAGCCTGGGGGAAGGTTGTGACAAGCATCGTTGAACTCCAAAGGGAGTGCTGGCCATCACATTTAAAGGGACCACACACCTTTTAAATGCCTTCCCTCCATTGAAAATAATGAAGGATAGGGGCACCTTCTTTGGGGGCTCATAGAATTGGAGCCCCTGGTCCAATCCTTTTGAAACTTGGAGGGTGTTTTGAGGAGAGGCATTGGACGTTATGCTGCAAATGTGGTGCTTCTACCTCAAAAAAACAGCCCCCCCCCCCCGGGCCTCAGAAAACAGCAGATCAATTCTCCATTATACCCTAGGAGAATCAGTCTCCATAGGGAATAATGGCGTGCCCAGCAGACATTTCCCTCCCCTGCCCTGCTTTCTGATGACCCTGAAGCGGGGGGAGGGCCTCCAAACTGGGGGATCCCCTGCCCCCACCTGGGGATTGGCAATCCCACCGGCAACGCCCCCCTCCCAGTGTGCCCCTGCCCTCTAGCCGTGCGGCTGCTGAAAACGCCAATCCCCACATCCCCCTCCCACGGCCCCTTTTGGGTTGAGCCGCGAAGCGACCGGATTCTGGACTTTTGTTCTAGGGCAGCCGCAAGACGGAATGCAACCTGGAACGTTTCTCTGCCACGCCCGCGGTTGGCATTTCCCTGCCAGCGTTTTTTCGTTTGCTAAGTGCTTTCCGGCTAAGCGCTGGCGACTGAGTCCAAGAGGGCCTAGCAATAATGTTTCTTTGGGGGGTAGGGGGAAAGAAAGCAAACAGCGTGACCGCATTTGCTTGCAGTATTCCTTTATAAGGAAATCTTTGGGATTGAACGCCGCTAGGCCGCGGCCCCTCAAAGCACCGCTCGCTGCTGAAGGCACACCATGTGGAGTGGCTCAAACTCCTCGCTCAGTCGGCTTTTCCTCTGCTCCAGCTGCTCTGTTTCTTGCCGCTGCCGCCCACATCTTTCCCCTCTCTCTGGGGTGGGGGACGCTGACCGCCCAGTGGAGCGTGGAACTTACCTAGATTAGCAGTGGATTGCCAGAGAAGGGGGGGGGGTCAGTTTCTGCTGGAGAAAATGGCAACTTCAGAGGGCTCAGAGGGCACACTCAGTGGTAGACCATAGAGTCCAGGTGAAATCTCTCCCCAGATTCCCCCCTTCACAGGCACCGCCCCCAAATCTCCAGGAATTTCCCAGACTGGAGCTGGCAACTGAAATAATTAAAGGCAGGGCTTTTTTTTTTTAGCAGGAACTCTTTTGCATATCAGGCCGCACCCTCCTGATGTAGCCAATCCTCCTGGAGCTTACAGGGCTGTTCGTACTGGGCCTACTGTAAACTTCAAGAGGACTGGCTACATCATAGGGGGTGTGGCCTAATATGCAAATGAGTTCCTGCTACAAAAAAGCCCTGTATTAAGGGGATGTAACACCTTCCCTATAATGACAGGTTAAAGAGGTGAGGGCACTTTAGATTGGAGAAAAGGTAGGGTTGCCAATCCCAAGGTGGGGGGGAGGGGATCCCACGGTTTGGAGGCCCTCCCCCACTTCAGGGTCATCAGAAAGTGGAGGGAGGGAGGGAAATGTCTGCTGGGTGCACCATTATTCCCTATGGAGACTGATTCCCATAGCATATAATGGAGATTGATCCATGTGTATCTGGGTTGAGGTAGAGACACCAAATTTGCAACATAATATCCAGTGCGTCTCCCCAAAATACTCTCCAAGTTTCAAAAAGATTGGGCTGGGGGTTCCAATTCTATGAGCCCCCAAAGAAGGTGTCCCTATACTTCATTATTTCCAATGGAGGGAAGGCATTTAAAAGGTGTGCAGTCGCTTTAAATAAGATGGTCAGAACTCCCTCTAGAGTTCAATTGTGCTTTTCACAACCTTCCTCCTGGCTCCACTCCCAGTGTCTCCTGTCTCCACCCCCAAAGTCCCCAGATATGTCTTGAATTGGACCTGGGAGCCAAAGTGTGGAGCCCTTTTCATTGTGGAGTTATAATGGAAAAAGGCACAAGCTGCGCCTTTTCATTTACAACCACAATGAAAAGGGAAAGAAAGAAAGAAAGAAAGAAAGAAAGAAAGAAAGAAAGAAAGAAAGAAAGAAAGAAAGAAAGAAAGAAAGGAAGGAAGGAAGGAAGGAAGGAAGGAAGGAAGGAAGGAAGGAAGGAAGGAAGGAAGGAAGGAAGGAAGGAAGGAAGGAAGGAAGGAAGGAGAGTTGGAGGGTGTTTTGGGGAGAGGCACTGGATGCTATGCTGAAAATATGGTGCCTCTACCTCAAAAACACAGTCCCCCAGAGCCCTAGATTCCCACGGATCAATTCTCCATTATACCCTGTGAATCGGTCTCCATAGGGAATAATGGAGTTCTCAGCAGACATTCCCCTCCCCCCAGCATATTGTTGGAATTCTCTGTCTGGGGGCAGTGATGCTCTGCATTCTTGGTGCCTGGAGGAGGGGCAATAGAGTGTGACACAGAGTGTTGGACTGGATGGGACACTGGCCTGTTCTAACATGGCTTCTCTTATGTTTTTATGTCTGGGGCAAGTGATACTCTCTATTCTTGGTGCTTGGGGGGGGCACAGTGGGAGGGCTTCTGGAGTCTGGCCCCACTGGTGGACCTCCTGATGGCACCTGGTTTTTTGGCCACTGTGTGACACAGAGTGTTGGACTGGATGGGCCATTGGCCTGATGCAACATGGCTTCTCTTACGTCCTTATTTTCCCTCTGCCCTCTTGATGCCCCTCGGAGGTGACTCTGCCGTCCCACCCTGAGGTCATTCCACTCGCTCTACAGTTTCCACCATCCTCCCCACCCCTTCATTGGCTTACAGGCTTCATTTCTCCGTTGTTTTTAAATTAAATTTTTTCTTACAAGCAGCACGAGTCTAGCGATATGAGACTATCACTAGTCTCAGATCACTGAATTAAAAAATTAAATGATGGGGCAGTAGTGTAAAAGGAGCTGCGCAGGGTTTAGTTGCCTGCTGATATTGACTTGAAAGAGGGATTAGAGAAGAAGCAAATGTCAGTGTCCCCCGTGCAAAATTTAAAAAGGATTTCAGTGCAGCGTGCAAACAAAATGAAGGGGGGGGGGTTGTCATGAGATACACAGAGAGACACTGGGCTGGGAAGCCAAAAGCTCATTTTCCCCTGTAATGCTTTAGTGAACAAAGTTTGGGGAAGGGAACCATGCTGGCCTAAAATTAAAATGGAGAACCTGCAGCACCTGTATAAGAGCATGCATTAATCCATGTGTAAAGAACATTTCGTTAAGGCTTCGCAGAACGTCCAGAGAAGGAGGCTGATGAAGTATTTTCAGAAGGAGGCTGATGAAGTATATTCAGAAGGAGGCTGATGAAGTATATTCTGTCAAAATTGTGAGGAGTCCTGCAATAAGCGGTTCCTCCTTACTTTCTCCGTGCCAATTGGAGCTGAACGCTGAGTTCAAAGGATTTTGCCGACTTTCAGGTTGTGGAAAGACTTTGTGGGGACATCATTCATACTGTATACTCAGTGCTCTGTCCTTTTTGTTCCATTCAGTTTGCACTAAATATATTTTGTATCCTGTTTTGTGAAAGTTGCATTGTTTCCTTTTATTATCCATGGAGCGCACCGGTTCCAGTTGTGTTTATCATTAAAATTAAAATGGCGGCTGAGCCACACAGACCTTCTGCAAAGTGCCGAACTTAAGAATCGCTTGGGATCGATCCGTTTCGAGGACAGAGTGCGATTGGCATGGGACTGGCTTTAAAACACTGCCAAGATTGTGACCGGCATGCAGTATCAAATTAGAGAGTCCCAAAGAGAAAAACCACACACATTTGCAGGGAAGGGCAGGAAATTAGTTTGACTACGCAGCTGTGTGAGACGTTGGTGAGAGAGGGGTGGCTTGACTTTGTTGAAGGCAGCTTGGTGATGGGAGAGGACAAGGGGACAGTGCTCAGGAGCCAGAGTCAGGCGTCAGGGAGGGAGAGCCCAGTGGTGTCCCCTAGGCCAGGTGGCGCCCTAGACGACTGCCTACTTTGCCAGTTCAAAGTTTTATTGGTTTTCTAAAGATTGGGGATAAAGAGTAAGAAGGAACAGAAAGTTATAGTTACAGATATCTTAGTCTGCATGTAATATACTTTCTCAGAATATACCGTAGGTCTGCATCTAATATACTTTCAAGGAATACATATATTGTCACCTACTATTAATACATTCCTAATGCAAGTCTTCTTGTTGAAGTGCCTATTCAAGTTGACATTTCCAGCAAAGAAGTACAGGAGAAAGGAAATATACGTTCACACCAAAGAATCTTAAGAGTCTTGAGTCTCTAGCCAAATATGTCGTTTCAGCCGATATTTTATTGCTTCTTCTTTAGATTTCCCAGCCAACAATTGGGATAAGTAATCCAGCTCAGCCATTTCCAAAATTTTCCGCATCGAGTCCATTTACATGGGGACAACTGCCTACTTTGCCTGCTCCCACACACCGGTCCTGATCACAGCTTGCACCGCCAGCATAGCTGGGTTCTACCACGCAGTCTGTACATTCAACATGCTTCCCCGTATTATGAGATCCTGTGATTCGTTCTCATTTTTCACAGCTGCCGATAACAGCAGAGAATCCCCTTGGCGTGCTGCAAGATGGGAAATGGATCCTCGCAGCGGCTTGTCAGTTTTAAAAAAATAATAAGTCTAGCCAGTTTCAGCACTGGGTTTCCCCCCCCCCCCTTGCCTAAGTTCCTTTCTGTTCCCTCTTATTCAAGGAACTAACATGAAACATGTTACAAAACCTGAACCATGAGGATTTTAAGTGCAAGGCACAAGTTATAGAGCCAGTTTGGTGTAGTGGTTAAGTTCGTGGACTCTTATCTGGGAGAACTGGGTTTGATTCCCCACTCCTCCACTTGCACCTGCTGGAATGGCCTTGGGTCAGCCATAGCTCTGGCAGAAGTTGTCCTTGAAAGGGCAGCTGCTGGGAGAGCCCTCTCCAGCCCCACCCACCTCACAGGGTGTCTGTTGAGGGGGAGGAAGGGAAAGGAGATTGTAGGCCGCTCTGAGACTCTGTACTTGAAAGGGCAGCTTCTGTGAGAGCTCTCTCAGCCCCACCCACCTCACAGGGTGTTTGTTATGAGACTCTTTGGAGTGGAGGGCCAGATATAAATCCAATATCTTCATCTACCTCACAGGGTGTCTGTTGTGGGGGAGGAAGGGAAAGGAGATTGTGAGCCGCTCTGAGACTCTTCGGAGAGGAGGGCAGGATATAAATCCAATATCTTCATCAACCTCACAGGGTGTCTGTTGTGGGGGAGGAAGGGAAAGGAGATTGTGAGCCGCTCTGAGACTCTTCGGAGTGGAGGGCGGGATATAAATCCAATATCTTCATCTACCTCACAGGGTGTCTGTTGTGGGGGAGGAAGGGAAAGGAGATAGTGAGCCGCTCTGAGACTCTTCGGAGTGGAGGGCGGGATATAAATCCAATATCTTCATCAACCTCACAGGGTGTCTGTTGTGGGGGAGGAAGGGAAAGGAGATTGTGAGCCGCTCTGAGACTCTTCGGAGTGGAGGGCGGGATATAAATCCAATATCTTCATCTACCTCACAGGGTGTCTGTTGTGGGGGAGGAAGGGAAAGGAGATAGTGAGCCGCTCTGAGACTCTTCGGAGTGGAGGGCGGGATATAAATCCAATATCTTCATCTACCTCACAGGGTGTCTGTTGTGGGGGAGGAAGGGAAAGGAGATTGTGAGCCGCTCTGAGACTCTTCGGAGTGGAGGGCTGGATATAAATCCAATATCTTCATCTACCTCACAGGGTGTCTGTTGTGGGGGAGGAAGGGAAAGGAGATTGTGAGCCGCTCTGAGACTCTTCGGAGTGGAGGGCGGGATATAAATCCAATATCTTCTTCTTCTTCTTCTTCTATAGAATCATCGAGTTGGAAGGGACTTCCGGGGTCATCTAGTACAATGCAGGAATTTCTAACCCTTGCACAATGCAGGAATTTCGCAAACACCTCCCCCTAAATTTTTAAATTGCAGCTGCAGAATAAATACACCAGAGGAAAAAGAATGGTACATAAGGTGGGCGCAGAATCCGAAGTCAAGCTTAAAGGCTTTCTGCTCTGAAAATCTGCAGTAAGGGGTGTGTGTGTGTGTGTGTGTGTGATGGGCTTGTGGTAACTGGAGATCAGTTTTAAGCCCAGGAGATCTCCAGGCTCCACCTGGATGTTGGCAACCCTATACAGAAGTGGCCTTAAAGAACCCAAGCATCACAAAGACAGCAAAATGCCCGCTTTCAGGAGGTTTTTTGTAGCAGGAACTCCTTTGCATATTAGGCCACTCCCCCTCTGATGTAGCCAACCTTCCGAGAGCTTACAGGGCTCTTCCTACAGGGCCTACTGTAAGCTGTTGGAGGATTGGCTACATCAGAGGGGTGTGGCCCAATATGCAAAGGAGTTCCTGCTACAAAAAAAGCCCTGCCCATTTTCATCTGTGAAATGTTGAGAATCTTGCCCAAAGCTGTGCACGGATGATCGCAGTCACGCGTCTTCGGGGCCTGCCTTGGATCGGTGTTTTTTCTTTTCTGGGATTCAGCGTTCCGCTTGGAAAACAGCAATCGAGAATCACCCCTTGCGCGACGCATCCGGCCCGCCTCTCACTTTGCATGGCTTCCCAGACATCAATAATCCAAGTCATTTCTGCTGGAAGACGCTCCCTGCCCAGGGAAAGCTTCCAGAAACCACAGAAGAAGGGAAAGAAAGGGGGGCGGGGGGAGAGAATCTTTTGGAAAGCCATGGAATTATTTTTAGGCAGAGCTTCCTCTCTTCAGATCTGAGCTCAGAGGCCCAGAAAGAGGCCATTCTGTGTCAAATGAGAATTGCTTTTTTGCTGTACGCAACGTTCCCATCGTGCGACAAAGCTTTGAGTTTGCCCCTGCAATGTTTCAGGGGTCTTTCAAGGGCTGTCAACCTCCAGGGGGTAAATCGGGAGAGCGGTCACTCCACACCAGTGTTTCCTCTAACCCAAGATTATACATGGGATGGAGAAAGTAGAAAAAGAAGTCCTTTTCTCCCTTTCTTGCAATGCAAGAACTCGTGGGCATTCGATGAAATTGCTGAGCAGTCGGGTTAAAACGGATAAAAGGAAGTCCTTCTTCACCCAAAGGGTGATTAACTTGTGGAATTCACTGCCACAGGAGGTGGCGGCGGCTACAAGCATAGCCAGCTTCAAGAGGGGATTGGAGCAGAGGTCCATCAGTGGCTATTAGCCACAGCATATTATTGGAACTGTCTGGGGCAGTGATGCTCTGTATTTTTGATGCTTGTGGGGGGGCAAAGTGGAAGGGCTTCTAGCCCCATAGGTGAAGACAAAGAAACGTATCAAACATACAAAAAAAGTCCCATAGAATATTCAACAATACAAAAGCCTATGGATGTTCAATGATAATGCAGAATCCTGTGGACAGGAAGTCGACTTGGCACTCCTGTTTTGAAAAGTCTTCCAGTAAGACCTCACCTGAAGTCTTGTGTTCAGTTTTGGGCACCACATTTAAGAAGGATATAGACAAGCTGGAAGGGGTCCAGAGGAAGGCGACGAAGATGGTGAGGGGTCTGGAGACGAAGTCCTATGAGGAAAGGTTGAAGGAGCTGGGCATGTTTAGCCTGGAGAGGAGGCGGCTGAGAGGTGATAGGATCACCATCTTCAAGTCCTTGACAGCAATACGGACCCTGTGAATTGAGGGGGAGGTGTTTGTGAGTTTCCTGCATTGTGCAGGGGGTTGGACTAGATGGCCCTTGGGGGTACCTTCCAACTCTATGATTCTATGTGTTGTTGAATGTTTCGAGTGGACTTTTGTGGGGTGGGGGTGGGATGGATTTCAGACCATTTTGTGGCGGCTGTTTTCTGCTTGGACTTGAGGGGTGTTGTTGGCCTTCTTTGCCCTGTTTTTTGGTAGGTGTTTCTCTTGATTGTGTCGCTCCCTGTTCTTGTGGACTTGGGGTTTGCTCAACATCCCAGTGAATTTTCAATTTTTTGTTGTTGTAGAGTTGTCAAGTCCAGTTCAAGAAATATCTGGGAACTTTGGGGCTGGAGCCAAGAGACTTTGGGGTGGAGCCAGGAGACATTGGGAGTGGAACCTGGGGCAAGGTTGTGACAAGCATAATTGGACTCCAAAGGGAGTTCTGGCCATCACATGTAAAGGGACTGCACACCTTTTCAATGCCATCCCTCCATTGGAAATAATGGATAGGGGCACCTTCTTTGGGGGTTGATAGAATTGGACCCCATGGTTCAATCCTTTTGAAACTTGGAGGGCATTTTGAGGAGAGGAATAGAATGCTATGCAGAAAATTTGGTGCCTCTACCTCGAAAAACAGCCCCTCCAGAGACCCAGATACCAGCAGATCAATTCTCCATTATACCCTATGGGAATTGGTCTCTATAGGGAATAATGGAGTGCCCAGTAGACATTTCCCTCTCCCCCCCCTCCTCTGCTTTCTGGTGACCCTGGAGCGGGGGAGGGCCTCCAAACCGTGGGATCCCCTCCCCCCGCCTGGGGATTGGCAGCTCTATGTTGTTGTGGGGGGATCTATGTGTGGAGTATATTGGATCAACTTTCTTCATAATAACTTTTAAAATGAAGAGACAGAGAGAGAGTGAGAGAGAAAGGAAGGAAGGAAGGAAGGAAGGAAGGAAGGAAGGAAGGAAGGAAGGAAGGAAGGAAGGAAGGAAGGAAGGAAGGAAGGAAGAAAGAAAGAAAGAAAGGAAGGAAGGAAGGAAGGAAGGAAGAAAGAAAGAAAGAAAGGAAGGAAGGAAGGAAGGAAGGAAGGAAGGAAGGAAGGAAGGAAGGAAGGAAGGAAGGAAGGAAGGAAGGAAGGAAGGAAGGAAGGAAGAATGGAAGAAAGAAAGAAAGAAAGAAAGAAAGAAAGGAAGGAAGGAAGGAAGGAAGAAAGAAAGAAAGAAAGAAAGAAAGAAAGAAAGAAAGAAAGAAAGAAAGAAAGAAAGAAAGAAAGAAAGAAAGAAAGAAAGAAAGAAAGAAAGAAAGAAAGAAAGAAAAGGAAGGAGGGAGGGAGGGAGGGAGGGAGGGAGGAAAAGGACGGAAGGAAGGAAGCATAGGAGCTTGTGCGGGGGGAGAGAAGTTTCAGAAAAATAAATTAATAAAGAAATAAGCATGCCAGGTGGGGTAGAATTCTCTCCTGCCTCCATGTCCTGCACTCTGAGGGTGTGCTAGCATAGAAAGAGGAGGTGAGGAGAGATGGTGGTGGGGAGAGAGCGGGAATGGGTCTCCCGTTTGGTGGCAGTGGTTAAGTGCGTGGACTCCCCACGCACTCCTCCAGTGCGTGGACTCCTCCACTTGCAGCTGCTGGAATCGGCTTGAGTCAGCCAGAGCTCTCACAAGAGTTGTCCTTGAAAGCGCAGCTGCAGGGAGAGCCCTCTCAGGGTGTCTGTGGTGGGGGGGAGGAGATCGTAAGCCACTCTGAGTGAAGAGCGGGATATAAATCCAATATCTTCTTCTTCTCCCTCTTCCTGCTGCCCTCCACTTCGAAGAAGCAGAGGTTGCATGGGATGGGTGTCTTGGCCCTTGAGTGGAAACGCTGGGCATTGAGAAAGGTGGCCAGACGGGATGCCGACGCATCTCATGCTCCAAGCACACCTTGCTGCATAGTTTCCCACGGGAATTAGCACGCTGTGTGGCCTTTGAATCTGAGGACAGAAGGTCACACATTGAAAAGACAGGCCGAGAACAGCGTTTCGTACTGTTCTGGGATTCCCATCTCCCATAGAATCCTAGAGTTGGAAGGGACCTCCAGGGTCATCTAGCCCAACCCCCGCACAATGCAGGAAACTCACAACCACCTCCCCCTAAATTCACAGGATCTTCATTGCTGTCAGATGGCCATCTAGCCTCTGTTGAAAAACCTCCAAGGAAGGAGAGCCCACCACCTCCCAAAGAGGAAGCCTGTTCCACTGAGGAACCGCTCTAAACTCACAAACACTTCCCCCTAAATTCACAGAATCTGCATTGCTGTCAGATGGCCATCTAGCCTCTGTTGAAAAACCTCCAAGGAAGGAGAGCCCACCACCTCCCGAGGAGGAAGCCTGTTCCACTGAGGAACCGCTCTAAACTCACAAACACTTCCCCCTAAATTCACAGAATCTGCATTGCTGTCAGATGGCCATCTAGCCTCTGTTTAAAAACCTCCAAGGAAGGAGAGCCCACCACCTCCCAAAGAGGAAGCCTGTTCCACTGAGGAACCACTCTAAACTCACAAATCCCTCCCCCTAAATTCTTAGGATCTTCATTGCTGTCAGATGGCCATCTAGCCTCTGTTGAAAAACCTCCAAGGAAGGAGAGCCCATCACCTCCCAAGGAGGAAGCCTGTTCCACTGAGGAACCGCTCTAACGGTCAGGAAGTTCTTCCTCATATTGAGTCAGAAACTCTTTTGATTTAATTTCAACCCATTGGTTCTGGTCTGACCTTCCAGCGCCCAGAAAACAATTCCACCCCATCCTCTCTATGACAGCCCTTCAAGGACTTGAAGATGGTGATCCTATCACCTCTCAGCCGCCTCCTCTCCAGGCTGAACATCCCCAGCTCTTTCAGCCTTTCCTCATAGGACTTGGTCTCCAGACCCCTCACCATCTTTGTTGCATGCCTTGCTCCCCCTGCCCACCCCCCCCACCCCCGGTTCTAATGCCCATCTTACAAAAAAACAACAACACACAGCCTCACACGTGGTTGCCCCTAATTCTGAAAATGGCTTTTGAAACTCTGAAAATGGAACTCTTCCAGGGCTGCCTTCTACTGAATCAGACCCTCCTTGGTCCATCAAGCTTGGTGCTTAGACTGGTGACAGCTCCCCAGGGTCTCAGGCTGAGGTCTTTCCCATTCCCTCCTGCCTGGTTCTTTTAATTGGAGATACCTGGGATTGAACGTGGGACCTTCTGCCTGCCAAGCAGAGGCTCTGCCACTGAGCCAGGTCTCAGGTCAAGGTCTTTCCCATCCCCTCCTGCCTGGTCCTTTTGACTGGAGATGCCGGGGATTGAACCTGGGACCTTCTGCATGCCAGGCAGAGGCTCTGCCACTGAGCCAGGTTTCAGGTCAAGATCTTTCCCATCCCCTCCTGCCTGGTCCTTTTAACTGGAGATGCTGGGGATTGGACCTGGGACCTTTTGCCTGCCAAGCAGAGGCTCTGCCACTGAACCAGGGTCTCAGGTCAAGGTCTTTCCCATCCCCTCCTGCCTGGTCCTTTCAACTGGAGATGCCGGGGATTGAACCTGAGACCTTCTGCATGCCAGGCAGAGGCTGTTCCACTGAGCCACAGCCCCTCTCCAATGCCTGACGCATCTCTCGGCCCCGCAGTCCCGCCAAGGCGGTGGCTGGTGGAGCCAGACGGCAGCGTTCAACCTCAGGTGCGCTGCCAGGGCGCCGGGCTCCGGGCAAGGAGTGGAACAATTTGTGCCGAATGAATAAGCGGCAGCCGCGGGCCTGGAAGGCTCTTTGCGAGCTGACAGACGTTGAGCCCTCTGGACCCCACCCAGCTGGGAGACGGGTTTCCGGAGCTGCCACATAATCTCGCTCTCTTTTGAATTGCTCTATTTTTAGGCCTGCTTTTAACTGATTCAGGAACACGCTGCCGGGCCTCTGGCAGGCCGGGGAGGGGGCACAATAAGGCAGGTCCCCCCACCCCCAGTATTTTTTCCAGTGGGCCTCTTGGGCCCTGCGGGGTCTGAAGCCAATGGTTGAGTGGCAAAGAGAGAGACACTGGGCTGGGTGTTCATTCTTTCCTCTTTTCCCCCCACAGGGAAGCCAGTGAGCCCAGACTCGACTGCACAAGAGTACCACCGACCCAAACGTTCCGAGTCCCGGCCGCGACGGGTAAGTCTCCTTCCAATTTCTGGTTGCTCTCTCCACTCCCTGGACTGCAGCTCTAAAGCAAACGTAACCAGGAAGTCAGTCCAAGGGTGCTGTTTTCAAAAGTTTAATCACTATAGCAGGGGTGGCCAAACTGTGGCGTGGGAGCCACATATGGCTCTTTCGCTCACATCGGGTGTTTTTACACTGACAGTTTGTGACTCTCTATTGCCTCATTGGAAACTCGCCTTTTACATTGTCTAACGTTCTCACAACTGTTTTGCATCGTTGCTGCCCGAAGCAGCTACGTTTGTTTCGGTGAGATGGGTTCTGGCGCTGCTGCTGCAACGTTTTTCTCCACACTGGTTTTGAACTGGCCTTTTCTCTACAGGCGTTTCAAACTTGTATTGTAGAAGTCTTCGTGTGTTTTAAAAGAATACAGAGCATCACTGCCCCAGACAGAAAGTTCCATCTATACCTTGTGGCTAAGTGCCCCATGGTGCAAAGTGGTAAGCTGCATTATTGCAGTCCAAACTCTGCTCATGACCTGAGTTCGATTTCGGCAGAAGCTGGGTTCAGGTTGCCGGCCCAAGGTTGACTCAGCCTTCCATCCTTCTGAGGTGGGTCAAATGAGTCCCCAGCTTGGTGGGGGTAACATGGAGACGATTGGGGACGGCAAGGGCAAACCACCCCAACCTTGACACCACCTTTTGTCTCGAGGGTGGGAGTCAAGACAGCCTGAGATTCCAAAACGAAGTCAGGTACAGAGCAGTGTTCCCTCTAAGCTGAGTGAGTGTGAGCTAGCTCACAGTTTTTTAGTCTCTGGGTCACAAATTTTTCTCCTAGCTCGGGAATAATGGCCCCAGAGCAAACTAATCGGTGCAGTAACCCATGAAGTTGAAATGTCGCTCACAAGACTCCATAGCTTAGAAGTCTTGGTGCTGAGATATCCCAGAAGCGCTGCCCTGCCCTCTGGCTATGAGGATTCCGGAAGGCACCATGAACTGCTGTTCCCAGCAGGGCGACTTTCTGCTTTTAGGTTCATGAAAGAACAATGCTTTCCCTCTTAATCCCAAGGAGACTTTTAAAGGCATGAAAAATCCTGTCATAAGAGCCCAGCTGGATCCGACCAGGGAGGGTCCATCTAGTCCAGCCTCCTGTCTCACACAATGGCCAACCAGTTCCTCTGGAGGGCCAACAACAGGGCAGAGAGGCCGAGTCCTTCCCCTGAGAAGAACATCAGAAGAGCCCTGCTGGGTCAGACCAGGGAGGGTCCATCTAGCCCAGCCTCCTGTCTCAAACAGTGGCCAACAACAGGGCAGGGAGGCTGAGGCCTCCCCCTGAGAAGAACATCAGAAGAGCTAGGGTTCCCAAGTCCAATTCAAGAAATATCTGGGGACTTTGGGGGTGGAGCAAGGAGACTTTGGGGGTGGAGCCAGGAGACATTGGGGGCGGAGCCAGGAGCAAGGGTGTGGCAAGCATAATTGAACTCCAAAGGGAGTTCTGGCCGTCACATTTAAAGGGACAGCACACCTTTTAAAATGTCTTCCTTCTGTAGAAAATAATGACGGATAGGGGCACCTTCTTTTGGGGCTCGTAGAATTGGACCCCCTGGTCCAATCCTTTTGAAAGTTAGGGGGTATTTTGGGGAGAGGCACTAGATGCTATACGGAAAACATGGCACCTCTAGCTCAAAAAACAGCCCCCTCAGAGCCCCTGATACCCACAGATCAATTCCCTAACATTCCCTATGGGAATCGTTCATGGAGGTGCATGATGGCTGTGGGGGTGGGGCTTCCCCCGCCGGCCAGCTGGCTGGGGGAGGGGGGAAGCCTGTAAACCGGGGGATCCCACTCTGGGACCTGGGGATTGGGAAGCCTAAGAAGAGCCCTGCTGGATCAGACCAGTGAGGGTCCATCTAGTCCAGCCTCCTGTCTCACACAGTGGCCAACAACAGGGCAAAGAGGCTGAGGCCTTCCCCTGAGAAGAACCTCAGAAGAGCCCTGCTGGGTCAGACCAGGGAGGGTCCATCTAGTCCAGCCTTCTGTCTCACACAGTGGCCAACCAGTTCCTCTGGAAGGCCCACAACAGGGCAGAGAGGCCGAGGCCTTCCCCTGAGAAGAACATCAGAAGAGCCCTGCTGGGTCAGACCATCTAGTCCAGCCTCCTGTCTCACAAAGTGGCCAGCCAGTTCCTCTGGAGGTCCAAGAAAAGGGCAGAGAGGCCGAGGCCTTCTCCTGAGAAGGACATCAGAAGATTCCTGCTGGGTCAGACCAGTTAAAAGGATTGGAGGTGATAACTTCTGAAGATTTGGGGATGGGGCCTGTGGAGGACAGGGACCTTAGTGCCACAGAGCCCCCCTCCAGAGCAGCCCTTTCCTCCAGGGGAACTGATCTCTGTAGTCTGGAGAGAAGCTGGAATTCCAGGGGATCTCCAGGTCCCACCTGGAAGCCTGCATCCCTGAACCTCAGTGGGGCACAAGGCCACAGAGTCCCCCCTCCAAAGCAGCCCTTTCCTCCAGGGGAACTGATCTCTGCAGTCTGGAGAGGAGGTGGAATTCCAGGGGATCCCCAGGTCCCACCTGGAAGCTGGCATCCCTGAACCTCAGTGGGGCACAAGGCCACAGAGTCCCCCCTCCAAATCAGCCCTTTCCTCCAGGGGAACTGATCTCTGCAGTCTGGAGAAGAGCTGGAATTCTGCGAGATTCCCAGGTCCCATCTGGAGGGTGGCATCTGTAGTTCCAACTCAGCTTGGGAGAAGGTGATTTGCACCAAAAGGAGCATTGATCACAGGCTGAGAAAGGGTTACCCCCAACCAACAGCTTTGGGTGTGGGGTCCCTAGCAAGGAGGGGCTCTTTCCCTGGAGAGAGGAAGAGGAAGATTGCAAATTTATACCCTATCCTTCTCTCTTAGAGAGCCCTGTGGCGCAGAGTGTTAAAGCTGCAGTCCTGCAGTCCTAAGCTCTGCTCACGACCTGAGTTTGATCCCCGGTGGAAGCTGGGTTTTCTGGTAGCAGGATCGAGGTTGGCTCAGCCTTCCATGCTTTCGAGGTCGGTCAAATGAGAAAAAGCGTCAGGGAAAGCGTGGATGACTGGGGAAGGCAAGGGCAAACCACCCCGTAAAACGTCTGCCGTGAAAACGTTGTGATGCGATGTCACCCCAGAGTCGGAAACGACTGGTGCTTGCACAAGGGACCTTTCCTTTAATTCTCTCTGACTCCTTTCCCTTCCTCCCCCACAACAGACACCCTGTGAGGTGGGTGGGGCTGAGAGGGCTGACCTTTCAAGGACAACCTCTGCCAGAGCTATGGCTGACCCAAGGCCATTCCAGCAGCTGCAAGTGGAGGAGTGGGGAATCAAACCCAGTTCCTCCAGATAAGAGTCTGTGCACTTAACTACGACACCAAACTGGCTCACCTATAGCTTCTGATGAAGGTTGTACAGGACTATGGCAGTGGAAAAAGGGTAGGTGGGGCTGAGAGAGCTCTGAGAGAAGCTGCCCTTTCAAGGACAAGTCTGTGAGAGCTATGGCTGACCCAAGGCCATTGCAGCAGCTGCAAGTGGAGGAGTGGGGAATCAAACCCTGTGAGCTAGGTGGGGCTGAGAGAGCTCTCCCAGAAGCTGCCCTTTCAAGGACAGAGTCTCAGAGTGGCTCACAATCTCCTTTCCCTTCTTCCCCCACAACAGACACCCTGTGAGGGGAGTGGGGCTAAGAGAGCTCTCCCAGAAGCTGCCCTTTCAAAGACAGCTCTGCAAGAGCTATGGCTGACCCAAGGCCGTTCCAGCAGCTGAGTTGGGAATCAAATCCTGTGAGGTAGGTGTGGCTGAGAGAGCTCTCCCAGAAGCTGCCCTTTCAAAGACAGCTCTGCAAGAGCTATGGCTGACCCAAGGCCGTTCCAGCAGCTGAGTTGGGAATCAAATCCTGTGAGGTAGGTGTGGCTGAGAGAGCTCTCCCAGAAGCTGCCCTTTCAAGGACAGAGTCTCAGAGTGGCTCACAATCTCCTTTCCCTTCCTCCCCCACAAGAGACACCCTGTGAGGGGGGTGGGGCTGAGAGAGCTCTCTCCAGAAGCTGCCCTTTCAAAGACAGCTCTGCGAGAGCTATGGCTGACCCAAGGCCATTGCAGCAGCTGCAAGTGGAGGAGTGGGGAATCAAACCCGGTTCTCCCAGATAAGAGTCCGTGCCCTTCACCACTATGCCAAACTGGCTCTCGTAGAAGCAGGAAGCCCCCTCCTCCTGCTGCTTGGCCTCAGCTGCACGGGGCTCTTTCCCGCAAAGTCCAGTCGCTTCGCCTCCCATCCTCTTCTCCCCCCCCGCCCAGCCCTGCAATCCAGGGCAGAACTTTCCTCCGCAGCCTCTGACACAGCGCCGGCGCCCCTGCCCCATCTGCGCTCTTTGGGGCAAGCCCCAACTGCTCCTCCAGCCCCATGGGGAACGGCAGCTCAGGCTTATTCACAGCCACACCCTTTCGCCTGCAAGGTTAGCCTGACTCGCTCCCGAGGCGAGGGTGGGAGCCTTTTTGCACGCAGAGGGCAACCCGGGCTGCTCTCCATGAACCTGCCCGACTGTTCGGCGACACCCAGAGCCACGGCGCGCTGTTTTGTGTTTCGTGTGCACACTTCAGGTGGTGCTCGGTGTAGCCGGATCTCGTCGGCTCTTGGAAGCTAAGCAGGGATAGCTCTGGTTAATACTTGGATGGAAGGCCACCAAGTTGACCAAGGTTGCTGTGCAGAGGCAAGCAAGAGCAAACCACCTCTGAATGTCTCTTGTCTTGACTTGGATGGCCCAGGTAGCCGCATCTCATCAGATCTCAGATGCTAAGCAGGGAGACCACCAAGGTTGCTATGCAGAGGCAGGCAAGAGCTCTCATCAGAGCTCAGAAGCTAAGTCAGGGTCGGCTCTGGCTACTACTGGGATGGGAGACCACCAAGAAAGTACAGGGTTGCTGTGAGAGGCAGTCAAGGGCAAACCACCTCTACATGTCTCTTGTCTTGACCTGAATGGCCCAGGCTAGCCCAATCTGGTTAGATCTCAGAAGCTAAGCAGAGTTAGCCCTGGTTAGTATTTGGATGGGAGTCCAACGATGTCCAGGGTTGCTCTGCAGAGGCAGGCAATGACAGATCACCTCTGTTTGCCCTGACCTGGATGGCCCAGCCTAGCCTGATCTCATCAGATCTCAGAAACTAAGCAGGGACAGCTCTGGTGAGCACTTGGATAGAAGGCCACCATGGTTGTCCAGGGTTGCTGTGCAGAGGCAGGCAATGGCAAACCAGCTCTGTTCTCTGCCTCTTGCCCTGATGTGGATGGCCCAGGCGAGCCCATTCTAGCCAGATCTCAGAAGCTAAGCATGGTGGGCCCTGGTCAGGACTTGGAGAGGCAACCCCCAATAAAGTCCAGGGTTGCTACGCAGAGGCAGGCAATGGCAAACCACCTGTCTCAGGGCTGACCCAGGTAACCCAGGCCAGGCTGATCTTGTCAGATCTCAGAAGCTAAGCAGGGGTGACCCTGGTTGGTACTTGGATGGGAGACCACCATGGAAGGCCACGGTTGCTACGCAGAGGCAGGCAATGGCCAGCCACCTCTAAATGTCTCTTGCCTTGAGCTGGATGGCCCAGTCTAGCCCAGTCTGGTCAGATCTCAGAAGCTAAGCAGGGTCAGTGCTGGTCAGTTCTTGGATGGGAGACCACCAGAGAAGTCCAGGGTTGCTCTGCAGAGGCAGGCAAGGGCAAACCTCTTCTTTGCATGTCTCTTGCCTTGACCTAGATGGCCCCAGTTATCCTGATCTCATCCGATCTCGGAAGCTAAGCAGGGTCAGCCCTGTGAAGTTCTTGGACGGGAGCCCACCGAGGAAGTCCAGGGTTGCTGTGCAGAGGCAGGCAAGGGCAAACCTCCTCTCTTCGTCTGCCCTGACCTGGTTGGCTCAGCCTAGCCTCAACTTATCACATCTTGGGAGCTAAGCAGGGTTGGCCTGCTTCATATTTGGACAGGAGACCATCAAGGAAGGCCGGGTCTCTACGCAGGGTCTCTAAGCAGAGGCGGGCAGCTCTGTTAATCTCTTGCCTTGAAAACCCTACAGGGTCACCACAAGTCAACGACACTTCCCATTACCTAAGGCAGGGGTGTCAGGCCCCAAATCAGGCCCCCGAAAGGCTCCTGTCAGGCCCCTGAGCAACTGGCTGTCGTCTGCTTCCTTCTCCCTCTCGCCTGCTTCCTTCTGCATCACAGCTTGCTTTGCTGAGCTTGCTCAATCACACAGCAGAGCTACAGAGCAAAGCCTCTATTATCTCCATTGGCTGAGGCTGCTCCCTGGGGAGGAAGTGGGGGGGGGGGAGGCAGAGCTTGCTTTGCCAGGCTCTCTCAATCGCCCAGCAGAGCTATTGAGCCAAGCCTCTATTATCTCCATTGGCTGAGGCTGCTCCCTGGGGAGGAAGGTGGGGGGGGAGGCAGAGCTTGCTTTGCCAAGCTCTCTCAATCGCCCAGCAGAGCTACTGAGCCAAGCCTCTATTATCTCCATTGGCTGAGGCTGCTCCCTGGGGAGGAAGTGGGGGGGGGGGAGGCAGAGCTTGCTTTGCCAGGCTCTCTCAATCGCCCAGCAGAGCTACTGAGCCAAGCCTCTATTATCTCCATTGGCTGAGGCTGCTCCCTGGGGAGGAAGGGGGGGGGAGGCAGAGCTTGCTTTGTCAGGCTTTCTCAATCGCCCAGCAGAGCTACTGAGCCAAGCCTCTCTTCTTTCTACTGGCTGAGACTCCCCCCTTCCCTGGGGAAGGAAGGAAAGAGCCAGAGCTTCCTTTGCCCAGTTCCCTGGATCCCATGGGAGGGATGCAAAGAAAGCTCCTTTAAGACCAGCAAGTCCTAATGTTTTCAGTAGCTTCATATGCTGCATCCGTTAATCACTGTGGGCTCTGTTTAGAAGGATTTAATTGTTTTTTTATGGTTGTCAGTGTGAATTTTTATGTTAAACATATTAAGTATGAAGCAGTTTTACATTTAAAGAAGTATATCAACATAGTTTAAAAGTATTAAAAAGTTTGGTCGTTTATTTATATCACAGAGATTGTTTTGGTTGTTTGCATAAATCCCCAGGTGGGAGCAGGGGATCCCTCAGTTTAGACACACACACACACACACACACACACACACACCGCTTCAGGGTCATTAGAAGGGGGGTGGGTGGAGAAATGTCTGTTAAGCCCTCCATTATTATTCCCTATGGAGACTGATTTGATCTGTAGGTATCTGAGGGTTTGGGGCAGGGGGGCTGTTTTTTGAGGTAGACGCACCAAATTTTTCGCATAGCATCAGAAAGCGGGTGGGGGGAGGGAAATGTCTGCTAGGAACTCCATTATTCCCTATGGAGACCGATTCTCCTAGGGTGTAATGGAGAATTGCTGTTATCTGAGGCCCTGGGGGGGCTGTTTTTTGAGGTAGAAGCACCACATTTGCAGCATAACGTCCAGTGCCTCTCCTCAAAGCACCCTCCAAGTTTCAAAACATCTGGACCAGGGGGTCCAATTCTAGGAGCCCCCAAAGAAGGTGCCCTTGTCCTTCATTATTTCCAATGGAGGGAAGGCATTTTAAAAATGTGCGGTCCCTTTCAATGTGATGGCCAGGACTCCCTTTAGAGTTCAATGATACTTGTCACAACCTTGCTCCGGGCTCCACCCCCAAAGTCTCCTGGCTCCACCCCCAAAGTCCCCAGATCTTTCCTGAATTGGACTTGGCAACCCTACGAGCACCTGTTTCTACGCAGGTGTGCCTCTTCAGAAGCAGCGGTTGCCTACGGCAGCTCCACCTTGACACGTCTTGCCTCTTCACCCGGTGAGAAATGTCCCTGCTTGCCCATGGATCAGCTGGGGTGGTTCCCCGTGAACTCTCGCAGGGATCCCCAGAGAGCCGCCCGGGGCTTCCGCGGTGCGTTTCCTGGAACCCTCTTCCTTGTTAGAGATAAAATCCAATGCGTCTTAGTGGGAAAAAAAAACAACAGGGAGATTTGGGTGGCTCCCCGGTGGCGGGCTGACTGGCAAAGTGCTGAGCTCACGCTGGGTAGACGTGTCCCAGCCGCTTGGGCACCGTCGGCGTAGCTCCAGGCGTGCTTTCTGACGTCTCCGGGATTGGCAGCTCGTCGTGTGTGCTGCGCAGAGAGAAATCCTTCCCTCTTGGTTTGGAGACTTTAAAAGGCTTTCTTTCCCCCTCAAGTTCAGGAGCAGAGCCTGGCCTCTCTCCATCTCTTCGGAGCAAGAAGCGCTTCAGTAAAACCCGGGAGATGGCTCCTTTGTCAGAACCAGCCACCTGGGCTGAAGAAGAATATACGAACATAAGAGAAGCCATGTTGGGTCAGGCCAGTGGCCCATCCAGGGCAACACTCTGTGTCATGCAGCGGCCAAAAAAACCCAGGTGCCATCGGGAGGTCCATCGGTGGGGCCAGGACACTAGAAGCCCTCCCACTGTTGCCCCTCCCAAGCACCAAGAAGACAGAGCATCACTGCCCCAGTTATAAGAACATAAGAGAAGCCATGTTGGATCAGGCCAATGGCCCATCCAGTCTAACACTCTGTCCCACAGTGGCCAAAAAACCCAGGTACCATCAGGAGGTCCATAAGAACATAAGAGAAGCCATGTTGGATTAGGTCAATGGCCCATCCAGTCCAACACTCTGTGTCACATAGTGGCCAAAAAACCAGGTGTGATCAGGAGGCCCATCAGTGGGGCCAGGACACTAGAAGCCCTCTCACTGTTGCCCCTCCCAAGCACCAAGAATACAGAGCATCACTGCCCCAGACATAAGAACATAAGAGAAGCCATGTTGGATCAGGCCAATATTCCATCCAGTCCAACACCCTCTGTCACACAGTGGTCAAAAAACCCAGGTGCCATCAGGAGGTCCATCAGTGGGGCCAGGACACAAGAAGCCCTCCCACTGTTGCCCCTCCCAAGCACCAAAAATCCAGAGCATCACTGCCCCAAACATAAGAACATAAGAGAAGCCATGTTGGGTCAGGCCAATGACCCATCCAGTCCAACACTTTGTGTCACATAAGAACATAAGAGAAGCCCTGTTGGATCAGGCCAATGGCCCATCCAGTCCAACACTCTGTGTCACAGAAGAACATAAGAGAAGCCATGTTGGATCAGGCCAATGGCCCATCCAGTCCAACACTCTGTGTCACATAAGAACATAAGAGAAGCCATGTTGGATCAGGCCAATGGCCCATCCAGTCCAACACTCTGTGTCACATAAGAACATAAGAGAAGCCATGTTGGATCAGGCCAGTGGCCCCTCCAGTCCAACGCTCTGTGTCACAGAAGAACATAAGAGAAGCCATGTTGGATCAGGCCAATGGCCCATCCAGTCCAACACTCTGTGTCACATAAGAACATAAGAGAAGCCATGTTGGATCAGGCCAATGGCCCATCCAGTCCAACACTCTGTGTCACATAAGAACATAAGAGAAGCCATATTGGATCAGGCCAATGGCCCATCCAGTCCAACACTCTGTGTCACATAAGAACATAAGAGAAGCCATGTTGGATCAGGCCAGTGGCCCCTCCAGTCCAACGCTCTGTGTCACAGAAGAACATAAGAGAAGCCCTGTTGGATCAGGCCAATGGCCCATCCAGTCCAACGCTCTGTGTCACAGAAGAACATAAGAGAAGCCATGTTGGATCAGGCCAATGGCCCCTCCAGTCCAACACTCTGTGTCTCATAAGAACATAAGAGAAGCCATGTTGGATCAGGCCAGTGGCCCATCCAGTCCAACACTCTGTGTCACAGAAGAACATAAGAGAAGCCATGTTGGATCAGGCCAGTGGCCCCTCCAGTCCAACACTCTGTGTCACAGAAGAACATAAGAGAAGCCATGTTGGATCAGGCCAATGGCCCCTCCAGTCCAACACTCTGTGTCACAGAAGAACATAAGAGAAGCCATGTTGGATCAGGCCAATGGCCCCTCCAGTCCAACACTCTGTGTCACATAAGAACATAAGAGAAGCCATGTTGGATCAGGGCAATGGCCCCTCCAGTCCAACACTCAGTGTCACATAAGGACATAAGAGAAGCCATGTTGGATCAGGCCAGTGGCCCATCCAGGCCAACACTCTGTGTCACACAGCAGCCAAAACCCAGGGGACAGGGCTTTTTCTGTAGCCGGAATTCCTAGGGTGTTTTTACACAGTTTGTGACTCTCTATCACTGCATTGGAAACTCACCTTTTACATTACCTAACATTCTCACAACTGTTTTGCATCGTTGCTGCCCGAAGCATCTACATTTGTTTCGGCGAGATGCGTTTTAGAGCTGCTGCTGCAACGTTTTTCTCAACACTGGTTTTGAACTGTTCTTTTCTCTACAGGCGTTTCAAACTTGTATTGTAGATGTTTTCATGCGTTTTAAAAGACTCCTCCCAAAGCCGCTACAAGGTGCAGCGGTTTGCATGAGAACTGACAGGAGATTGTTACATATCATTGCTTGCCTCGTCTAGTAATTTAAATTTGTATTGTTTTTGCAGTGTTGACACGATTTCCAAGCAGTCGTATACATTTAACTAAGCACTGGAATTCCGGCTGCCCTCTGATCAGAGATCCCCCCCTCCACCCAAAATTGAAACGCTTAAATGTAAAAGGAAAATAATTAAAGCGGAACGGTGGCAGTGAATGTAAAAACACCCCTAGTGTGCTGGAGCAGTCAGGTGTGTGAGAGCCAGTTCGGTGTAGTGCTGAAGTGCGCAGACTCTGATCTGGGAGAACCGGGTTGGATTCCCCACTCCTCCACTTGCAGCTGCTGGAATGGCCTTGGGTCAGCCAGAGCTCTCTTATCTGGGAGAACCGGGTTGGATTCCCCACTCCTCCACTTGCAGCTGCTGGAATGGCCTTGGGTCAGCCAGAGCTCTCTTATCTGGGAGAACCGGGTTGGATTCCCCACTCCTCCACTTGCACCTGCTGGAATGGCCTTGGGTCAGCCAGAGCTCTCTTATCTGGGAGAATCGGGCTTGATTCCCCACTCCTCCACTTGCAGCTGCTGGAATGGCCTTGGGTCAGCCAGAGCTCTCTTATCTGGGAGAACCGGGTTGGATTCCCCACTCCTCCACTTGCAGCTGCTGGAATGGCCTTGGGTCAGCCAGAGCTCTCTTATCTGGGAGAACCGGGCTTGATTCCCCACTCCTCCACTTGCAGCTGCTGGAATGGCCTTGGGTCAGCCAGAGCTCTCTTATCTGGGAGAACCGGGTTGGATTCCCCACTCCTCCACTTGCACCTGCTGGAATGGCCTTGGGTCAGCCAGAGCTCTCGCAGGGGTTGTCCTTGAAAGGGCAGCTGCTGTGAGAGCTCTCTCAGCCCCACCTAACTCACGGGGTGTCTGTTGTGGGGGAGGAAAGTAAAGGAGATTGTGACTGCTCTGAGATTCAGAGTATAGGGTGATATATAAATCCAGCATCATCGTCCTTTGTGACTGTGGGCAGCCCAAGGTCAGAACCAGCCACCTGGGCTGTAGGAGAAGAACATCAGAGAAGCCATGTTGGGTCAGGCCAATGGCCCATCCACTCCAACACTCTGTGTCATACAGCGGCCAAAACCCAAAGGCCAGGGCTTTTTTCATAGCAGGAACTCCTTTGCATATTAGGCCGCACGCACACAGACCCCGATGTAGCCAATCCTCCTGGAGCTTACAGGAGGCCCTGTAAGAAGAGCCCTGTAAGCTCTTGGAGGATTGGCTACATCAGGGGTGTGTGGCCTAATATGCAAAGGAGTTCCTGCTACAAGAAAAGCCCTGCTAGGTGCCATCAGGAGGTCCACCAGTGAAGCCAGAACTCTAGAAGCCCTCCCACTCTTGCCCCCCAAGCACCAAGAATACAGAGCACCACTTACCCCAGACAGAGAGTTCCATCTCTTCCCTGTGACTAACAGCCACTGATGGACCGCCGCTCCATATGTTTATCCCATCCCCTGTTGAAGCTGGCTGTGCTTGTGGCCGCCGCCACCTCCTGTGGCAGTGAATTCCACATGTGAATCACCCTTTTGGGTGAAGAAAGACTTCCTTTGATCCGTTCTAACCCGACTGCTCAGCAATTTCATGGAGGGCCCACGAGTTCTCCTCTTGTGAGAAAGGGAAAAAAAGGACTTCTTTCTCTCCTTTCTCCCTAGAGCTTCCAGACTTTTTGTGGAGCTAGCCGGTCTTGGGGAAAGCGCTGCCACTGTGCAGACATTTTGCAGGGGGGACTCACTGGTGGTGGTGAAAAGTGCCACCAAGTGGTAGCCAGATTATGGTTGACCCCACAGGGCTTTCGAGTCAAGAGGCATTCAGGGGTGGTTAGCCCTGGCCTGCCTCTGCGTAGCAACCCTGGATTTCCTTGGTGGTCTCTCATCCAAGTGCCAACCGGGACCAACCCTGCTTAGCTTCTGAGATCAGGCTAGCCTAGGCCAGGCAAGAGATGGACAGTGGTGGTTTGCCCTTGCCTGCCTCTGCAGAGCAACCCTGGACTTCCTTGGTGGTCTCCCATCCAAGTGCTAACCAGCGCTATCCCCACTTAGCTTCCAAGATCAAGTCCAGCCTGGGCCATCCAGGTCAAGGCAAGAGCTGAACAGAGGTGGTTTGCCCATGCCTGCCTCTGCGTAGCGACCCTGGACTTCCTCGGTGGCCTCCCATCCACGTACTAACCAGGGCTGACCCTGCTTAGGTTCTGAGATCTGAAGAAGAAGAAGAAATTGGATATATATCCCACCCTATACTCTGAATCTCAGAGTCTCAGAGCAGACACAATCTCCTTTCCCTTCCTCCCCCACAACAGACACCCTGTGAGGTGGGTGGGGCTGAGAGGGCTCTCCCAGAAGCTGCCCTTTCAAGGACAGAGTCTCAGAGTGGCCTACAATCTCCTTTCCCTTCCTCCCCCACAACAGACACTCTGTGAGGAAGGTGGGGCTGAGAGAGCTCTCCCAGAAGCCGCCCTTTCAAGGACAGAATCTCAGAGCAGTCTACAACCTCATTTCCCTTCCTCCCCCACAACAGACACCCTGTGAGGTGGGTGGGGCTGAGAGAGCTCTCCCAGAAGCTGCCCTTTCCAGGACAGAGTCTCAGAGCAGCCTAAAATCTCCTTTCCCTTCCTCCCCCACAACAGACACCCTGTGAGGTGGGTGGGGCTGAGAGGGCTCTCCCAGAAGCTGCCCTTTCAAGGACAGAGTCTCAGAGCGGCCTACAATCTCCTTTCCCTTCCTCCCCCACAACAGACACTCTGTGAGGTGGGTGGGGCTGGAGAGGGCTCTCTCAGCAGGTGCCCTTTCAAGGACAGAGTCTCAGAGCAGCCTACAATCTCCTTTCCCTTTCTCTCCCACAACAGACACCCTGTGAGGCGGGTGGGGCTGGAGAGGGCTCTCCCAGAAGCTGCCCTTTCAAGGACAGAGAGCAGTCTACAATCTCATTTCCCTTCCTCCCCCACAACAGACACCCTGTGAGGTGGGTGGGGCTGAGAGAGCTCTCCCAGAAGCTGCCCTTTCAAAGAGAACTTTGCAAGAGCGATGGCTGACCCAAGGCCATTCCAGCAGCTGCAAGTAGAGGAGGAATCAAACCCCGTTCTCACAGATAAGAGCCTGTCCACTTAACCACTACACCAAACTGGCTCTCCGTTAGCAGTGAGAGATGTAAACCCTCGCTTTAGCCACCACTGGCCGCAAGAGCATCTCACCCCACCACTAACGCTGCTCTCTTTCCTTTTCCAGCCAGCTGCTCCAGGAATCCTCCTGACGCCTCTCCCTTCTTTGCCACCGCCCGCGGGGGTTCCTGGTGATGGGATTTTATCCTCATATGCAGAATCACATTGCCAGGGATTTCCAACGGTCAGTGAGCTGCCGCCCTCAGACGGAGACCTGAGCTTCCAGACAAATTGGGGCCTCATCTGCTGCGGGAAGCCAATCCGCGGATCACCATGAGTTTCGCATGCTGCGGGGAGCCCTCCTTCCGACGGCGAGAGGCAGGGCTTGGTCCACCTGTGAACAGCGTGTGGTTCTGCCATGTTCACAGTGGCTAAGTTCCGCCTCTTGCGGTCCGGCCTTCTACTCTTCCCCGTTGCCGTCCGGCTGCGTCCAGAAGGATTGAGAGAGCCATCAAGCTAAGCCATGAGGGAGGCCACGAGCCACTGCTTCTTCCACTGAGCCACGCAACGGTCCTTCCGGGTTTTGACTCCCGTGCCTACTGAGCTGATACTCAGTTGCTTTGAACAAAACTGGCTCAGTTCAGCAGGAACAGGAGTTCAGCCCAGGCCTTCTGGAGAGCACAGCTGCTGGAATACCACCCCCACGACACGGGCACCAGGCTAGGGCTGCCCACTTCCAGGTGGGAAATCTAAAGCAACTGAAGCACCCTGGGTAGCCACATTCAAAACTCTTATAATTGCATATGAGCCGTACTTTTTTTGATATACAATAAGAGAGACAGAAGAAATCCTCTAAGAACGTGATGAAACGGGCAGCCCGGTTAGAGGCGTTTGCAGGTTTGGTTGACGGTTCAGAAAAACCGCCTGTGAATCTCCAACAAGCTTTATGGCTTTTTTCATTAAACAATAAGGGCATTTATTGACATTTCATCAACTGGAACTCAAATACTTGGTAAATGAGAGAGAGAGAGAGAGAGAGAGAGAGAGAGAGAGAGAGAGAGAGAGAGAGAGAGAGAGAGAGAGAGAGAGAGAGAGAGAGAAAGAAAGAAAGAAAGAAAGAAAGAAAGAAAGAAAGAAAGAAAGAAAGAAAGAAAGAAAGAAAGAAAGAAGGAAGGAAGAGATGGGAGTAAAGGAAGGAGGGAGGAGAGGAGAAGAAAGAAAGAAAGAAAGAAAGAAAGAAAGAAAGAAAGAAAGAAAGAAAGAAAGAAAGAAAGAAAGAAAGAAAGAAAGAAAGAAGAGATGGGAGTAAAGGAAGGAGGGAGGAGAGGAGAAGAAAGAAAGAAAGAAAGAAAGAAAGAAAGAAAGAAAGAAAGAAAGAAAGAAAGAAAGAAAGAAAGAAAGAAAGAAAGAAGAGATGGGAGTAAAGGAAGGAGGGAGGGAGGAGAAGAAGAAAGAAAGAAAGAAAGAAAGAAAGAAAGAAAGAAAGAAAGAAAGAAAGAAAGAAAGAAAGAAAGAAAGAAAGAAAGAAATGGGAGTAAAAAAGGAGGGAGGGAGGAGGAGAAGGAAGGAAGGAAGAAAGAAAGAAAGAAAGAAAGAAAGAAAGAAAGAAAGAAAGAAAGAAAGAAAGAAAGAAAGAAAGAAAGAAAGAAAGAAGAGATGGGAGTAAAGGAAGGAGGGAGGGAGGAGAGGAGAAGAAAGAAAGAAAGAGAAAGAAAGAAAGAAAGAAAGAAAGAAAGAAAGAAAGAAAGAAAGAAAGAAAGAAAGAAAGAAAGAAATGGGAGTAAAAAAAAGAAGGAGGGAGGGAGGAGGAGAAGGAAGGAAGAGAAAGAAAGAAAGAAAGAAAGAAAGAAAGAAAGAAAGAAAGAAAGAAAGAAAGAAAGAAAGAAAGAAAGAAAGAAAGAAAGAAAGACTCGTCTTGTGGTTCTCAAACATGTATTGCGGCTCTCAAACATCTGACATTCATGTTTTGTGGCTCTTAACATTAAGCAAGTTTGGCCACCCCTGGTCTAAAGTCCATCAGACTCTTGCAGCCTTTCTTTAGCTGCCGAAGTTCCCACACAGAGTTCGTTCTTTAAATAATATGCCATTTCCATTTTTGGAAGTACTAGCATTCTTTCTTGATTGTAAGTGTGAATATACAATTACAAAAGTTTTGAGCCTGGTCACGCAGGGTGCTTTTGTGGCTTTAGGTTTCCTTACACACCATGATCCTCCAGGAGGTGGAGCCTGGAGATCTTCTGCAGTTATGATGGCTGATCTCCAGATTATATCCATCATCTCCCCAAGAGAAAATGGCGGCTTCCGAAGGCGGTCTCCACAACATTGCCTTGCTGCTGAACTCCTGCCCCTCCCCGGGCTTCGCCCAGGACTCTCCAGGAATTTCCCAGCCTGGAGCTGGCAACCCCAGATTCGGGCACAACAGAGGTGTCTTCCCTCTCTCGTGGTGGGACGCTGCCTGGGTTACGGGTGTGCATCTTAGAACACTGTAACCAACAACGCTCTTCCACAATGCAACAGTCGACAACCCAGAGGGCAGCCGGCCTCACTCTTTCCCCGCTGGGCGTCTGCTGGTTCACGACCAACCAGCAGCTCTTGGGGAGACCTCCATGACTCATCTCTTTGGGGTTCTCTTTCTATTGTTCTTCCTGGAGGTTGTTTGGTGTAGTGGTGAAGTGCACAGACTCTTATTTGGGAGAACCGGGTTTGATTCCCCACTCCTCCACTCACAGCTGCTGGAATGGCCCTGAGTCAGCCATAGCTCTGGCAGAGGTTGTCCTTGAAAGGGCAGCTGCTGTGAGAGCCCTCTCAGCCCCACCCACCTCACAGGGTGTCTGTAAGGGGGGAAGAAGATAAAGGAGATTGTAAGCAGCTCTGAGTCTCTGAGATTCGAAGTGGAGAGCAGGATATAAATCCAATATTTTCTTCTTCTTCTTCTTCTAATAAAACCCTACTCCCATCATACTTTTAAAATAACTTTCTTCTTCATGGCCACAGTGGAATGAGGAAGATTTCCATCTGTCTGCAGTACAGGTTTCGGTTATTTTCCCTTTTTTTGTGTGGAGGAAAATATTAGAAAGTCTGTCAAATCTCAGAGTTCCGCAAAATTCTCACGGGGGGTTCCAGCAATGGAGCCCAGAAGCAAGTATTGTGGGGGAGGGGGGTGAGAAAGAAAGAGCACGATAGAATTTAGAGGTTCGGGAGCTCTGCTCCAAATGAGGTCTGCACGAAAATGTATCCCCTGAATTAAACTTGGTTGGTCTTAAAAGTGCCCCCGAACTCAAACTTTGTTCCATGGCTTCAGACCAACACGGAAACCCACCTGAAGTCGTTCCCAGGAGATCCATCAAACAAGGTGGCAGAGCTCATTAGCATAACACATTAGTGGATGTCGCCCCCCAACCCTAATCACACAAAGGGTGGTGAACACGTGGAATTCACTGCCACAGGAGGTGGCGGCAGCTACAAGCATGGCCACCTTCAAGAGGGAAATGGATAAAAATATGGAGCAGAGGTCCATCAGTGGCTATTAGCCACAGTGTGTATATATATGTATATGTATATTTATGTGTATGTATGTATATGTATACACACACACACACACACATACACATATTGGTCACTGTGTAAAACAGAGTGTTGGACTGGAGGGGCCATTGGCCTGATCCAACATGGCTTCTCTTATGTGACACAGAGTGTTGGATTGGAGGGGCCACTGGCCTGATCCAACAGGGCTTCTCTTATGTTCTTATGTGACACAGAGTGTTGGACTGGAGGGGCCATTGGCCTGATCCAACATGGCTTCTCTTATGTTCTTATGTGACACAGAGTGTTGGACTGGAGGGGCCATTGGCCTGATCCAACATGGCTTCTCTTATGTGACACAGAGTGTTGGATTGGAGGGGCCATTGGCCTGATCCAACAGGGCTTCTCTTATGTTCTTATGTGACACAGAGTGTTGGACTGGAGGGGCCACTGGCCTGATCCAAGATGGCTTCTCTTAACATTCTTCTGTCTGGGGCAGGGATGCTCTGTCTTCGGGCAGGGGGAGGGAGCTTCTGGAGGGCTTCTGGAATTCTGGCTCCACTGATGGACCTCCTGATGGCGCCTGGGTTTTGACCCCTGTGTGACACAGAGTGCTGGACTGGACAAGCCACTGGCCCGATCCAACATGGCTTCTCTTGTGTTCTCCCTGTAGTTAGCTGCTGGACGGCATCTGTAAGAGCCAGCATGATACAACGGGTGGAGTGGCAGACTAGGTTCTTGGATGACCTGAGTTCGAATCCCCACTTCTACCACAGAAGCCGGCGGGGTGACCTCAAGCCCATCACAACCTCTCCACCTGACCCACCTCACAGGGTCGTTGCTACGAGAGAACAGAGAAGGAAGAGAACAATGTTCTAAGCCCCTTTGCGTCCCAGTTGTGGGGAGAAAAGCAAGGCGGAACTCAGTCAATGCATGCGTGTCCGATAAATGCAAAGGCACGCGTTTGCACCTGGTGGTATCCGGAGCCAAGAGAGGGGCCGGCGTTCCAAGAAGAGCAAATCCCCCCCCCCTCTTTTCCCTCGCACGCACCTTCCAAGGCAGGAAGCAGGCAAAGGACCCCACCTCTCCCCACAAGTGCGCACATACTCCGCACGCTGTGCCAGCAAGTCCAGGCTTCGTGGGCAATTAAGGGATTAAGCCCCAGGAGTGGAGCCAGGGGAACCACCCTGCTGTGAGTCATGCTGCAGTGCCGCTGCCATGAGAGAGCTCGCCCGCCCAAGTCCCATCCGGCCCACACCCCTGCCCTACGGCACAAGATGGCGCAGCCGGAATGTTCGTGTCGGGAGAGATCAATATGTAATGAGGGGGCGGTGAGAGGCTCCCCAGAGGGCCAAGAAGCCAGGAAGGAGTTCACACAGCACTTCCTTCTCTGGAGGGAGGGGGGCTCTCAGTGGCACCGAAGAAGAGGGTTGCCAGATCCAATTCAAGAAATATCTGGGGACTTTGAGGGTGGAGCCAGGGGGCTTTGGGGGTAGAGCCAGGAGACTTTGGGGTAGAACCAGGAGACTTTGGGGGTGGAGCCAGGAGACTTTGGGGTAGAACCAGGATACTTTGGGGGTGGAGCCAGGAGTCTTTAGGAGTGGGGCCAGGAAACTTTGGGGGTGGAGCCAAGAGACTTTAGGGGTGGAGCCAGGAGACTTTGAGGGTGGAGCCAGGAGAGTTTAGGAGTGGAGCCAGGAGACTTTGAGGGTGGAGCCAGGAGACTTTGGGGGTGGAGCCCGGATACTTTGGGGGGTGGAACAAGGAGACTTTGGAGGTGGAGCCAGGAGACCTTGGGGTGGAGCCAGGAGCAAGGGTGTGACAAGCATAACCGAACTCCAAAGGGAGTTCTGGCCATCACATTTAAGGGACCGCATACCTTTTAAATGCCGCCCTCCATAATGAAAGATAGGGGCGCCTTCTTTTGGGGCCCATAGAATTGGACCCCCTGGTCCAATCCTTTTGAAACTGGGAGGGTATTTTGGGGAGAGGCGCTGAAGGCTATGCTGCAAATCTGGTGCCTCTATCTCAAACAACAGCCCCCCCCCCCAGAAACCTGCAGATCAATTCTCCGTTATACCCTTTGGGAATCGGTCTCCATAGGGAATAATGTGAATGCCCAGCAGACATTTCCCTCCCCGACCCCCGCTTTCTGATGACCCTGAAGCCTGGAAGGGGGAGGCCTCCAAACCGGGGGATCCCCTGCCCCAACCTGGGGATTGGCAACCCTACCTAAGAAGCAAGGTGGGAAGGGAGGGGGACGGTTGTTTCCAGTTATCCCCTCCTATTTTGGCTCTCTTGGAGACTCCAGTGGTATCTTGCCAGCTCAATAACTGAATGGGGGGGGGGAAGCTTTTCCCGCCCAATCTATGGGGGGGGGAGTATTTGTGAGTTGCCTGTATTGTGCAGGGGGTTGGACTAGATCAGGGGTAGGGAATGTTGGCTCTCCAGATGTTTTTTGCCTACAACTCCCATCAGCCCCAGCCAGCATGGCCAATGGCTGGGGCTGATGGGAGTTGTAGGCAAAAAACATCTGGAGAGCCAATGTTCCCTACCCCTGGACTAGATCATAGAATCATAGAGTTGTAAGGGACCTCCAGGGTCATCTAGTCCAACCCCCTGCACAATGCAGGAAATTCACAAATCCCTCCTCCTAAATCCACAGGATCCTCATTGCTTCCGATCGCCATCTAGCCTCTTTTTAAAAACCTCCAAGGAAGGAGAGCCCACCACCTCCCAAGGAGGAAGCCTGTTCCATTGAGGAATTGCTCTAGCGGTCGGGAAGTTCCTCCTAATGTTGAGCTAGAAACTCTTTTGGTATAATTTCAACCTGTTAGTTCTGGTCCTACCTTCTGGGGGCTACAGAAAACAATCCCACACCATCCTCTAGAAGTTGGTTGGCCAACGGTAGCTCTCCAGATGTTTTTTGCCTACAACTCCCAACAGCCCCAGCCATCAGCCACGCTGGCTGGGGTTGATGGGAGTTGTGGGCAAAAAAACATCTGGAGAGCTACCGTTGGCCACCCCTGCTCAAGAATGATGACAGCTCTTCAAGTCCTTGAAGATGGTGATCCTATCTTCTCAGTCGCCTCCTCTCAGCTGCCTCCTCTCCAGGCTAAACATGCCCAGCTCCTTCAAGCTTCCCTCATAGGACTTGGTCTTCAGACCCCCTCACCACAGGATCCTCATTGCTGTCAGGTGGCCATCCAGCCTCTATTGAAAAACCTCCAAGGAAGGAGAGCTCACCACCTCCCAAGGAGGAAGCCTGTTCCACTGAGGAATCGCTCTAACGGTCAGGAAGTTCTTCCTAATGTCGAGACGGAAACTCTTTTGATTTAATTTCAGCCCGTTGGTTCTGGTCCTACCTTCCGGGGCCACAGAAAACAACTCCACCCCATCCTCTAGAGGACAGCCCTTCAAGTACTTGAAGATGGTGATCCTATCACCTCTCAGCCGCCTCCTCTCCAGGTTAAACATCCCCAGCTCCTTCAAACTTTCCTCACAGGACTTGGTCTCCAGACTCCTCACCATCTTCGTCGCCCTCCTCTGGACCCCTTCCAGCTTGTCTAGCTCCTTCTTGAAACGTGGTGCCCAAGATGACCCTGGAGGTCCCATCTGAGTCTGAGTCTATGATTGCTAACCTCCTGTTCCCTCCCACTAGCCATGCTGGCTCTGGGTGGTCAAACCAAGGGCAGATCTTGTATACTTCCTGTTAATTACATGGGGGGGGGAGCAGGGTGCCTTCTGTTAATTGAGAAGAGGACACTGCAAGGGCCCAAAAGTCGGGGGACTTGGCCTTCTCTTGAGGATCTCGGGCAGTACGAGCCTTAGACAGGAAACGCTTGAGCAGGGGTGTCAAACTCATTCGTTACGAGGGCCAGATCTGATATAAATGAGACCTTGTCGGGCTGGACCATGTCGGCCTGGGTCACGCGTGTACCTATTTAAGATTGAATAGCAGAGATATAAATTTTATAGGGCGTTTTCGCACTGACCTTAATCAGCAGCGACGCCCCTCTTCACCGCGCAGGATCGGCGCGGATTTCGCACTAATTGCCGCGGAGCACCCGGAAGAGCCGGAAAGTCCCGCGGCTTTTGCGGCGCAAACGGAAACCGCCAAAAACCAGTTTCCATTTGCGCCGCAAAAGCCGCGGGGCTTTCCGGCTCTTCCAGGTGCTCCGCGGCAATTAGCACGAAATCCGCGCCGATCCTGCGCCGTGAAGAGGGGCGTCGCTGCTGATTAAGGTCAGTGCGAAAACGCCCATAAAGAACACAAACACACACACACACACACACACACACATATATATATATATATATTTAAAAAAACTTAAAACATGCTTAAAACGTTAGCACCCATTGGTCATAAAGATGCTTTCTTTGTATCTCTCCCCTGGGATCCAGGGAACTGGGCAAAGGAAGCTCCGGCTTTCTCCTTCCTTCCCCAGGGGACTGGAGGGGGAAGGAGCCTCAGCCAATAGAAGGAAGAGAGGTTGGGCTCAGTAGTTCTGCTGTGCAATTGAGAGAGCCTGGCAAAGCCAGCTATTCCTTCCCCCCCAAGGAAGGAGCCTCAGCCAACAGAGAAAATAGAGACTTTGTTCTGTAGCGCCTGTGCGATTGAGCAAGTCTTGCAAATCCAGCCCCCTGATTTGGCCCCTGAACTGCATGTTTGACACCCCTGCACTAGAGATATTCTCCTTTCCCTCCCTGAAGCTCATTTTAAGGTCGGGTTGCCGGCCTCCAGGTGGGGCCTGGAGATCTCCTGCTTTTACAGCTGGTCTCCAGCTGGCAGAGATCAGCTCCCCTGGAGAAAATGGCTGCTTTGGAGGGAGGCATTGTGCCCTGCTGAAACTGAATCAAGCGAAGACAGAGGTCCTTTGCCTGGGTCGGGGCGCTCTGGGAGGGGAAATACCTCTCCCGGTTTTTGACGGGGCACCATTGAAAGTGGCGTGCCGAGTCAGGAGCCTGGGAGTTCTACTGGAGCCTTCACTATCAATGGAGGCCACTGCCAAGTCAGCCTTTTTCCATCTGAGGCGGGCAAGGCAGCTGGCTCCCTTCCTAGAGCGTCTGGACCTGGCAACAGTGATTCATGCAACCGTCACCTTGAGACTGGATTACTGTAATGCCCTCTACATGGGGCTGCCTCTGTGCTGAACCCGGAAGCTGCAGCTGGTGCAGAACGCAGCCGCTAGAATGTTGCTGGGGCTCCCAAAGTGGGAGCACATACAGCCGGGTCTGCGTGAACTGCACTGGCTGCCAGTTACATACCGGATTCGTTACAAAGTGCTGGTTATCACCTTTAAAGCCCTATATGGCTGAGGACCTGCCTACCTTAGGGACCGTCTCTCCCCATACGAACCCCAGAGAGCACTGAGGTCAGCAGGGAAGAACCTGCTGACTATTCCCGGGCCAAAAGAGGTAAAACTACAGAGTGCCCGCACTCGGGCCTTCTCTGTTGTGGCTCCACTCCTATGGAACCAGCTCCCGGAAGAAATGCGGGCCCTGCGGGACTTTGAACAGTTCCGCAGGGCCTGCAAGACCATCCTTTTCCGAATGGCCTTCACCGACTAAAGAGAGAGACTGCTAAGTAAACTCACCATCTGTATAATAGCACCAGCATATTAATATTAATTTTATCGTTTTGGAATTTAAAGAGAATTTTAATTAAACTGTTAAATTAGTCTGTTTAAATATACCGTGTAATGAATGTATTGATTTGTGTTGTTAGCTGCCCTGAGCCTGCTTTGGCGGGGAGGGCGGGATATAAATAAGATGATGATGATGATGATGATGATGATGATGATGATGATGATGATGATGATGATGATGATGATGATGATGATGATGAAGCCCCTCCCCTCCCAAACCTGCCCTCTCCTAGTTCCACCCCCTAAGTCTCCAGGTGTTTCCCAACACAGAACTGACAACCTTATGTATGACTCCAATACATGCTCTTGGATTTGATCACTGGAAATCTGAGGGTTTCCCAGGTCCCACCTGGAGGCTGGCATCCCTGAACCTCCGTGGGGCACAAGGCCACAGAGTCCCCCCTCCAAAGCAGCCCTTTCCTCCAGGGGAACTGATCTCTGCAGTCTGGAGAGGAGCTGGAATTCCGGGGGATCCCCAGGTCCCACCTGGAGGCTGGCATCCCTGAACCTCAGTGGGACACAAGGCCACAGTGTCCCCCCCTCCAAAGCAGCCCTTTCCTCCAGGGGAACTGATCTCTGCAGTCTGGAGAGGAGCTGGAATTCCAGAGGATCCCCAGGTCCCACCTGGAGGCTGGCATCCCACAATCTCAGTGGGGCACAAGGCCACAGAGTCCCCCCTCCAAAGCAGCCCTTTCCTCCAGGGGAACTGATCTCTGTAGTCTGGAGAGGAGCTGGAATTCCAGAGGATCCCCAGGTCCCACCTGGAGGCTGGCATCCCTGAACCTCAGTGGGGCACAAGGCCACAGAGTCCCCCCTCCAAAGCAGCCATTTCCTCCAGGGGAACTGATCTCTACAGTCTGGAGAGGAGCTGGAATTCCAGGGGATCCCCAGGTCTCACCTGGAGGCTGGCATCCCTGAACCTCCGTGGGGCACAAGGCCACAGAGTCCCCCCTCCAAAGCAGCTCTTTCCTCCAGGGGAACTGATCTCTGTGGTCTGGAGAGGAGCTGGAATTCCAGGGGATCCCCAGATCTCACCTGGAGGCTGGCATCCCTGAACCTCAGTGCACACCATGGGCCACGGTGTTTCCAGCTTGCCATTTGGGCTCTCTGGAATGTGCTGGCTGCCTCCAGTGGGACCAAGGCCCTTTTGCTGCGGCCGGCCCGGTCTGTCTCCATCTGGCCCAGAAGGGCCTCGCTGGCAGCTGATAGAAGCCCCCCCCCCCCCTCAGGAAGTTCCCGTCTGCCCAGAGCCGTTTGATGTATGTTCAGCTATAAATAGGGCGGGGAGGAAATGGAGCCGGGCTGGAAATGGATCCTCCGGACCCCCCTCTCTCCCCCCTCCCCCCAGCACCAGCACTCCGGCTAGGTTGCTGTAGCTGCCGGCTGAGCCAGCAGAAAGGGAGCTGCCGGAGAGAGTCGGGTTGCCAATCCCCAGGTGGGGGCAGGGGATCCCCCGGTTTGGAGGCCCTTCGCCCGCTTCAGGAAAACAGGGTGGGGGGAGGGGAATGTCTGCTGGCCACTCCAGATTCCCATAGGGTATAATGGAGAATTGGTCTGTGGGTATCTGGGGGAGGGCTGTTTTCTGAGGTAGAGGCACTACATTTTCAGCATAGCATCTGGCGCCTCTCCCCAAAACACCCTCCAAGCTTCAAAAGGATTGGACCAAGGGTTCCAATTCTATGAGCCCCCAAATAAGGTGCCCCTATCCCTCATTATTTCCAATGAAGGGAAGGCATTTAAAAGGTGTGCGGTCCCTTTAAATGTGACGGCCGGAACTCCCTTTGGAGTTCAGTTATGCTTGTCACACCCTTGATCCTGGTGCCACCCCAATGTCTCCTGGCTCCACCCCCAAAGTTTCCTGGCTCCACCCCCAAAGAGATTTCTTGAATTGGAGCAGGCATAACTATTGCCAATCCCCAAATGGGGGCAGGAGATCCCTCAGTTTGGAGGCCCTACCTCAACTTCAGGGTCATCTGAAAGGAAGGGGAGGGGAGGAAAAAGTCTGCAGGGCACTCCATTATTCCCCAAGGAGGGCGATTCCCATAGGGTATAATGGACGCTTGATCTGCAGCTATCTGAGGCTCTTGGGGAGGGGGAGCTGTTATTTGAGATAGAAGCACTCAATTTGCAGCATAGCGTCCAATGGCTCTCCTCAAAAGACCCTCCAAGTTTCAAAAAGATTGGGCCAAGGGGTCCAATTCTATGAGCCCCCAAAGAATGTGCCCCTAGCCGTCATTATTTCCAGTGGAGGGAAGGCATTTGAAAGGCGTGTGGTCCCTTTTAGTGTGATGGCCAGAACTCCCGTTGGAGTTCAATGATGCTTGTCACAACTTGGCTTCCGGCTCCACCCCCAATGTCTCCTGGCTCCACCCCCAAAGTCCCCAGATCTTTCTTGAATTGGACTCAGCAACCCTAAGAGAGAGGGAACGTTTGGGATGTAGGACTCTCCCTGATAGGGTTGCCAACTCTGGGGAGGGAAATCCCTGGAGATGTGGCCTTGGAGCCTGGGAAAGAGAGGAAGACCTCAGCAGCGTATAATGCCATCAAGGGCGTTCTCCAGGGAATTGATCTCCGTCATCTGTCGTTCAGGTGCAATTCTGGGACATCTCCAGGCCCTGCCAGGAGGTTGGTAGCCTGACCCCCTGGTGTCTTCTTCCCACCCACCCCCAGCCCTCGGCAGAGTAGCCCCATCAGCACCCAAGACCAGCCAATGGGCAGCAGCTCCCAAGAGAGAAGTGAGAAACCGCTGATAGCCGAAGCATCCGGGGACCCATTAAGGTGGAGAGGTGGTGGGGGTGCTGCAGATGAAGAAGAAGGGGCTCACAGTCTCTTATATCTTCTCCCCCCCCCCACAAGAGACACCGTGTAAGGTGGGTGGGGCTGAGAGGGCTCTCACAGCAGCTGTTCTTTCAAAGACAACCTCTGCCAGAACTATGGCTGACCCAAGGCCATTCCAGCAGGTGCAAGTGGAGGAGTAGGGAATCAAACCCGGTTCTCCCAGATAAGAGAGCTCTGGCTGACCCAAGGCCATTCCAGCAGCTGCAAGTGGAGGAGGGGGGAATCAAACCTGGTTCTCCCAGATAAGAGAGCTCTGGCTGACCCAAGGCCATTCCAGCAGGTGCAAGTGGAGGAGTGGGGAATCAAACCCGGTTCTCCCAGATAAGAGAGCTCTGGCTGACCCAAGGCCATTCCAGCAGCTGCAAGTGGAGGAGTGGGGAATCAAACCCGGTTCTCCCAGATAAGAGAGCTCTGGCTGACCCAAGGCTATTCCAGCAGCTGCAAGCGGAGGAGTGGGGAATCAAACCCGGTTCTCCCAGATAAGAGAGCTCTGGCTGACCCAAGGCCATTCCAGCAGGTGCAAGTGGAGGAGTGGGGAATCAAACCCGGTTCTCCCAGATAAGAGAGCTATGGCTGACTCAAGGCCATTCCAGCAGCTGTAAATGGAGGAGTGGGGAATCAAACCTGGTTCTCCCAGATAAGAGAGCTCTGGCTGACCCAAGGCCATTCCAGCAGCTGCGAGTGGAGGAGTGGGGAATCAAACCCGGTTCTCCCAGATAAGAGAGCTCTGGCTGACCCAAGGCCATTCCAGCAGGTGCAAGTGGAGGAGTGGGGAATCAAACCCGGTTCTCCCAGATAAGAGAGGTATGGCTGACTCAAGGCCATTCCAGCAGCTGTAAATGGAGGAGTGGGGAATCAAACCCGGTTCTCCCAGATAAGAGAGCTCTGGCTGACCCCAGGCCATTCCAGCAGGTGCAAGTGGAGGAGTGGGGAATCAAACCCGGTTCTCCCAGATAAGAGAGCTATGGCTGACTCAAGGCCATTCCAGCAGCTGTAAATGGAGGAGTGGGGAATCAAACCCGGTTCTCCCAGATAAGAGAGCTCTGGCTGACCCAAGGCCATTCCAGCAGCTGCAAGTGGAGGAGTGGGGAATCAAACCCGGTTCTCCCAGATAAGAGAGCTCTGGCTGACCCAAGGCTATTCCAGCAGCTGCAAGCGGAGGAGTGGGGAATCAAACCCGGTTCTCCCAGATAAGAGAGCTCTGGCTGACCCAAGGCCATTCCAGCAGGTGCCAGTGGAGGAGTGGGTAATCCAACCCGGTTCTTCCAGATAAGAGAGCTATGGCTGGCCCAAGGCCATTCCAGCAGCTGCGAGTGGAGGAGGGGGGAATCAAATCTGGTTCTCCCAGATAAGAGTCCTGGCACTTAACCACTCCATCAAACAGTCGCTTAGATGATGATGATAGACAGACAGACAGACAGGCGGGCGGGCGGGCGAAATTCACACTGAGGAAAGGACACTCCCCCTGCATAACCAAGGGCTCGGCAAAGCCCAGCAAGGAAAGTAGATTCTTCTTCACCCAAAGAGTCATGAGCTCACAGAATTCCCCGCCACATGAAGTGGCGGCAGCTACAAGCATAGACAGCTTCAAGTGGGGATTGAATGAGCATCTGGAGCAGAGGTCCATCAGTGGCTACGACAATCCGGCCCTCTTCCCTCTCTCACGCGCAAGGTTTCTCTTTCTCCCCAATTGGTGATTTCTTGCTGAGCAGCCCTTATATCTGTTTTCTTCTCATTTGTCTACGGATGTTCCACCCAGTGGCTTAGAGCAGGGGTGTCAAACTCATTTGTTATGAGGGCCGGATCTGACATAAATGAGACCTTGTTGGGCCGGGCCATGTTGGGTTGGGCCGAGCCATGTCAAGCTGCTCATCTGTGTACTTAAGATTAGGTAGCAGATATATAAATTTTATAAAGAACACAGACAAACGCAAATGTTTTCTTTTAAACTAAAAACATGTTTAAAATGTTAGCACTCATTGATCTTAAAGATGCTCTCTTTGTATCTCTCCCACGGGATCCGGGGAACTGGGCAAAGGAAGCTCTGGCTCTTTCCTTCCTTCCCCAGGGAAGGGGGGAGTCTCAGTCAGTAGAAAGAAGAGAGGCTTGGCTCAGTAGCTCTGCTGTGCGATTGAGAGAGCCTGGCAAAGCAAGCTATTCCCCCCCTCCCTTCCTTCCCAAGGGAAGAGCCTCAGCCAATGGAGAAAACAGAGGTTTTGCTCGGTAGCTCCTGTGCGATTGAGCCAGCCTGGCAAAGGAAGCTGTGATGCAGAAGGAAGCAAGAGAGAGGGAGAAGGAAGCAGATGACAGCCAGTTGCTCGAGGGCTTAATAGGAGCCCTCCGGGGGGGGCCTGATTCAGCCCCCGGGCCGCACGTTTGACACCCCTGACTTAGATGATAGATAGACGGATGAATAGATGGTTGGAAAGACAGACAGACAGATGATGATAGATGATGATGTACTTAAGTTTGTATTTAAGATTAGGTAGCAGATATATAAATTTTATAAAGAACACAAACACAAATGTTTTCCTTTAAACTAAAAACATGTTTAAAATCGATGATAGATAGATAGATAGATAGATAGATAGATAGATAGATAGATAGATAGATAGATAGATAGATAGATAGATAGATAGATAGATAGATAGATAGATAGATAGATAGATAGATAGATAGATCCAGCTGGCTTGGTGTCAGGGGGTGTGGCCTAATATGCAAATGAGTCCCTGATGGGCCTTTTCTACAAAAATGCCCTGTGAGAAACCATGGTGGTGCCATGGGGTGTGGCCTAATATGCAAATGAATTCCTGTTGGGCTTTTTCTGTAGACAGACAGAGGGAAGAGCAGAATCACTTTCTTATATTCCACTTCTGAAACGCTACCTGAGAGGCTTTGGAAAGTTCCAAATAAACAAAATGGGTTTTATTTAATTTAGGGAGAAAAGGTCAGGTGGAATCAGAGGTAGGATGTAGGAGGTGAACCGATAATGAGGTGACTTTGAAATCACACTAACTCCGGGTAGTGTGTTGCCGACAAGTAAGTGTGTCTGCTATTCAAAAGGGTATTTTGAACCTTCAAGAAGAGAGGCTGTCTTTTCAGTTTCTGCTTACACACAGCAGAGGTTTCGGCGTTTGGCTGATTTTTGAAGTCTAGAAGGCAGGAACATACAACCAAGTTCCCCAAATCCTCCTACATACACACCACTGAGAGAACGTTTTGGAGCCTTGTGGTCCCTACGAGTTTGTTATAAAACGATAACATTGAATATTTATAAATTTTATGGAATGTCCCTTGTTGACGGGAGGGACGGTGGCTCAGCGGTAGAGCATCTGCTTGGTAAGCGGAAGGTCCCAGGTTCAATCCCCGGCATCGCCAACTCCAAAGGGTCCAGGCAAAGAGGCGTGAAAAACCTCAGCTGGAGACCCTGGAAAGCCGCTGCCAGTCTGAGAAGACAAGACTGACTTTGATGGACCCAGGAGAGTCTGATTCAGTATAAGGCAGCTTCATATGTTCATATGACCAAGGCCGTGAAACAGGTGTGGCAGAAGTTGACAACCTGTCCAGGGAATTCCGGGAAGTATTTGTCCTACACGTTGCTATTGGATTTTGCAACAAGAAGAAAATATCAAGGATACCGCCATTAATTATGGTCGAGGACCTGCCTACCTTAGGGACCGCCTCTCCCCATATGTCCCCCAGAGAGCACTGAGATCTAGTTCTCAAAACCTTTTAAAAGTCCCTGGACCAAGAGAGGTTAGATTGAAATCAACAAGGGAGCAAGCCTTCTCAACAATGGCTCCCCAATGGTGGAATCAACTACCAGAAGAGGTGCGAGCCCTGCGAGACCTAAATCAGTTTCGCAGGGCCTGTAAAACTGCCCTCTTTCAGCTTGCATTAAGATGAAACCCAGGAAATGACATCTAGCCTTCCTAGATATAGTTGAACTGTAGCACTGAAATGTATAATTCACAATGGTTTAACTGTCTATTTAATTTTAACTGAACTTATGAATGTAATTTTATTTGTTTTAATTGCTTAATTGTTTGTTGTAATATTGTATTTTACTATCATGGTATATACCGTGTCGTGTTAGCCGCCCTGAGCCTGCCTTCGGCGGGGGAGGGCGGGATACAAAAATAAATTTTTTATTATTATTATTATTATTATTATTATTATTATTATTATTATTATTATTATTATTATTATTATTATTATTATTATTTCACCTTGGAAAACAAGACTGATGCTTTGTTTGTGGGGCTTCTTTAGGGACTATTTTGTGTGTGTCATTGTTTGTGGGGCTTCTTTAGGGACTATTTTGTGTGTGTCATTGATTACATCGATTGTCATAATATAGAGAGCCAGTTTGGTGTAGTGGTGAAGTGTGCGGACTCTTATCTGGGAGAACCGGGTTTGATTCCCCACTCCTCCACTTGCACCTGCTGGAATGGCCTTGGGTCAGCCATAGCTCTGGCAGAGGTTGTCCTTGAAAGGGCAGCTGCTGTGAGAGCCCTCTCAGCCCCACCCACCACACAGGGTGTCTGTTGCGGGGGAGGAAGGTAAAGGAGATTGTGAGCCGCTCTGAGACTCTTTGGAGTGGAGGGCGGGATATAAATCCAATTTCTTCTTCTTCTTCTTCTTCTTCTTCTTCTTCTTCTTCTTCTTCTTCTTCTTCTTCTTCTTCTTCTTCTTCTTCTTCTTCTTCTTCAATATATTAGTTATTCTGTCGCTGTAACCCATTGGTTGTGTATGTCTTTGTACTTCCGGAATGACCTCTCATTTGTAATAATCCTACCGGGAGTAGGGTTGCCAAGTCCAATTCAAGAAATATCTGGGGACTCTGGGGGTGGAGCCCGGATCTCTGGGGGTGGAGCCAGGAGCAAGGGTGTGACGAGCATAACTGAACTCCAAAGGGAGTTCAATTTTTCAAGTTCTGGCCCTCCTATTTAAAGGGACCGGCTCGCACACCTTTTCAACGTTTCCCCTCCGTTGAAAATAATGGAGGATAGGGGCACCTTCTTTTGGGGCTCATAGCATTGGACCCCCGAGTTCAATCTTTTTGAAACTTCGAGGGTATTTTGGGGAGAGGCTGTGCTGCAAATTTGACGTCTCTGACTCAAAAGACAGCCCCCCCCCCCGCCTCCCCACCAGATACCAGTGGATCAATTTGCCATTATACCCTACAGGGATTGGTCTCCATAGGAAATAATAAAGAGTGCCTAGCAGACATTTCCCTCCCCTCCCCCGCTTTCTGATGACCCTGAAGCGGGGGGGGGGGGCTCCAAACCAGGGGATCCCCTGGCCCCACCTGGGGATTGGCAAGCCTCCTCCCCTCCCTCCCCACTTGGGTCCCTGCAGCAATAACCCCCTCTTCCCCCCCCCGCCCCCAGCCTGGCGTGCAACTCCGGCGAGGCGAGGCCGGGCGTGGGCAGCAGGCGCGGAAGGCGAGCGAGGCGGCGGCGGCTGCTGCTACCCGGGAACAGCCGCGGGCTGCAGGGGAGCTGCACGTAGAGCACGGGCGCGGGATCTGCGAGCTTCGAGCGCCCCCCAGCGGCCAAAGCGTTTTACTGCCGCTCCGGACCAGACAAAGGCGAACACACGAAGCTGCCTGCTACTGAATCGAGCAGGAGTCAAGCCCCACCTTTCAGACCAACCCATTTTTATTTAGAGCGTAAGCTCTCGTGCGCTCTTAAGCACGCTTCATCAGACGAGGAATCCAGGCTCTGCTCAGCTCTGTACGGCTTTGCTCACCTTGCTGGGTTCCTCGTCTGATGAAGCGTGCTTAAGAGCACAGGGAAGCTGAGATTCGAAATAAAAATGGGTTGGTCTTAAAGGTGACGCTTGACTCCTGCTTTGTTCTACTGCTTCAGACCAACACGGCTGCCCGCTTGGATCTTTCTACTGAATCATATGAACATATATATGAATATATGAAGCTGCCTTCTACTGAATCAGACCTTCGGTCCATCAAAGTCAGTCTTGTTTACTCAGACGGGCAGGGACTCTCCAGGGTCTCCAGCTGAGGTTTTTCACACCTATTTGCCTGGACCCTTTTTAGTTGGAGATGCTGGGGATTGAACCTGGGACCTTCTGCTTACCAAGCAGATGCTCTACCGCTGAGCCACAGCCCCATTCATGGCTCTCCAGGGTCTCCAGCTGAGGTTTTTCACGCCTACTTGCCTGGACCCTTTTTAGTTGGAGATGCCGGGGATTGAACCTGGGACCTTCTGGTTACCAAGCAGATGCTCTACCACTGAGCCACAGCCCCATTCATGGCTCTCCAGGGTCTTCAGCTGAGGTTTTTCACGCCTACTTGCCTGGAACCTTTTGAGTTGGAGATGCCGGGGATTGAACCTGGGACCTTCTGCTTACCAAGTAAATGTTCTGCCACTGAGCCACCATCCGCCCCCCCCCCCCCTCAGACATATATGAACATATGAATCTGTCAGAGCCACCATCTCTCCCCTATCATATGAACATATACAGGTACCTTCTACTGAAACAGACCCTGGGTCCATCAAAGGCAGTATTGTCTACTCAGACTGGTAGTGGCTCTCCAGGGTCTCCAGCTGAGGTTTATCACGCCTCCTTGCCTGGACCCTTCTTTGTTGGAGATGCCAGGGATTGAACCTGGGACCTTCTGCTTACCAAGTAGATGTTCTGCCACTGAGCCACCATCCCGCCCCCCCCCCCTCAGACATATGAACATATGAATCTGTCAGAGCCACCATCTCTCCCCTATCATATGAACATATGAAGGTACCTTCTACTGAAACAGACCCTGGGTCCATCAAAGGCAGTATTGTCTACTCAGACTGGTAGTGGCTCTCCAGCTGAGCTTTTCCACGCCTACTTGCCTGGACCCTTTTTAGTTGGAGATGCCGGGGATTGAACCTGGGACCTTCTGCTGACCAAGCAGACGCTCTACCACTGAGCCAATGTCCCTCTCCGGCAGGGGGGAAAGGTGTATTTGGCCTTCAAGTCTTGGCGCCCCCGGGAAAGGCAGCCACACTGGGTAGGGAAAAGGCTCAGCTCTGCACCCCCTCCCCGTTGTCAAACTGCTCCTTTCCGGCCACTGATGTGTCAACTTGCACCCCCTACTGGCAGCAGAATTGCAGGGGGGCAGGATGCTGGTGGGGTGGGGTGCTATGGGGGGGGGCACGTGGAACAAGCAAAGAACTTGGCCACGGCTGCCAGCATAATTAGTTTGAAGAGGGGATTGGATCAACATCTGGAGCAGAGGTCCATCAGTGGCGATTGGCCACAAGGCGCAGAGTGGTAAAGCTGCAGTACTGCAGCCCTAAGCTCTGCTCACGACCTGAGTTCGATCCCGGCAGAAGCTGGGTTCAGGTAGCCGGCTCCAGGTTGACTCAGCCTTCCATCCTTCCAAGGTCAGTAAAATGAGGACCCAGTTTGCTGGGGGGAAAGTGTAAATGATTGGGGAAGGCAATGGCAAACCACCCCGTAACGAAAAGCCTGCCGTGGAAACGCTGTGAAAGCAACGTCACCCCAGAGTCGAAAATGACTGGTGCTTGCACAGGGGACTACCTTTACCTTTATAGCTGGAACTCTCTGTCTGGGGCAAGCGATGCTCTGTGTTCTTGGTGCTTGAGGGGGAGCAACAGTGGGTGCATTCACACTATACTAACTAATCCGTTTTACATCCGGATTTTTACTGTATAATAGCAAAAAACCAGGTGTAAAACATATTAGCGTAGTGTGATGCACCCAGCGAGAGGGCTTCTTGTGTCCTGGCCCCATTGGTGGACCTCCTGATGGCACCTGGTTCTTTTGGCCACTGTGTGACACAGAGTGCTGAACTGAATGGGCCATTGGCCTGATCCAACATGGTTTCTCTTACATTCTTATGTCTGGGGAGGTGATGCTCTGTATTCTTGGTGCTTGGGGTGGGGGGCACAGTGGGAAGACTTCTAGTGTCTTGGCCCCACTGGTGGACCTCCTGATGGCACCTTGTTCTTTTGGCTACTGTGTGACACAAAGTGTTGGACTGGATGGGCCATTGGCCTGATCCAACATGGCTTCTCTTATGTTCTTATGTCTGGGGAGGTGATGCTCTGTATTTTTGGTGCTTGGGAGGGGCAACAGTGGGAAGGCTTCTAGCGTCCTGGCCCCACTGGTGGACCTCCTGATGGCACTTGGGGTTTTTGGCCACTGTGTGACACAGTGTTGGGACTGGATGGGCCATTGGCCTGATCTTTGTTTAAAATGACTGAATGTACTTCCCTGTGTGACTGAAGGTAAGAGGCGGCGGCAGCCATTTTGTGGCTGGGTCCGCCTCCTCTGGCAGCCATTTTGTGGGTACCACACAGTATCAGAAATCCAAAGCCCAACACAGGCTCAAAAAGGCCGAGGACCTCCGGGCTAGACTTTCCTCAGCGCCACGGAAAATCTAACCATCGAAACAAGTGCTTCCTATATAAATTGTTCTTTGTGCAAACGGCCCTCTGGTCAGGGCCGGAGCCGGGCTTTCTGGCGCCCTAGGCGAATCACCCACGAGCACCCCCCTCCCTTATTAAAAAAATATAGGGAAAGTGAAGAGCGCCAAACTTGAAACTTTGCACATTTTCAATTTACTGATTTTTAATTTTTCCAAAAAGAAAAGTGACGTTATAAAAAAAATTGTGAGAAGTGCTTGCTGGCCAGGTTAGGAAGGAGGGGGGCAAGATAGGATGAAGTGGGAGGCCAAGTCACGCATCAGGGAGAGGGGGGCGTGGCTTGGCTTTGTTGAGGGCAGCTTGGTGATGGGGAGAGGTCAAGGGGACAGCGGTCAAGAGCCAGAGTCATGCGTCAGGGAGGGGGCACCCAGTGGCAAACCCTAAACCAGGTGGCGCCCTAGGTGAAGGCCTGCTTTGCTTACTCCCATGCACTGGCCCTGCCTCCAGTAGAGGACACAGTCCAATGCTGGCCACTACTGTAATAACCAGGGAGGGGTGCCTTTGAGAGGACTGCGGCTCAGCCTCTGTTTGGCTTGCAGAAGGTGCCAGGTTCAATCCCCGACATCTCCAGTTGAAAGGACCAGGCAGGAGGTGATGGGAAAGACCTTGACCTGAGACCCTGGCTCAGTGGCAGAGCCTCTGCTTGGCATGCAGAAGGTCCCAGGCTCAATCCCCGGCATCTCCAGTTGAAAGGACCAGGCAGGAGGGGATGGGAAAGACCTTGACCTGAGACCCTGGCTCAGTGGCAGAGCCTCTGCTTGGCATGCAGAAGGTCCCAGGCTCAATCCCCGGCATCTCCAGTCAAAAGGACCAGGCAGGAGGTGATGGGAAAGACCTTGACCTGAGACCCTGGCTCAGTGACAGAGCCTCTGCTTGGCATGCAGAAGGTCCCAGGTTCAATCCCTGGCATCTCCAGTTGAAAGGACCAGGCAGGAGGGGATGGGAATGACCTTGACCTGAGACCCTGGCTCAGTGGCAGAGCCTCTGCTTGGCATGGAGAAGGTCTCAGGTTCAATCCCCGGCATCTCCAGTTAAAAGAACCAGGCAGGAGGGGATGGGAAAGACCTTGACCTGAGACCCTGGCTCAGTGGCAGAGCCTCTGCTTGGCATGGAGAAGGTCTCAGGTTCAATCCCCGGCATCTCCAGTTAAAAGAACCAGGCAGGAGGGGATGGGAAAGACCTTGACCGGAGCCCCTGGCTCAGTGGCAGAGCCTCTGCTTGGCATGGAGAAGGTCCCAGGTTCAATCCCCGGCATCTCCAGTCAGAAGGACAAGGCAGGTGATGGGAAAGAGCTTGACCTGAGACCATGGCTCAGTGGCAGAGCCTCTGCTTGCCATGTAGAAGGCCCCAGGTTCAATCCCCGGCATCTCCAGTTAAAAGGACCAGGCAGGAGGGGATGGGAAAGACCTTGACCTGAGACCCTGGCTCAGTGGCAGAGCCTCTGCTTGGCCTGCAGAAGGTCCCAGGTTCAATCCCTGGCATCTCCAGTTAAAAGGACCAGGCAGGAGGGGATGGGAAAGACCTTGACCTGAGACCCTGGCTCAGTGGCAGTGTGTCTGCTTGGCAGGCAGAAGGTCCCAGGTTCAGTCCCCGGCATCTCCAGGTAAAAGGACCAAACAGGTGAAGGGGAAAACCTCAGCTTGAGACCCTGGAGAGCTGCTGCTAGACAAGTTACCTCGATAGACCAGCCACCCAATTCAGCGTGAGGCAGATTCCTCTGTTCATGTGATATTTTTAATCCAAACAACCACCACTGTGCCATTCAGGTTTCACTGGGTATTTCCCACCCAAAACTGAACGGGATTGTGGGCCCCACCTCAGGACAGAATTCTCCACAAGCACTCCCCTGCATTCAGCAGAACCAAATGGGTAAATTTAGCAGGCCTCCCCCCTTTCCAATTTCCCCTTCACCCTCTCAGTTGCAATATGGAAGAGAGCAGCCATGGAACTGGGCTTCTGAAGCATATATATATATATAACTTTTTTTGTCACTGTGTGACACAGAGTGTTGGACTGGATGAGCCACTGGCCTGATCCAACAGGGCTTCTCTTATGTCCTTATATGACACAGAGTGTTGGACTGGATGGGCCATTGGCCCGATCCAGCATGGCTTCTCTTATGTTCTTATGTGACACAGAGTGTTGGACTGGATGGGCCACTGGCCTGATCCAACATGGCTTCTCTTATGTTCTTATGTGACACAGAGTGTTGGACTGGATGGGCCACTGGCCTGATCCAGCATGGCTTCTCTTATGTTCTTATGTGACACAGAGTGTTGGACTGGATGGGCCACTGGCCTGATCCAACATGGCTTCTCTTATGTTCTTATGTGACACAGAGTGTTGGACTGGATGGGCCACTGGCCTGATCCAACATGGCTTCTCTTATGTTCTTATGTGACACAGAGTGTTGGACTGGATGGGCCACTGGCCTGATCCAACATGGCTTCTCTTATGTTCTTATGTGACACAGAGTGTTGGACTGGATGGGCCACTGGCCTGATCCAACATGGCTTCTCTTATGTTCTTATGTGACACAGAGTGTTGGACTGGATGAGCCACTGGCCTGATCCAACAGGGCTTCTCTTATGTCCTTATATGACACAGAGTGTTGGACTGGATGGGCCATTGGCCCGATCCAACAGGGCTTCTCTTATGTTCTTATGTGACACAGAATGTTGGACTGGAGGGGCCACTGGCCTGATCCAACATGGCTTCTCTTATGTTCTTATGTGACACAGAGTGTTGGACTGGATGAGCCATTGGCCCGATCCAACAGGGCTTCTCTTATGTTCTTATGTGACACAGAATGTTGGACTGGAGGGGCCACTGGCCTGATCCAACATGGCTTCTCTTATGTTCTTATGTGACACAGAGTGTTGGACTGGATGGGCCACTGGCCTGATCCAACATGGCTTCTCTTATGTTCTTATGTGACACAGAGTGTTGGACTGGAGGGGCCATTGGCCTGATCTAACATGGCTTCTCTTATGTCCTTATGTGACACAGAGTGTTGGACTGGAGGGGCCATTGGCCTGGTCCAACATGGCTTCTCTTATGTCCTTATGTGACACAGAGTGTTGGATTGGATGGGCCACTGGCCTGATCCAACAGGGCTTCTCTTATGTTCTTCTGTGACACAGAGTGTTGGACTGGAGCGGCCATTAGCCTGATCCAACAGGGCTTCTCTTATGTTCTTATGTGACACAGGGTGTTGGACTGGAGGGGCCACTGGCCTGATCCAACATGGCTTCTCTTATGTTCTTATGTGTCACAGAGTGTTGGACTGGATGGGCCATTGGCCTGATCCAACATGGCTTCTCTTATGTTCTTCTGTGACACAGAGTGTTGGACTGGAGGGGCCATTGGCCTGATCCAACATGGCTTCTCTTATGTTCTTCTGTGACACAGAGTGTTGGACTGGAGGGGCCATTGGCCTGATCCAACATGGCTTCTCTTATGTCCTTATGTGACACAGAGTGTTGGACTGGATGGGCCACTGGCCTGATCCAACATGGCTTCTCTTATGTTCTTATGTGACACAGAGTGTTGGACTGGAGGGGCCATTGGCCTGATCCAACAGGGCTTCTCTTATGTTCTTATGTCAATGAAAAATAAATGCATTGGGACACGGAGAATAAGCTGTTTCACAGGGCGGCCATGGCAGAAGAGCTAGATTCGAGTCCAGCAAAACCTCAGATACCAACGAGGTTTTGGGAGGGTATGAACTTCCAAAAGTCAAAGTTCCCCTTTCTAACAAAGAGAGGTTTGACTCTAGAAAGTTTGGAAACCCCCACCTCAAAAAAAAAGGGGGGGGGGGGAAATCTTGTTGGTATCTAAGGTTCTACTGGGCTCAAATCTAAAGAACAAGCCAATTCCTTGTGTTCTCTTAGCCATATAACGACGGTGTCTGCCAAAGAACATACCCACCTTAAATCAAAAGAGTTTTCAGCTAAACCTTAGGAAGAACTTCCTGGAAGTTAGAGCAGTTCCTCAGTGGAACAGGCTTCCTCAGGAGGTGGTGGGCTCTCCTTCCTTGGAGGTTTTTCAACAGAGGCTAGATGGCCCTTTGACAGCCATGAAGGGGAGGGACAGTGGCTCAGTGGTAGGGCATCTGCTTGGGAAGCAGAAGGTCCCAGGTTCAATCCCCGGCATCTCCAACTAAAAAGGGTCCAGGCAAATAGTGTGAAAAACCTCAGCTTGAGACTCTGGAGAGCCGCTGCCAGTCTGAGAAGACAATACTGACTTTGATGGACCCAGGAGAGTCTGATTCAGTATAAGGCAGCATCATATGTTCATCATATGAAGATCCTGTGAATTTAGGGGGAGGTGTTTGTGAGTTTAAAGCGGTTCCTCAGTGGAACAGGCTTCCTCCTTGTGACGTGGCAGGCTCTCCTTCCTTGGAGGTTTTTCAACAGAGGCTGGATGGCCATCTGACAGCAATGAAGTTCCTGTGAATTTAGGGGGAGGTGTTTGTGAGTTTAGAGTGGTTCCTCAGTGGAACAGGCTTCCTCCTTGGGAGGTGGTGGGCTCTCCTTCCTTGGAGGTTTTTCAACAGAGGCTGGATGGCCATCTGACAGCAATGAAGATCCTGTGAATTTAAGGGGAGATGTTTGTGAGTTTAGAGCGATTCCTCAGTGGAACAGGCTTCCTTGGGAGGCGGTGGGCTCTCCTTCCTTGGAGGTTTTTCAACAGAGGCTAGATGGCCCTCTGACAGCAATGAGGATCCTGTGAATTTAGGGGGAGGTACTTTTGAGTTTAGAAGTCAGTGGAACAGGCTTCCTCGGGAGGTGGTGGGCTCTCCTTCCTTGGAGGTTTTTCAACAGAGGCTAGATGGCCACCTGACAGCAATGAGGATCCTGTGAATTTAGGGGGAGGGATTTGTGAGTTTAGAGCGGTTCCTCAGTGGAACAGGCTTCCTCCTTGGGAGGTGGTGGGCTCTCCTTCCTTGGAGGTTTTTCAACAGAGGCTAGATGGCCATCTGACAGCAATGAAGATCCTGTAAATTTAGGGGGAGGGATTTGTGAGTTTAGAGCAATTCCTCAATGGAACAGGCTTCCTCCTCGGGAGGTGGTGGGCTCTCCTTCCTTGGAGGTTTTGAAGCAGAGGCTGGATGGCCATCTGACAGCAATGGAGATCCTGTGAACTTAGGCAGATCATGAGAATGAGGGCAGGAAGGGCTGCAGCAGTGCTGAGTTCTTGCAGTCCTTTCTTGCAGGCCCCCCCAAAAGCTGATTGCCACTTTGGGATTGAGCAGCAATTTGTCTCCAGCCCAGTTATGACCAGGGATCATGGGAAATGTTTTGTTTTGTTTGCCATTTCCCAGGTATGAAGCAGGAGTCATGGAGGAGGTGGGGGTGGAGGCATTTGTGAGTTTCTTGCACTGTGCAGGGGGTTGGACTAGATGACACCTTCCAACTGTACAATTCTATACGCTTTGGTCAGGCCCAGGGTATTTGCCCAAGCTAATCCAACTGGGTGGATTCACTCCGGATCCCTTCCAAGAAACACACGCATGCGTGCACACACAAAGTGTCAAGCATGCACATTTCTGTGTGCCATGATGGTCCATAAGACAAAGAGCAGAACATCACCCTATCCAGCTCCCTCCCCCCTTTCTTCTTTTACAACCTAGGGCAAGTAATAAATCCATCTGGCCCAAGGATGTTTAGGTTAGCCTTGCAGTAACGGTGTAATGTGCCTCTCCCCCAGATTCACACAGCCAGGTCTTATCTGCTCTCAGAGAAAGTGTGAGAAAGGGAGATGTTTGCAACAGCCTGCATTCCTAAGTAGTAAAAGAGATACTATGTAGTGACCTTTGAACCCATGACTCAAATTGCATCTTTATGTTACTCTTTGAAGCTATCCTATAAAGCATCTACGTGTGTCTGTATACGTCATTATTTCCAAGGATTTTGTCCTTAGCAAAGCTATGGAGTTTCTACAATAAAGCAACTTTTGATTGAATAACAAAAGACTGATTATTGAGAAATATCGATGCTTGACAAAGGAAAAAAAATCCACAGGATGTGTCCAAAAGAGAAACCAAACCAAAAAAAGAGTTGTGGTTTATGTTAAGCCATTTACAAAACGAAACAAAACAAACAAAAATACAATAAATGATTCAATAAATAGAAAAAAATTACAAAATTACAGGAATTCTTTTCAATACGGGGAAACAAAAGAAATAACAACCCCCCCTCCCCCGAAAAAAACCCGACAACAACAACAAAAAAACCCTTTAAAACTAACTCGACTAGCTGGCTCCAAAGTGGAGCTGTGCAACACACCAACATCTCCACTGACACAAAGGGCCCCGTGCGAGACACGGCCCCCGCCCCATGCGCACAAACAGGAGCCCCCCGACGGACCCGTCGCCTCTTCATATATATATATTAACTTTTTTAAAACATTATTCTCGTCTTCACAATAATCTAATTAGTAGCATGAGCTTGTTGTGGTTTGTTTCCTGAGTAGACTTCATCCAGCAGAAAAAAAACAGTGGGGTTTTGGGGCGGAGCGTGGTGGACCAAAAAAAGAAAGAAATCCTTTTACAGCGCTCCGCCTAGTGGACGCTTTAGAAATCCTCCCCTTCTTCTAGGGGGAAAGCTGAGTTCTCCCCCTAGGCAGCGCCAGCCTGACCGCCCACGCCAGCTGAGGGCGGCAATACCTTAGGAGTGCCTGCAAAGGCGACTGGCATCCCAAAAGGCAATGCTCCGGAGGTGCGCTACGGAGGGCGCGGCGTGGGTGAGGTGGGCTCGGGCCGGCACTGCACCTGACCCGGGGAGGATACTTGAGGTATGAGCCGCCTCTCCGTCCGCAGCTCCAGAACTCTGTCCTGGAGGAGACGGAAGACGGGAGTCCTTCAGTTGCAGGAGTCTGAGGGGTGGTGACGAGAAACACGGGGAAAGAGGGGGGGACCACGAAAGGAGACTTGGGCCCTCCGACGCTCCCCGCCCCCCTCCCCCGCAGGTAGGATCCGGAGCCAGTCTGTGTGATCCGTGAGCACGGCCAAAGGGAAAGCTGAAAGACTGACGGGAGGGGGAGAAGGCAGAGAGAGACAGGTGAGAGAATCTGCGAGGAGGTTGTTTCCCTGACTGCTCTATTGGAACGGAAGAGCGGCTGAACGAGCGGAGAAGCCGGTTTACCTGGAGCAATAGTGGCCGCTGGCGTGGGTTAGTGGGGAGTGGAGGGGTTTCGGAAGCGGGAAGAAGCCCGAGGCTTGGGTCGGAAGTTCTTTGGACCTCTTCCGTAGGTGCCATTCCACAAAAGAGCGGAAGGCTCTAAGCTCGGTGCGCTGGACCCCAGCTCTTTTCTACGGCCAACCAACAACCCCCCTCACCCCCGTTTACACCCCATCAAAGCCACCTTGCAGGATGATGCTGGGCCGGTCTCATCGGAGAACATCAGCCTCCGGCAAGGTGTCTGGAGGCCGAGCAAGTGAGGGTGTCCCCGGTCTGGGGTGGGAGGATGTTCCCCCCCAACGTGAAGGGGCTGTTAACTTAAAATGCTATCAGTGCAAAGCGGATGCGGAATGTGGCTCCCTTTGGAATGCCCGTTCTTTGAGACTCCAGACCTTAAAAAATAATAATAAGTGGAGAGGAGGGGCGGGGCAAAAGCGGGGCAGAGACAACTCCGAGGACTCGCTCCGCACTGCTTTCGCCAAGTCTGAAACGTTACGCCGGAACAGCAGCTGTGAAATTCCATCGGACTGGATCCCGCCCCCCCGTCCCCGCTCTCGTTGCGAGACCCGGCTGTGGTCCGAACCCTTCAACCGGAGTGGAGAATCCCTGCTGTCGTCCTGAGAGTTAATACTGAAATTGGCATCTCCTACGACCGAAAGCTGGGCTGAGTCCTTTGTCTCGATCCGAAAGGGCCAGAGGGAGGGGATCCGGCCTTCAACCGAGTGTGTGCCCGACCCGGGTGCTACGGAAACGCCCTCCCTCCCCAACGGAAGTGCAAATACCTCCGTTGGCTTCTGCAGACTCAGTGCACCTCCGCTGACGGTCGGGGAGCGACCTTCCTGCTCGCCCGCCCCCGCCCAAAGGCCTTCCAAAGCCAGGACACCTCTGCCCCCCAGGAATACCCAACCTTTCCTCCCAGCCCCGCCGAGCCAAAGTGCTTCTGCTCAAAGACAGAGCCGATCCGTCTGCCTCCCTCTTCGGCGGAAGGGCTCCCCCTCCCCGGAGCACCCCCGCCCCCTAACCAAAGCGTTCCCGCACCAGCAGCATCAGCTTCTTCTTCCCCTTGTAGGTCTGTTTGAGGTTGTCGAGGAACTGGCCGAAGCGCAGGTGCCCGTCGGGGGCCAGCAGGAAGGTCTCGCGTGCTTTCCCCAGGAACTCGATGAACTCGCCGTAGTGCCGGGGGCTGATGTGGGTGAGGCGCAGGTGGGTGGTGCTGACGTAGGTGGCCATGGCGGCCTCCAGGAGCTGGCAGAGGGGAGCCTTGTCCATCGCGAAGAGCTTCCCCCCGGCCCCGCTCGCCCCCCGGCGCCCCCCGCCCAGCGAGGCCAGGCCCGGGGGCGGCAGGCTCCAGCGGTGCAAGATGTCGGAGAGCATGGGGGCACACTGCACGCTCTTGATGACCAGCGGGACGATGGCGGCCAGCTCGTTCTTGCCCAGCGACTGGCTGAGGGAGCAGGCCCACAGAACGTCGTTGAGGGCCGGGTGCGAGTCCTGGTTGAAGGCGATGCTGAGGTGGGAGAAGGCCAAGGTGGCCAGCTTGTAGGCCCGCAGGGGCAGCCCCCGGTGCTCCATGTAGCGGGCCACGGTGAAGAGGTGAGAGTGGCCCATGCCGGCGGAAGCCGCCGAGTCCAGCACGATCTGGTAGGCGGCCTCGAAGGCAGCGTGGTTCTTTTCGCAGAGGGTCAGGGCCGGCAGGGCGCAGTTCTGGGGGTCCTTCATGGCGCACTGCAGGGCCAGCGTCCGGGCGCAGCCGCACAGCTCGTCCCGCTGCCCCGCGCTCAGGCTCAGCCTCAGCAGGGTGGCGTGCGTGGTGCCCGTCACGGCCACAATGGTGGTGGCTTCGATGGGGGTGAAGAGGGTGTACCAGTTCTGCATGATGTTCATCAGCGCTTGGATCCCTGGGCAGCAGAGAGGCGAAGAGAAGTCAACGCAGGAAATAACCGGGGGGGGGGGAGCGGGTGGGTTGTCCCTGCGCAGTAGCGGGGTACACGCTGGCTGGAGCACAAAACCTTAGCTGACTGCTAAGGGGTTTTAGCTTATAGAATCATAGAATCCTGGAGTTGAATCTGGGCGTTTTGGGCTGTATCAACAGGAGTCTAGTGTCCAGATCACATGATGTGATGGTGTTGCTTTACTCTGCTCTGGTATGACCTCACCTGGTATATTGTGTCCAGTTTTGGGCACCACATTTTAAGAAGGAGCAGAGGTCCATCAGTGGCTATTAGCCACAGTATATATATATGTGGGTGTGTAGAGGAAAACTGTGTAAACTGCTGTGAGTCCCCCTTGGATATATATGTGTGTGTGTGTGTGTGTGTGTGTGTGCGTACAGAGGAAAACTGTGTAAACTGCTGTGAGTTCCCCTTGGATATATGTATGTGTGTGTGTGTGTAGAGGAAAATTGTGTAAACTGCTGTGAGTCCCCCTTGGATATATGTGTGTGTGTGTGTGTGTGTGTGTGTATAGAGGAAAACTGTAAACTGCTGTGAGTCCCCCTTGGATATATGTATGTGTGTGTGTGTGGAGGTAAACTTGGAGATATATATATATATGTGTGTGTGTGTGTGTGTAGAGGAAAACTGTGTAAACTGCTGTGAGTCCCCCTTGGATATATATGTGTGTGTGTGTGTGTGGAGGTAAACTGCTGTGAGTCCCCCTTGGATATATATATATATATATGTGTGTGTGTGTGTGTGTGTAGAGGAAAACTGTGTAAACTGCTGTGAGTCCCCCTTGGATATATATGTGTGTGTGTGTGTGTGTGTGTGTGTGTGTGTGTGTGTAGAGGAAAACTGTGTAAACTGCTGTGAGTCCCCCTTGGATATATATGTGTGTGTGTGTGTGTGTGTGTGTGTAGAGGAAAACTGTGTAAACTGCTGTGAGTCCCCCTTGGATATATATGTGTGTGTGTGTGTGTGTGTGTGTGTGTGCGTATAGAGGAAAACTGTGTAAACTGCTGTGAGTCCCCCTTGGATATATATGTGTGTGTGTGTATAGAGGAAAACTGTAAACTGCTGTGAGTCCCCCTTGAATAGAAAAGTGAGGTGTATATGAAATAAATAAAATAAAATGAATAAGAGTCCAGATCACGTGATGTGATGGTATCGCTTTACTCTGCTCGGGTTAGCCCTGACCTGGAGTCTTGTGTTCAGTTTTGGGCACCACATTTTAAGAAGGATATAGACAAGCTGGAACGGGTCCAGAGGAGGGCGACGAAGATGGTGAGGGGTCTGGAGACCAAGTCCTATGAGGAAAGGTTGAAGGAGCTGGGGATGTTTAGCCTGGAGAGGAGGCGGCTGAGAGGTGATAGGATCTCCATCTTCAAGGACTTGAAGGGCTGTCATCTAGAGGATGGTGTGGAATTGTTTTCTGTGGCCCCAGAAGGTAGGACCAGAACCAATGGGTTGAAATTAAATCAAAAGAGTTTCCGACTCAACATCAGAAAGAACTTTCTGACCGTTAGAGCAATTCGTCAGTGGAACAGGCTTCCTCCTCAGGAGCTGGTGGGCTCTCCTTCCTTGGAGGTTTTTCAACAGAGGCTAGATGGCCATCTACAGCAATGAACAGCCTGTGAATTTAGGGGGAGGCGTTTGTGAGTTTCGAGTGGTTCCTCAGTGGAACAAGCTTCCTCTGGGAGGGGGGGGTAGGGCTCTCCTTCCTTGGAGATTTTTCAAGAGAGGCTGGATGGCCATCTGACAGCAATGAGAATCCTGTGAATTTAGGGGGAGGTATTTGTGAGTTTCCTGCATTGTGCAGGGGGTTGGACTAGACGATCCTGGAGGTCCCTTCCAACTCTATGATTCCATGAATCCTAGAATCCTGCATTTTAATGTTAGTTTCTTGAATGAGAGGGAACAGAAAGGAACTTGGGGGGGAAACCCAATGTTGAAACTGGCTAGACTTTTTTTTTAAACTGACAAGCAGCTGCGAAGGCCCATTTCTCATCTTGGTCCCTGATGCCAGTTTCAGCCCCGGCTCAATAAATGCTTCAAAAATACAGGTCTCAATTCCACCCCCACCCCGACTATGGTAGCAAACTTGGGAAGGGGAGCATTTCTAATTGGGGAATTGGTGCTGGAGGGAGAGTTAAGCAGCCCCATTGTAGTCAGCACATAGAAACATAGAGCTGGAAGCGACCTCCAGGGTCATCTAGTCCAACCCCCTGAAGGAAACTCACAAAAGCCTCCCCCTAAATTCACAGGATCTTCATGGCTGTCAGATGGCCATCTAGCCTCTGTTGAAAAACCTCCAAGGAAGGAGAGCCCACCACCTCCCGAGGAGGAAGCCTGTTCCACTGAGGAACTGCTCTAAACTCACAAACACCTCCCCCTAAATTCACAGGATCTTCATGGCTGTCAGATGGCCATCTAGCTTCTGTTGAAAAATCTCCAAGGAAGGAGAGCCCACCACCTCCTGAGGAAGCCTGTTTCACTGAGGAACTGCTCTAAACTCACAAACACCGCCCCCTAAATTCACAGGATCTTCATGGCTGTCAGATGGCCATCTAGCTTCTGTTGAAAAATCTCCAAGGAAGGAGAGCCCACCACCTCCTGAGGAAGCCTGTTCCACTGAGGAACTGCTCTAAACTCACAAACACCTCCCCTTAAATTCACAGGATCTTCATCGCTGTCAGATGGCCATCTAGCCTCTGTTGAAAAACCTCCAAGGAAGGAGAGCCCACCACCTCCCAAGGAGGAAGCCTGTTCCACTGAGGAACTGCTCTAAACTCACAAACACCTCCCCCTAAATTCACAGGCTCTTCATGGCTGTCAGATGGCCATCTAGCCTCTGATGAAAAATCTCCAAGGAAGGAGACTCCACCACCTCCTAAGCAGGAAGCCTGTTCCACTGAGGAATCGCTCTAACGGTCAGGAAGTTCTTCCTCATGTTCTGGTCCTACCTTCCGGGGCCACAGAAAACAATTCCACCCCACCCTCTATAGGACAGCCCTTCAAGGACTTGAAGATGGTGATCCTATCACCTCTCAGCCGCCTCCTCTCCAGGCTAAACATCCCCAGCTCCTTCAGCCTTTCCTCATAGAACTTGGTCTCCAGACCCCTCACCACAGGATCTTCATCGCTGTCAGATGGCCATCTAGCCTCTGTTGAAAACCCTCCAAGGAAGGAGAGCCCACCACCTCCTGAGGAGGAAGCCTGTTGCACTGAGGAATCGCTCTCTATACAGTCAGGAAGTTCTTCCTCATGTTGAGCCGGAAACTCTCTTGATTTAATTTCAACCCTTTGGTTCTGGTCCTACCTTCTGGGGCCACAGAAAACAATTCCACACCATCCTCTATATCACAGCCCTTCAAGTCCTTGAAGATGGGGATCGTATCACCTCTCAGCTGCCACCTCTCCAGGCTAAACATGCCCAGCTCCTTCAACCTTCCAGCTCACAAGCATTTTCCCCTCCACTGGAAACAGTGGAGGATGGGGAAACACCTCCTTCTGCGACCCACAGAATTGGACCTCCTGGTCCAATCTTTTTGAAACTTGGGAGCGGGGGGGTTGAGGAGAGACACCAGCAGCTTTGATCCAAATTTGATGCCTCTACCTCAAAAAACAGGCCCTGTCCAGGTCAAGGGCAAGACACACACAGAACTGGTTTTTGCCCTTGCCTGCCTCTGCGTAGCGACCCTGGAGTTCCTTGGTGATCTCCCATCCAAATACTAGCTATGTCTGAGCCTGCTTAGCTTCTAGAGCAGGGGTGTCAAACGTACAGCCTCATGGCTGAATCAGGTGCCTGGAGAGCTCCTATCAGGCCAGCGAGCAACTCACTGTCATCTGCTTCCTTCTCCCTCTCTCTTGCTTCCTTCTGCCTCACCGCTTGCTTTGCCAGGCTTGCTCAATCGCACAGGAGCTACAGAGCAAAGCCTCTGTTTCCTTCACTTGCTGACCAGCACATGAAGCAACTCATGTACAAAAGCTCGTGATGCCCAGTCATTTCATGTTTTCTTCTGAGTCTTAGGCTCAAAGCACTGGCCAGGAGATTTCTGTAATGAATGTCAATCAATCAAAAGTAAGTCTGCAACTTACAGGCACACGCCTGAACAGCATACTCAAGACTGCTACAGCACAGACACTGCGTCCAGATTTTGAGGGAATAATTTCAGGCTCTCTGGTTCCTGGTAGTTGAGTATCTCACAGATAATGTCATTCTTCTAACTAATCCATACGATGCTAATTTTATATTTTTCTAAATGCCAACAGTTTTGTTTAGTTCATTTATTATTTATCACCTGCCTGGCAATAATCGGATTAGATGGTCTTTTTGTTTCCCTGATCTATAGATCTATAACTGTATAGCTGAGTGGATTTCAATAAAGAAATATAAGTTGGGGGTGGGGGCTAACAGGCTTTTTGCTGCAGCTGTCAGCCCCGGACGGGCACCGGTGCCCACTCACCGATCTCCGTGGCGCAGCTGACCAGCCAGCGAACCATCTCCCTGCGTCGCCAGGTCATCGTGTTGAGCGTCATTCGCATCACCTGCAAGAGAAGAAGAAGAAGATATTGGATTTATATCCCAGCCTTCACTCCGAATCTCAGAGCGGCTCACAATCCCCTTTACCTTCCTCCAAAACAACAGACGCCCTGTGAGGCGGGTGGGGCTGAGAGAGCTCTTACAGCAGCTGCCCTTTTAAGTACAACCTCTGCCAGAGTTATGACTGACCCAAGGCAGGTGCAAGTGGAGGAGTGGGGAATCCAACCCGGTTCTCCCAGATAAGAGAGCTATGGCTGACCCAAGGCCATCTCAGCAGCTGCAAGTGCAGGAGTGGGGAATCAAACCCGGTTCTCCCAGATAAGAGAGCTCTGGCTGACTCAAGGCCATTCCAGCAGGTGCAAGTGGAGGACTGGAGAATCAAACCCAGTTCTCCCAGATAAGAGAGCTCTGGCTGACCCAAGGCCATTTCAGCAGCTGCAAGTGGAGGAGTGGGGAATCCAACCCGGTTCTCCCAGATAAGAGAGCTCTGGCTGACCCAAGGCCATTCCAGCAGCTGCAAGTGGAGGAGTGGAGAATCAAACCTGGTTCTCCCAGATAAGAGAGCTCTGGCTGACCCAAGGCCATTCCAGCAGCTGCAAGTGGAGGAGTGGAGAATCCAACCCGGTTCTCCCAGATAAGAGAGCTCTGGCTAACCCAAGGCCATTCCAACAGGTGCAAGTGGAGGAGTGAAGAATCAAACCTGGTTCTCCCAGATAAGAGAGCTCTGGCTGACCCAAGGCCATTCCAGCAGCTGCAAGTGGAGGAGCGGAGAATCAAACCTGGTTCTCCCAGATAAGAGAGCTCTGGCTGACCCAAGGCCATTTCAGCAGGTGCAAGTGGAGGAGTGGGGAATCAAACCCGGTTCTCCCAGATAAGAGAGCTCTGGCTGACCCAAGGCCATTCCAGCAGGAGCAAGTTGAGGAGTGGGGAATCAAACCCGGTTCTCAAAGATAAGAGAGCTCTGGCTGAGCCAAGGCCATTCCAGCAGCTGCAAGTGGAGGAGTGGGGAATCAAACCCGGTTCTCCCAGATAAGAGAGCTCTGGCTGACTCAAGGCCATTCCAGCAGGTGCAAGTGGAGGACTGGAGAATCAAACCCAGTTCTCCCAGATAAGAGAGCTCTGGCTGACCCAAGGCCATTTCAGCAGCTGCAAGTGGAGGAGTGGGGAATCCAACCCGGTTCTCCCAGATAAGAGAGCTCTGGCTGACCCAAGGCCATTCCAGCAGCTGCAAGTGGAGGAGTGGAGAATCAAACCTGGTTCTCCCAGATAAGAGAGCTCTGGCTGACCCAAGGCCATTCCAGCAGCTGCAAGTGGAGGAGTGGAGAATCCAACCCGGTTCTCCCAGATAAGAGAGCTCTGGCTAACCCAAGGCCATTCCAACAGGTGCAAGTGGAGGAGTGAAGAATCAAACCTGGTTCTCCCAGATAAGAGAGCTCTGGCTGACCCAAGGCCATTCCAGCAGCTGCAAGTGGAGGAGCGGAGAATCAAACCTGGTTCTCCCAGATAAGAGAGCTCTGGCTGACCCAAGGCCATTCCAGCAGGAGCAAGTTGAGGAGTGGGGAATCAAACCTGGTTCTCCCAGATAAGAGAGCTCTGGCTGACCCAAGGCCATTCCAGCAGGAGCAAGTTGAGGAGTGGGGAATCAAACCCGGTTCTCCCAGATAAGAGAGCTCTGGCTGACCCAAGGCCATTCCAGCAGGAGCAAGTTGAGGAGTGGGGAATCAAACCCGGTTCTCAAAGATAAGAGTCCTGGCACTTAACCACTACATCAACACTGGCTCTTTCAAGGGCAACTCCTCCACATTCAGAGGCACTAATTCTCTGAATCCCAGAGCCAGGAGGCAACATCAACGGAAGGCCTTGGCCTCTCTGCCTTGTTGTTGGCTGTCTAAAGCAATTGGTTGGCTTCTTTGTGAGACTGGACTAGATGGACCCTCACTGGTCTAATCCAGCAGGCCTCTTCTGAGGTTCTTCTCAGGGGAAGGCCTCGGCCTCTGCCCTGTTGTTGGCCCTCCAGAGGAACTGGTTGGCCACTGTGTGAGACTGGAGGCTGGACTAGATGGACCCTCCCTGGTCTGACCCAGCAGGGCTCTTCTGATGTTCTTCTCAGGGGAAGGCCTCGGCCTCTCTGCCCTGTTGTTGGCCCTCCAGAGGAACTGGTTGGCCACTGTGTGAGGAAAAATGCTGGACTAGATGGAAGAAGAAGAAGATGATATTGGATTTATATCCCGCCCTCCACTCCGAAGAGTCTCAGAGCGGCTCACAATCTCCTTTACCTTCCTCCCCCACAACAGACACCCTGTGAGGTGGGTGGGGCTGAGAGGGCTGACCTTTCAAGGACAACCTCTGCCAGAGCTATGGCTGACCCAAGGCCATTCCAGCAGGTGCAAGTGGAGGAGTGGGGAATCAAACCTGGTTCTCCCAGATAAGAGTCCGCACACTTAACCACTACACCAAACTGGCTCTCCCAAAACAACGGGAGATGGATATTATTCGAGGCAGCCCAAATGCCCATTGGATCCCAATCCGTCCCAGGAGCTGCACCCTGCAGGTCTCTACCCCACCCCAGCTGTTGTGAAGGCAGCTGCTGAGGCCACAATCCTGGAGCATCATCGGCTGGATTCCAGCAGAACAGCAACCATACAACACCGTGATTGGTCCACAAACGCCATGCATGTAATTTAAACAAACCTCCTAAAACATCTTATAAGGAAATTTATACAAAAGCACAACGAGAAATTTTTCAATTCACTGCCAAAGTCCCGTAAGCTTTTCATTAAAATCCACAACAGTCCGCTTCCAAACTCAAGAGCGCCCAGGTGCTCCTGGAAGAAGATCTCCAAACTTGAAAGCGAAAAAGCGCTTGTAGCGCTCACGCGTCCATTTTCCGGAATGGGTGAGGAACCTTTTCCAACGGAGATGCCAGCATTAATAATCCTCCAAGGATTAATCCCCCTTTGGGTGAAGAAGGACTTCCTTTTCTCCGTTCTAACCCGACTGCTCAGCAATTTCATGGAGTGCCCACGAGTTCTTGCATTGTGAGAAAGGGAGAAAAGGACTTCTTTCTCTACTTTCTCCATCCCATGCATCATCTTGTAAACCTCTCTCATGTCACCCTGTCAGTCGACGTTTCTCCAAGCTCAAGAGCCCCAAGCTTTTTAACCTTTCTTCATAGCGAAAGTGTTCCAACCCTTTAATCATTCAAGTTGCCCTTTTCTGCACTTTTTCCAATGCTATAGTATCTTTTTTGAGGTGCGGTGACCAGAATTGTACACAGTATTCCAAATGAGGCTGCACCATCATAAGAACATAAGAGAAGCCATGTTGGATGAGGCCAATGGCCCATCCAGTCCAACACTCTGTGTCACATAAGAACATAAGAGAAGCCATGTTGGATCAGGCCAGTGACCCATCCAGTCCAACACTCTGTGTCACATAAGAACATAAGAGAAGCCATGTTGGATCAGGCCAGTGACCCATCCAGTCCAACACTCCGTGTCACATAAGAACATAAGAGAAGCCATGTTGGATGAGGCCAATGGCCCATCCAGTCCAACACTCTGTGTCACATAAGAACATAAGAGAAGCCATGTTGGATCAGGCCAGTGACCCATCCAGTCCAACACTCTGTGTCACATAAGAACATAAGAGAAGCCATGTTGGATCAGGCCAGTGACCCATCCAGTCCAACACTCTGTGTCACATAAGAACATAAGAGAAGCCATGTTGGATGAGGCCAATGGCCCATCCAGTCCAACACTCTGTGTCACATAAGAACATAAGAGAAGCCATGTTGGATCAGGCCAGTGGCCCATCCAGTCCAACACTCTGTGTCATACAGTGGACAAAAAAAAATTATACATACACACACACACACACACACACACATATATATATATACATACATATTGTGGCTAATAGCCACTGATGGACCTCTGCTCCATATTTTTATCCAATCCCCTCTTGAAACTGGCTATGCTTGTAGCCACCACCACCTCCTGTGGCAGTGAATTCCACGTGTTAATCACCCTTTGGGTGAAGAAGGACTACCTTTTATCCGTTCTAACCCAACTGCTCAGCAATTTCATGGAATGCCCACGAGTTCTTGTATTGTGAGAAAGGGAGAAAAGTACTTCTTTCTCTACTTTCTCCATCCCATGCATCATCTTGTAAACCTCTATCATGTCATCCCGCAGTCGACGTTTCTCCAAGCTAAAGAGCCCCAAGCGTTTCAACCTTTCTTCATAGGGAAAGTGTTCCAAACCTTTCATCATTCTAGTTGCCCATCAATTTATACAGGGGCATTGTTTGACTAACAAGATCTTCTAAAGAAGGGCACTTTGACCCTCAAAACGTCATGCCCGCAACATTTAGCCATTTTCTGTTGGATTCTCTGGACTCGGTACTGCCTGAAAACCATGTAAAAGTAGCAGGGATCAAGGCTTTAACGCAGCAGAGCCGGGGCGAGGTGTGGCAACAGATGTGCAAAGTCCGATGGAGTCGTCGTTCGGATGGAAAACGAATAAGTAACTTTCATGAAAGGAAAGACACGCAGGAGAGTGCATGTTCAGAGATGGGGACGGATCACCCGTTCTTGCTAACTAGATGGTGTCGCTGGCTGCCATCTCTCGCACTCCACGCTGCAAGACGGTGCGAGATGGGAGAGGTCGTGCACCTTAGCTTCGTGTGCGTGCGAGACAGGGGAAGCGTGAGAGCAGAAAAACAGGAAACTGCACCCCTAAGTGTGGCATTCTGCATCAAAGGGAAGGATCTGATGGCAGGAAGGAAAGGAGGCTCTGTGTGTCCTCACCTCTCCACCTGGGCTAAACCCTTTGGTGCCATCTCTCAAGTCTGAGACAGGGGAGAACGCAAGGCCCTTCGCTTCCAAAATAAAGGGAAGGATAAAAGGAAGTCCTTCTTCACTCAAAAGGTGATTAACACGTGGAATTCACTGACATGGAAGGTGGTGGCGGCTACAAGTACAGCCAGCTTCAAGAGGGGATTGGATAAAAATATGGAGCAGAGGTCCATCGGTGGCTATTAGCCACAGCGTAGTGTTGAAACTCTCTGTCTGGGGCAGTGATGCTTTGTATTCTTGGTGCTTGGGGGGGGGCACAGTTGGAGGGCTTCTAGTCCCACTGGTGGACCTCTGAATGGCACTTGGGGGTTTTTTTGGCCACTATGTGACACAGAGTGTTGCACTGGTTGGGCCATTGGCCTGATCCAACATGGCTTCTCTTATGTTCTTATGTCCTGATGGCACCTGGTTTTTTGGCCACTGTGTGACACAGAGTGCTGGACTGGATGGGCCATTGGCCTGATCCAACATTGCTTCTCTTATGTCTGGGGCAGTGATGTTCTATTCTTGGTGCTTGGGGGAGGGGAAAGTGGGAGGGCTTCTAGTGTCCTGGCCCCAGTGATGGACTTCCTGATAGCACTTGGGGGGGGGGTTGGCCATTGTGTGACACAGAGTGCTGGACTGGATGGGCCACTGGCCTGATCCAACATGGCTTCTCTTATGTTCTCTTATGTCTGAGGCAGTGATGCTCCGTATTCTTTGTGCTTGGGAGGGGGCACAGTGGGAGGGCTTCTGGTGTCCTGGCCCCACTGATGAACCTTCTGATGGCACCTGGGGGTTTTAGCCACTGTGTGACACAGAGTGTTGGACTGGATGAGCCATTGGCCTGATCCAACATGGCTTCTCTTATGTTCTTAACAGTTTCTGCGGCGTTACTCGACTCAAATCTCGCTGTTCTACGTCAATGGGCAAAAAGGTCACTATCACAGGAATCCACTTAAGCCTAATGGCAGCAAGGAGGGAAAGCTTGCTTGGCGTCTCATTTAAACCGGATGGCTGCCCCGGATGCTGTGTGAGTAGAGGGAAAGGCCTGTTGCCTCTTCAGCATACATTCAAACCAAGCCTTGAAGTTCCCCTAGGACTACTGCAGCCTGAACGAGCCAGAGAATAGGTGGCTATTCTGCTTTAGGACACCCCGCCAGATAAAACCAGAGGCACAGACGGTCAGCATTACTGCTGGCCCTCCACAGAGCAATGAATACAGGAAGCTGCCTTCAACTGAATCAAGCCTTAGTCCACAAAAGTTAATGTTGTCTACTCAGACTGGAAGCTGCTTTCCAGGGTCTCAGGCAGAGGTCTTTCTCATCCCCTGCCTCCTGATTCCTTTAGCTGGAGATGCTGGAGATTGAAACTGGACCTTCTGCATGCCAAGCAGAGGCTCTGCCACTGAGCCAGGGTCTCAGGTCAAGGTCTTTCCCATCACCTTCTGCCTGGTCCTTTCAACTGGAGATGCCGGGGATTGAAACTGGACCTTCTGCATGACAAGCAGAGGCTCTGCCACTGAGCCAGGGTCTCAGGTCAGGGTCTTTCCCATCACCTCCTGCCTGGTCCTTTCAGCTGGAGATGCCGGGGAATGAACCTGGGATCTTCTGCATGCCAAGCAGAGGCTCTGCCACTGAGCCAGGGTCTCAGGTCAGGGTCTTTCCCATCACTTCCTGCCTGGTCATTTCTAACTGGAGATACCAGAGATTGAACCTGGGGCCTTCTGCATGCCAAGCAGAGGCTCTGCCACTGAGCCAGGGCCTCAGGTCAAGGTCTTTCCCTTTGTGTTTTAACAATTTATTAATAACATATGGTTACAGTAGTTAATTGTCTCTTCTCTATACTAACCCATATGGTATTTCAACCCCCCCTTCCCTCCAATATTTGACTTCCCCGAAGTTATAAATTTAAATTCAATTTTAAAGGTACCACTAACCAATCAAAGTTCAATATTTTTCTTCTCTCATTACTACTAAAAAATTGCCCAATGACTTTTTATATTCCATTCTTTCTCCATATATCTTTTAAATTTCTTCCACTACTTTTTGAATATATCTAGATCATAGTCTTTTAAAGTTTTAGTTAATTTGTCCATCTCACTCCACGATAAAACTTTCACAATCCAGTCCCATTTCTCTGGTATTTCCCCGTTTCCACAGCTGCGCATACAATGTCTTAGCAGCTGAGAGCAAGTACCAAATTAAAGTCCTATCTTCCTTTGGAAATTTTTCTAATTGTAATCCAAGCAAAAAAGTCTCTGCAGTTTTCTTGAAGTCATAACCCAAAATTTCGGAGATTTCTTGTTGTATCATCTTCCAATACTCTTTCGCTTTTTCACAAGTCCACCACATATGAAAGAAAGAACCTTCGTGTTTTCTACATTTCCAACATCTATCCAACATCTTCTTATTCATCCTAGCCAGCTTTTTCGGAGTCATATACCACCTATACATCATCTTGAAACAGTTCTCTTAAATACTCAGACAGGTTGAAATCTTCATCGAGTTCTTCCAAAGGTGCTCCCACGTATCCATTTGTATTTCTCTATTCACATTGATTGCCCACTTGACCATTTGAGACTTTACTACTTCTTCTTCTGTAGACCATTTCAATAATAATTTATATACTTTCGATATTAATTTTTCATTATCTCCAAGCAGGACCCTTTCCAGTTCTGTTTGCTCACGTCTAATTCCATCCGATTTAATATCATTTTCCATCAAGCTTTTAATTTTTTGCATTTGAAACCAGTCATATTTATTGTTTAACTCTTCTGCAGATTTTAATTCAATTTTGTCTCCTTTAATCTTGAGCAGTTGATTATATGACATCACTCTTTCTTCATCAGATTCAGCTGTTATTTTTATTACTTCTGCTGGCACTATCCAAAGCGGTTTTCTCTCGTCCCCATATTTCTTATATTTTATCCAAGTGTTTAATAAACTTATTTCTGATATAATGGTGAGAGAAAAAACCGTCCATTTTACTCTTCCCATAACACAAATACGCATGCCAGCCGAATTTATTCCCATGAGCTTCTAACCATAAAGGTTTTTTTATCTAACAGCATTATCCAATCTTTGATCCGTGTCAAACAGAATGCATCATGATACAATCTTAAATCCGGGAGCTGAAGACCACCTCTCTCTTTAGCATCTATTAAAATCTTCATCTTAATCCTTGGTTTCTTTCCGGCCCATACAAAATCAGAGATCTTCCTTTGCCATTTATTGAATTGTTTGCTATCTTTCACAACCGGGATGGTTTGGAACAAATACATTATTCTTGGCAAGATATTCATCTTAATTGCAGCTATCCTACCTAGCAAGGACAAGTTAAGTCTACTCCATTTCATCAAATCTTTGTCCATCTTACATCATAATTTTTCATAATTATTTTTGAACAGATCAATATTTTTCATTGTTATTGCCAATCCAAGATATTTAACTTTAGTAGTGACTTCACAGCCCGTCACATTTTGCAATTCTGTTATTTATTCTGTTTGGTTGCATATTTTTACATAAAAAATTCGATTTCTCTTTGTTTATATAGAGTCCTGCTAACTCTCCATATTCTTTTATCATAGCTAGCAACAATGGTGACACTTGAATCGGATTCTCTACTATGAACACAATGTCATCTGCGAAAGCTTTATATTTATAAGAGAATCCTCTGATTTTTAATCCTTCTATTTCTTTATCATTTTGCATTTGTTGTAATAAAATTTCAAAAGTCATTATAAACAACAATGGTGATAACGGACATCCTTGCCTTGTACTTTTGCTTACCTTCAATTCTTTTGTAAGATCTGCATTTATACACAGTTTTGCTTGTTGTTCCGTATATATTGCCTTCGTCACTTTTATAAAATGTTCCCCTAAGTTTATTTTTTCCATTACTGCAAACATGAAGTCCCAAATCAAATAATCAAAGGCTTTTTCTGCATCTACAAAGAATAAGGCCGCTTCCTTTCCTGGATGTTTCTCATAATATTCTACAACATTAATGACAGCTCTTAGGTCAAGGTCTTTCCCATCCCCTCCTGCCTGGTCCTTTGAACTGGAGATGCCGGGGATTGAACCTGGGACCTTCTGCATGCCAAGCAGAGGCTCTGCCACTGAGCCAGGGTCTCAGGTCAAAGTCTTTCCCATCCCCTCCTGCCTGGTCCTTCTAACTGGAGATGCTGGGGATTGAAACTTGACCTTCTGCATGCCAAGCAGAGGCTCTGCCACTGAGCCAGGGTCTCAGGTCAAGGTCTTTCCCATCCCCTCCTGCCTGGTCCTTCTAACTGGAGATGCTGGGGATTGAAACTTGACCTTCTGCATGCCAAGCAGAGGCTCTGCCACTGAGCCAGGGTCTCAGGTCAAGATCTTTCCCATCCCCTCCTGCCTGGTTCTTTTAACTGGAGATGCCGGGGATTGAACCTGGGACCTTCTGCAGGCCAAGCAGAGGCTCTGCCACTGAGCCAGGGTCTCAGGTCAAGGTCTTTCCCATCCCCTCCTGCCTGGTTTTTTTAACTGGAGATGCCGGGGATTGGACCTGCGACCTTCTGCATGCCAAGCAGAGGCTCTGCCACTGAGCCAGGGTCTTAGGTCAAGGTCCCTCCCATCCCCTCCCGCCTGGTCCTTCTAACTGGAGATGTCAGGGATTGAACCTGGGACCTTCTGCATGCCAAGCAGAGACTCCGCCACTGAGCCAGGGTCTCAGGTCAAGGTCTTTCCCATCCCCTTCTGCGTGCCAGGCAGAGGCTCTACCATTGAGCCAGAACCCCTACTGAGCAGCGCAACTCCCACACAGCGGTCCTCACCTGCAGGCCGAGCTCCAGGGAAATGTTCAGCAAGGTGGTGTCGGGAGGGGAGTTGGCCGGCGTGGCCGTCTTGCAGGCGTCCTGTGCCAACTTGAAGAGCAAGGCTGGGGAGTGAATGTTCTGCTGGATGGAGCCCAGGACCATCCGGAGCCAGCTGGGGTCACCTGGAGGAAAGGAGAAGGGCACAGAGTCAGGCCTTTCCTCTGGACTGGGGGAGGGGAGGCAAGATCCAGCAGCCTCCTCCTCGCTGTCAGGAATGAAACCTGCCTCCGTTCGGCCTTGTCTGGCCTTGGACGGCCCAGGCCAGCCCCGTCTCATCAGATCTCAGAACTAAGCAGAGTCAGGCATGGTTAGGTCTTGGAAGGGAGACCACCAGGAAGTCCAGGGTTGCTTCGCAGAGGCAGACAAGGGCAAACCCACCTCTGAACATCTCTTGTCCTGATCTGGATGGCCCAAGCTGGCCTGATCTGATCAGATCTCAGAAGCTAAGCAGGATCCTAGAATCAGACAGTTGGAAGGGACCTCCCAGGGTCATCTAGTCCAACCCCCTGCACAATGCAGGAAATTTACAAACACCTCCCCTTAAATTCACAGGATCTTCATTGCTGTCAGATGGCCATCTAGCCTCTGTTTCAAAACCTCCAAGGAAGGAGAGCCCACCACCTCCCGAGGAAGCCTGTTCCACTGAGGAACCGCTCTAAACTCACAAACACCTCCTCCTAAATTCACAGGATCTTCATCGCTGTCAGATGGCCATCTAGCCTCTGCTTAAAAACCTCCAAGGAAGGAGAGCCCACCACCTCCCAAGGAGGAAGCCTGTTCCACTGAGGAACCGCTCTAAACTCACAAACACTTCCCCCTAAATTCACAGGATCCTCACTGCTGTCAGGGCCATCTAGCTTCTATTGAAAAACCTCCAAGGAAGGAGAGCCCACCACCTCCCGAGGAAGCCTGTTCCACTGAGGAACCGCTCTAAACTCACAAACACTTCCCCTACATTCACAGGATCTTCATCGCTGTCAGATGGCCATCTAGCCTCTGTTGAGAAACCTCCAAGGAAGGAGAGCCCACCACCTCCCGAGGAGGAAGCCTGTTCCACTGAGGAACCGCTTGAACGGTTCTTCTAACTGTTGCTATCCCCGATCGTATAGCTGGTAAACTGTCTTGCAGGCCCTGAAAAAACCGTTTCAGGTCCCACAGGACCCTGGTTTCACTGGAAAGAGAGTTCCACCAGGTAGGGGGCCAGGGTCAAAAAGGCTCTGTCCCTGATTGAGGGTCGCTGGATCACATCCTCTGTGGAGGCAAGCAATGGCAAACCCCCCGCGTGGTGCACCTCTTGCCTTGAAACCCTACAGGGTCAGATGTGACGCGGGGGCACGTTTCTCCCACCCACCCCCCACCATTCGGAAGGGACGTGTAGCGGCACGGAACTCCCGGAGACCAGCTTTCCAAACCTGGGAGCCCCTGACCTTTGGCGGCTGTCAACATGGCGGAGGCCAGCTCGCACTGCCTTGTCTCCAGGTGGCCCAGAGTGAACCAGCGGGGGAAACGGTTGGCCATCATGGAGTCCAGGGGGTTCTGGTGCAGGAGGTCGCTGGTCGGCAACACAGTCTCCAACACGGGCAGCCTACAAGAGTGGAGAAAGGGACCAGGTTACAGCCCAGATCCTTCAGAAAAGGGGGGGAACCAGGAAGGGATCTCACCGGCTGGGAGGCGGGTAGGGCTTCCGGAAAGGGAAGAGAACATAAGAGAAGCTATGTTGGATCAGGCCAGTGGCCCATCCAGCCCAACACTCTGTGTCACAGAAGAACTTAAGAGAAGCCATGTTGGATCAGGCCAGTGGCCCATCCAGTCCAACACTCTGTGTCACATAAGAACATAAGAGAAGCCATGTTGGATCAGGCCAGTGGCCCATCCAGTCCAACACTCTGTGTCACAGAAGAACTTAAGAGAAACCATGTTGGATCAGGCCAGTGGCCCATCCAGCCCAACACTCTGTGTCACAGAAGAACTTAAGAGAAGCCATGTTGGATCAGGCCAGTGGCCCATCCAGTCCAACACTCTGTGTCACAGAAGAACTTAAGAGAAGCCATGTTGGATCAGGCCAGTGGCCCATCCAGTCCAACACTCTGTGTCACAGAAGAACTTAAGAGAAGCCATGTTGGATCAGGCCAGTGGCCCATCCAGTCCAACACTCTGTGTCACAGAAGAACATAAGAGAAGCCATGTTGGATCAGGCCAATGGCCCATCCAGTCCAACACTCTGTGTCACAGAAGAACTTAAGAGAAGCCATGTTGGATCAGGCCAGTGGCCCATCCAGTCCAACACTCTGTGTCACATAAGAACATAAGAGAAGCCATGTTGGATCAGGCCAATGGCCCATCCTGTCCAACACTGTGTCACAGAAGAACATAAGAGAAGCCATGTTGGATCAGGCCAATGGCCCATCCTGTCCAACACTGTGTCACAGAAGAACTTAAGAGAAGCCATGTTGGATCAGGCCAGTGGCCCATCCAGTCCAACACTCTGTGTCACATAAGAACATAAGAGAAGCCATGTTGGATCAGGCCAACGGGCCATCCAGTCCAACATTCTGTGTCACACACACACACACACACACACATATACACATTGATGGACCTCTGCTCCATATTTTTATCTAACCCCTCTTGAAGCTGGCTATGCTTGTAGCCACCACCACCTCGGCTCGTTAACGATACTAACGATTATTGTATTACTGATTTATAAGATGCATTTGCAGAGAATATTATAAGATGACCAATACCGATGACACAAAATGAACAATGTATTATTATTATTATTAGTGTATTTCTATTCCGCCCCTTCCCCCTTTGGGGGGCTCAGAGAGGAGTACAACAATTTAAATTAAGATCACAATAAAATCATAATAAAATCCACTTCAGCAATCAGCAAAGTGCAATAGGTTAGTTCAATTCACAGGATCTTCATTGCTGTCAGATGCCCATCTAGCCTCTGTTGAAAAACCTCCAAGGAAGGAGAGCCCACCACCTCCCCAGGAGGAAGCCTGTTCCACTGAGGAACCGCTCTAACCGTCAGGAAGTTCTTCCTAATGTTGAGCGGAAACTCTTTTGATTTAATTTCAACTCGCTTGTTCTTGTCCAACCTGCTGGGGGTAACATGCTGGTTACCAGTCTGCCAAGCCTGCTTTGGTTTCTCTCACCTCCAGACCCCAGGTGCCAGGTGGCCTGGCTCATATCAATGTTTGGGACAGCTCGATTAATGATTTGACCAGTTGTGAGCATTTAGGGCAGAGGTGGCCAAACTTGCTTAATGTAAGAGCCACATAGAATAAATGTCAGATGTTTGAGGAAGGAAGGAAGGAATCATAGAGTTGGAAGAATCCTCCAGGGTCATCTAGTCCAACCCCAAGGCAGGCGGGCAGGTGGGAGGGAGGGAGGGAGGGAGGGAGGGAGGGAGGGAGGGAGGAAGGAAGGAAGGAAGGAAGGAAGGAAGGAAGGAAGGAAGGAAGGAAGGAAGGAAGGAAGGAAGGAAGGAAGGAAGGAAGGAAGGAAGGAAGGAAGGAAGGGAATCATAGAGTTGGAAGGGTCCTCCAGGGTCATCTAGTCCAACCCCAAGGAAGGAAGGAAAGCAAATAGATGGGGAAGAGAGAGGTGGAAAAAAGCAACTTTAACTTTAAATGCATTCTTCAAGCTGCTGGCTGGCTTGGGTAGGTGAAGTGATTTAAAGAGTCTTTTAAGAGTGACTTAAAGAGTAATTTAAATGTCTTTTCCAAGTCTGATGGGGTGGTAGAGTGGTGGGGGCTTTGAGAGCCACACAACATGTGTGAAGGAGTCATGTGTGGCTCCCGAGTCACAGTTTGGCCACCCCCGATTTAGGGTATAAGACACTTAAGTTTTAAATATGCATCTTGCCTCGAGGCCCGGTTAAGTTTTGCTGTGTGTGTGGGTACATGAGATTCAACGGATGGGAGTTTAGCTTGCTATTTCTACCAGAAGTCTGATTGCTGCTTATTAAAATCTCCTTGTAAGCAAACCTGGATCTCGGTATCGTTTCCACTCCAACACTTTGTGTCATATAGTGGCCAAAAACCCCCAGGTGCCATCAGGAGGTCCATCAGCGGGGCCAGGACACTAGAAGTCCTCCCACTATTGCTCCCCCCCCCCCAGCACCAGGAAGACAGAGTAACACTGTCCCAGACATAAGAACATAAGAGAAGCCATGTTGGATCAGGTAAGTGGCCCATCCAGTCCAACACTCTATGTTATACAGTGGCCAAAAAATCCAGGTGCCACCAGGAGGTCCATCAGCGGGGCCCAAACACTAGAAGCCCTCCCACTGTTGCCCCTCCCAAGCACCAAGAAGACAGAGGCTCTCTGCCCTAGACATAAGACCATAAGAGAAGCCATGTTGGATCAGGCCAATGGCCCATCCAGTCCAATACTCTGTGTTATACAGTGGCCAAAAAACCCAGGTGCCATCAGAGGTCCACCAGTGGAGCCAGGACACTAGAAGCCCTCCCACTGTTGCCCCCCCCCCCCGCACAAGCACCAAGAATCCAGAGCATCACTTGCCCCAGACAGAGAGTTCCAACAATACCCTGTGGCTAAGAGCCCCTGATGGACCTCTGCTCCGTGTTGATCCAATCCCCTCTTGAAGCTGGCTATGCTATGCTCCTGGCCGGAGCCCCATCGCACCTGGGAACTGGCCCGATGCAAGGGATCCTCTCTAGTTCGGGAGGAACGATCAGGAAAGGAAGAGGCTCGATCCCAGCCCCAAAGGGCAAAGGGAGGCGGTCTTTCGGACGGGGCCCGGATGCTGGGCAGGGCGTTTACATACCTCATGGCTCGCAGTGCCAGGCGGTAGGCCAGCTCAGGGTCATAGGGCAGCAGGGCGGTGAAGAGGTAGCGGCAAAGGTGTGCATGGGCACGCTCTCGCGGAAGACGACCTCCCCGAAGCCGCTGAAGGGGCCCCCCTGGGAAGAACAGGAGGGAGACCGGTTAAAGACAGGTCAGCACGTTCTGGCCCAACTCGAAGCCCTTTACCGATGCTGGGGTGAAGGGTATCACAGAAGAAGGGCTTTCAGCGCGAATGCAAGCAAACAAATACTGCTACAAACAAGAGACTGCGCGCTACAGAAATGCCCTGCATCTGCAGTGTAAGTCTGCGTTTCTGTCATGTGCGGTCTCTTTAAGAACGTAAGAGAAGCCATGTTGGATCAGGCTAATGGCCCATCCAGTCCAACACTCTGTGTCACATAAGAACAGAAGAGAAGCCCTGTTGGATCAGGCCAGTGGCCGCTCCAGTCCAACACTCTGTGTCACATAAGAACATAAGAGAAGCCCTGTTGGATCAGGCCAGTGGCCCCTCCAGTCCAACACTCTGTGTCACATAAGAACATAAGAGAAGCCCTGTTGGATCAGGCCAATGGCCATCCAGTCCAACACTCTGTGTCACACAGTGGCCAAAAAACCAGGTGCCATCAGGACATAAGAACGTAAGAGAAGCCATGTTGGATCAGGCTAATGGCCCATCCAGTCCAACACTCTGTGTCACACAGTGGCCAAAAAACCAGGTGCCATCAGGACATAAGAACATAAGAGAAGCCATGTTGGATCAGGCCAATGGCCCATCCAGTCCGACATTCTGTGCCACACAGTGGCCCAAAACCCCCCAGGTGCCATCAGGAGGTCCATTGGTGTGGTCAGGACACTAGAAGCCCTCCCACTGTGCCCCCCCCCCAAGCACCAAGAAGACAGAGTATCACTGCCCCAGTTATAAGAACATAAGAGAAGTCATGTTGGATCAGGCTAATGGCCCATCCAGTCCAACACTCTGTGTCACATAAGAACATAAGAGAAGCCCTGTTGGATCAGGCCAGTGGCCGCTCCAGTCCAACACTCTGTGTCACATAAGAACATAAGAGAAGCCCTGTTGGATCAGGCCAGTGGCCCCTCCAGTCCAACACTCTGTGTCACATAAGAACATAAGAGAAGCCCTGTTGGATCAGGCCAATGGCCCATCCAGTCCAACACTCTGTGTCACACAGTGGCCAAAAAAACCAGGTGCCATCAGGACATAAGAACGTAAGAGAAACCATGTTGGATCAGGCTAATGGCCCATCCAGTCCAACACTCTGTGTCACACAGTGGCCAAAAAACCAGGTGCCATCAGGACATAAGAACATAAGAGAAGCCATGTTGGATCAGGCCAATGGCCCATCCAGTCCGACATTCTGTGCCACACAGTGGCCCAAAACCCCCCAGGTGCCATCAGGAGGTCCATTGGTGTGGTCAGGACACTAGAAGCCCTCCCACTGTGCCCCCCCCCCCAAGCACCAAGAAGACAGAGTATCACTGCCCCAGTTATAAGAACATAAGAGAAGTCATGTTGGATCAGGCCAATGGCCCATCCAGTCCAACACTCTGTGTCACACAGTCGCCCCAAAAAACCCCAAATGCCATTAAGAGGTCCACAGTGCGGCCAAGACACTAGAAGCCCTCCCGCTGTGCCCCCGCCAAGCACCAAGAATACAGAGCATCACTGCCCCAGACACAGAGTCCAACAATAAACTGTGGCTAACGGCCACTGATGGACCTCTGCTCCAGATGCTTATCCATCCCCCTCTTGAAGCTGGCTGTGTTTAAAAGCCGTCACCTCCTGTCTATGCTTGTAGACACCACTCTTTAAGAAAGTTAATGTGTTTTCAGGTAATTAGACAGACGCGGGCCTCCTTAAAAAGTCACACGTAACAATTCTAGACTTGAGACCCTATTGATTTTACTGTAAGCCATGAACGCTGAGTCGGTGTTAGAAGTCACTGAAACTGGGGTGAGTAGTTTTTAAAGTCTGTGCAATGGAGAATTGTACCGTGTGTTATGTATGGGCATTCCTCATTGTGGTTCACTATCGTTCCCGTTTAACAGCCTGATAACTGAAGAAGACCAGTACTGAAACGTCTTGAAATCTACAAGGGACGTCTTATGAAGGCTGTAAAGATTTCCTGGGCCTTCTACTTTTTTCAGAATTTCAGAACTTTTCATGGACTGTATCATGAGCTTTATTTATTAAAAGGAAGGAATTGTTGAAGACTATTATAATCCTTCTATTGGAAATTCCATTGGCAAACTGATTTGTAATGAATTATAATTGCAATTCCTTTGGAGGAAAGGTAGGATGACGTATACACTGGTTTAAATTATATAAGGATTGAAGCATATGTTAAGAACATAAGAGAAGCCATGTTGGATCAGGCAATGGCCATCCAGTCCAACACTCTGTGTCACACAGTGGCCAATATATGTATGTATACACACACACAACACATATATATATATATACTGTGGCTAATAGCTACTGATGGACCTCTGCTCCATATTTTTATCCAATCTCCTCTTGAAGCTGGCTATGCTTGCAGCCACCACCACCCTCCTGTGGCAGTGACTTCACATGTTAATCACCCTTTGGGTGAAGAAGTACTTCCTTCTATCTGTTTTAACCCGACTGCTCAGCAATTTCATTGAATGCCCACGAGTTCTTGTATTGTGAGAAAGGGAGAAAAGTACTCTTTCTCTACTTTCTCCATCCCATGAATAATCTTGTCAACCTCTCTCATGTCACCCCCGCAGTCGACGTTTCTCCAAGCTAAAGAGCCCCAAGCGTTTTAACCTTTCTTCATAGGGAAAGTGTTCCAAACCTTTAATCATTCTAGTTGCCCTTTTCTGCACTTTTTCCAATGCTATAATATCCTTTTTGAGGTGCGGTGACCAGAATTGTACACAGTATTCCAAATGAGACCGCACCATCGATTTATACAGGGCATTATGATACTGGCTGATGTGTTTTCAATTCCCTTCCTAATAATTCCCAGCATGGCGTTGGCACTTTTTATTGCAATCGCACACTGTCTTGACATTTTCAGTGAGTTATCTACCACGACCCCAAGATCTCTCTCTTGGTCAGTCTCTGCCAGTTCACACCCCATCAACTTGTATTTGTAGCTGGGATTCTTGCCCCAGTGTTGTATTGTTGTTGTTTTCAGCGGCGCTGCTTGTAGCAGTATATGTCTGCATGGGATGAAGGGTAAAAACAGCACAACCGAAGCTATAGTGACCAAATAACTAAGGACGTATTGAAACAAAACCATGCAAATATGTTCCAAAGAAGACTAAACAGCCATAACGATTCCCCACAAGTTTCACAGTCCCATCGAAAGGAGCCCCAACGAACAGGAGGTCGACTCGATTATTCCTCCTTCGAATCCTCTTCTAGCAAAGGGCGCTCCAACCACGTCTCTCAGCCGAAGGCAAAAGCTCAGGAAAAATATCAAAGCGTTTCTGATGCATCCAGCAGTTGCAAAAAAGCTGCAAAACCCACAAGATCCTTTTTCAACGCGCCCAAAGACTGCCCATCCGATTCACAAGGGACAGAAAGCCTCCAGGAAGATTTCAAAAATGGCACTAAACTCCTAAAGGCTCAAGGGGATGAAGGACAAGCAGAAGCTCCCACGGCCAAAGCTGCACATTCGTGCCTCCAGATGACACACACTTCCCCCCCCTGCACACGCCTTTGCAGCACGAGACCAGATCTCCTCCTTCCCTCTCGACTGCACGGCGAGTCCCATGCTGCTTTAGAGGCGGAAACGGCAGGCAGCCCCTTCTGCAAAGCCCCCTATGAGCGCCCCACCCCTTCCAGTTGGGTGTGGTGCTGAAGTGTGCGGACTCTTATCTGGGAGAACCGGGTTTGATTCCCACTCCTCCACTTGCAGCTGCTGGAATGGCCTTGGGTCAGCCAGAGCTCTCGCAGGAGTAGTCCTTGAAAGGGCAGCTTCGGGGAGAGCTCTCTCAGCCCCACCAGCCTCATAGGGTGTCTGTTGTGGGGGAGGAAGGGAAAGGAGATCGTAGGCCGCTCTGAGACTCTGTCCTTGAAAGGGCAGCTTCTGGGAGAGGCCTCTCAGCCCCACCCACCTCCAGGGTGTCTGTTGTGGGAGTGGAAGGGAAAGGAGATTGTAGGCCGCTCTGTGACTCTGTCCTTGAAAGGCAGCTTCTGCCAGAGCCCTCTCAGCCCCACCCGCCTCACAGGGTATCTGTTGTGGGGGAGGAAGGAAAAGGAGATTGTGAGTTGCTCTGAGACTCCGTCCTTGAAAGGGCAGCTTCTGGGAGAGCCCTCTCAGCCCCTCCCACCTCACAGGGTGTCTGTTGTGGGGAAGGAAGGGAAAGGAGACTGTAGGCCGCTCTGAGACTGTCCTTGAAAGGGCAGCTTCTGGGAGGGCCATCTCAGCCCCACCCATTTCACAGGGTGTCTGTTGTGGGGGAGGAAGGCAAAGGAGATTGCAGGCTGCTCTGAGACTCTGTCCTTGAAAGGGCAGCTTCTGCCAGAGCCCTCTCCGCCCCACCCACCTCACAGGGTGTCTGTTGTGGGGGAGGAAGGCAAAGGAGACTGTGAGCCGCTCTGAGTCTCCGAATGCAGGGAGGAACATAAATCCACTATCTTCTCCTCCTCCTCCTGCCTTACCGTCCAGGAGGAGGGCGGCCTGTTTGCGGAGCACGGGGACCAGCCGCTCGTCCAGCTCCATCTCCTCCAGCGTCCGATGAGGTGCTCTTCGCTGCGCACCACCTTGTCCTGGGCGTAGAGCCCCTCCGGCATGGAGCGCTGCTGCCCCAGCCCCAGCAGGGCCACTTCCAGGGCCAGCGTGAAGTACGACTCCCCGGGGCTCGAGGGCACTGCCACGTGCTGATACAGCGCCTTCTTGGCTCAGCCGCTGAGTCTGCAGGGCAGGAGAGGGGCAGGGGGAAGAGTCAGGCGGGCAGAGGCCTCACGGAAACCCGCCCCCAACCTGCAAGATCCTCTTCCCCCCTCCAGCCACCCTATCAGACAGCAACGGGAAAAAAAAGATGGATGCGAGATTTTGGTTATAATATTGAAATACCGTATTTTTCGGACCATAAGACGCACTCCCCCCCCCCAAAAAAAAGTGGGTGGGAAAGCGTGTGCATCTGGTTATTACCTTTAAAGCCCTATATGGCCTAGGACCTGCCTACTTGAAGGACCGTCTCTCCCCACACGTTCCCCGGAGAGTACTGAGATCGGGAACTCAAAATCTCCTGATTGTCCCCCGGGCCAAAGGAAGCCCGTTTGAAAACTACAAGAGATAGGGCCTTCTCAGTAATGGCACCCTCCTGGTGGAACCAGCTGCCGGAAGAGGTAAGGGCCCTGCGGGACCTTGTTCAATTCCGCAGGGCCTGTAAGACAGTCCTCTTCCGGCTGGCTTACAACCAACTAGAACTAACCAGCACTGAAATACTGAAACGCTGAAACATGGGAATTTGAAACTGAGTGTAGCTGTAAGACCGCCGTATGTCTTGAATGTTTTAAGTACATAATTATGTGAATGTCTAGATTTTAATTATGTAAATTTGGAATGTTAATTTTTATGCATAATTTTATATTTTATGTTAGTTTTTATATGTTGTAAGCCGCCCTGAGCCACCTGGTGGGAACGGCGGGATATAAATCTCAAATAAATTTTAAAAAATTATGGAGCGAAGGGACAATAGGACGTACCTTCCTCCGGGGGGGGGGGGGCGATCCGCTGCCTCCGCCTCCGATCCCGGCGCTTCCCCCACGCCTGCCTGCCTGGCTCCAGCTCTGCTTCCAGCAAGCGCTGGGATCGCTCCACGCTGCCCCCACCGCAAACCCAGTGCTTCGCGAGCGCCGGCTGCGGAGGGGGCAGTGTGCTTTCTCCGTGCCTGTCTGCCTGGCTCCAGCTCTGACGCTTACAGCAAGCGCCAGGATCGCTCCCTCCGCCCTCCGATCCCGGCGCTTGCTGTAAGCGTTAGAGCTGGAGCCAGGCAGGCAGGCGCGGGGGAAGCGCCGGGTTCGGAGGCGGAGGCAGCGGATCGCCCCCCAGGAGGAAGGTGCGTCCTATGGTCCGGAGCGCCTTACGGACCGAAAAAATACGGTAATTGAATGGGAAAAAATCTGGAGGGGAAATCTGAAATTATCAAAGTCCTCTCTTTTCAAAGAAAATTTGTATAAGATAATATACCGGCGGTATTCTACTCCCGAAAGGCTTTCTAGAGTTTACCCCAATGTATCAAATAAATGCCGGAAGTGTAACAAGGTCAAAGGATCATTATATCGTATGTGGTGGCAATGTGATCTGGGTACAAATATCTTTATGGAGTCAGAAAATTTTAAAAACACAAATCCCTCATGCCCCGGAGTTATAACTCTTAAATGTTTGTCAAATGCTGATATCTAAAATAGAAAAAAAAAACTTTCACTTCCCATAGCGACAGTAGCTAGAATCTTATACGCCAAATACCGGAAAACATGTAAAACAGCAAATAGAGAGGAATTTATTTTAAAACTGCTGGAAGCAGCAGAAATGGATTTGTTAACCACTAAATTGAGAGAAGGGAACACAGAAGAAGGTAGGAAGACTTGGAAGCCTACGTATGAGTGGGCAAAGCATTTGGGAATAGAATTGATAGGATAAGATGTATGTAACAGAATTAATTCGAGCGATCCTTTAGATGTTAACTGTTTTGTATGTTGTGTGGGTTTAATTTTGTATGTATTGTTTGTTCGTTTGTCAATAAAAATGTATTTATACTTAAAAAAAAAAAAGAGCCGCACGGGATGCGGAGCTGGAGAACGAGCAAAAGCGCCGTGCGCGATGGGACTCCTGAAGCAAAACGGGCACTTAAAAGATGTACAACTCAATGAAAGCTTCTTGCGATGAAATGTCTCGAATAACTTTGTTTATTCCAACAATGTGACTTGCATCACATCCCGGGTTCCCTCTCAGCTGAGTGAGCATGAGCCAGCTCACAAACGTTTAGCCTCCAGCTCACACAGTCTTGTCTTAGCTGAGGAAGGATGACCCCAGAGCACAACGATTGATGCAGCAGCCCACAACGTGAATGCCAGGAGCTCACCACTTTAATACCAGTGGCTCACAAAGTAGCATTTTTGTTCACAAGACTCTGCAGCTTAAAGGGAACGTTGGCCAATAGGTAGGGACGTCCCTGATGTAGACAAACAAACAAAAGATGTCTAGTTTGGCCAAAAGAAGTGTTCCTTCTAAGCTGAGTTAGCGTGAGCCAGCTCACCGATTTTTAGCCTCTGGCTCACACTTTTTTGTCTTAGCTCAGGAAAATTGACCCCAGAGCACAATAATTGATGCAGCAGCTCACAGCTTTCATGCCAGGAGCTTGCAAAGCAGAATTTTTGCTCACAAGACTATGCAGCGTAGAGGGAACTTTGGTCTAGAGCAGCGTTTCCCAAACTCTTTTTCCCCGTGGCCCTGTTATTTTTACACATCTCCTTCATGGCCCACTAAAATTCGGGGGTGGAGCCAGGAGACTTTGGGGGTGGAGCTGGGAGACAGGAATTGTGTCACAGAGACGGGGGAAGGAAGGAAAACGGAGCTCAGGCTTTGCAGCCTGTGTCAGTCTTCAAGGCTAGCTTTTCTCTGCACAGCACAGAGACGGGGGAAGGAAGGAAGCCAAACGGAGCTCAGGCTTTGCAGCCTGTGTCAGTCTTCAAGGCTAGCTTTTCTCTGCACAGCACAGAGACGGGGGAAGGAAGGAAGCCAAACGGAGCTCAGGCTTTGCAGCCTGTGTCAGTCTTCAAGCCTAGCTTTTCTCTGCACAGCAGAGAGATGGAGGAAGGAAGGAAGCATAGCAGAGCTCATGCTTTCCTGGGGGCGGGGCTAGCTTTGGTTTTTCTTGTGACTCGGTATTGAGGCTTCTGTGGCCCGGTGCCAGGTCGTGACCCTGCAAACCTCTGAGTTCGCATGAGCTCGCTTGCCAATTTTTAGCCTCCGGCTCACACCTTTGTGTCTTAGCTCAAGAAGGATGGCCCCAGAGCACACTAATTGATGCAGGAGCTCACCACTTGAATGCCAGGAGCTCACAAAGCAGAATTTTTGCTCACAAGGCTCTGCAGCTTAGCCTGAGCTCCTCCCTGCTAGGGCAGCGAAGCGGCGAGCTCCGCTCTGCGGAAGAACCAAAAGGCGGCCCCCTCCCCACGCTTCCCCTGCTTTATCCCCCATGACCTGCAAAGAGGGCCAGCCCCTCGTCCTCCGTCCGGCAGGCCTCCAGGAAGGTGCGGCACAGGCAGCCGATGGGGTTCAGGGGGTGTCCCACCCAGCCCTCCAGGTTGGTGATGCTGGTCGTGCCTTTGTGCAGGAGCTCTGTGGAGGGGGCAGGAAGGAAAGAGCGGTTAGAAACTGAAAACGGTGCAGCAGCGGTGGCGCCCGGGACCAAGAACGGGCTCCCAGCCACAATCCCTGCAGTTACACATGGCAGACTGCTGCCCCCTGCTGGCAGAGAAGGCGAAAGTACTATCAAAGCGTAGGAAAGGAAAGGAAAGGTCCCCTGTGCAAGCACCAGTCGTTTCTGACTCTGGGGTGACGTTGCTTTCACAACGTTTCCCGGCAGACGTTTGATGGGGTGGTTAGCCATTGCCTTCCCCGGTCATCTACACTTTCCCCCCAGCAAGCTGGGGACTCATTTTACTGACCTCAGAAGGATGGAAGGCTGAGTCAACCTTGGGCCGGCTACAAGAACCAGCTTCCGCTAGGATCGAACTCAGGTCGTGAGCAGAGAGTTCAGATCACAGCACTGCAGTACGGCTGCTTTGCCACTCTGCGCCACGGGGCCGCAAAGCGTAGAACCTACCCTAATAAGGGTTGCCAAGTCCAACTCAAGAAGTGTCTGGGGACTTTGGGGGTGGAGCCAGGAGCAAGGTTGTAACGAGCATGACTGAACTCCAAAGGGAGTTCTGGCCATCACATTTAAAGGGACCGTGCTCCTTTTAAATGCCTTCCCTCCATTTGGAAAGAATGAAGGATAGGGGCACCTTCTTTGGGGGCTCATAGAATTGGACCCCTTGGTCCAATCCTTTTGAAACACAGAGGGTATTTTGGAGAGAGGCACTGGATGATATGCTGCAAATTTGGTGCTTCTACCTCAAAAAACATCCCCCCCAGAGCACCAGATACCCGTGAATCTATTCTCCATTATACCCTATACTCCAATATACCCAGCAGACATTTCCCCAGATATTTCTTGAATGGGACCTGGCAACTCTAAGCGATCTCTATGGCCTGGAACTTAGTTGGGATCATAGAATCATAAAGTTGGAAGGGACCCCCAGGGTCCTCTAGTCCAACCCCCTGCACAATGCAGGAAACTCACAAACACCTCCCCCTAAATTCACAGGATCCTCATTGCTGTCAGATGGCCATCTAGCCTCTGTTGAAAAACCTCCAAGGAAGGAGAGCCCACCACCTCCAAGGAGGAAGCCTGTTCCGCTGAGGAACCGCTCTAAACTCACAAATCCCTCCCCTAAATTCACAGGATCCTCATTGCTGTCAGATGGCCATCTAGCCTCTACTTAAAAACCTCCAAGGAAGGAGAGCCCACACCTCCCAAGGAGGAAGCCTGTTTCACTGAGGAACCACTCTGACAGTCAGGAATCATAGAGTTGGAAGGGACCTCCAGGGTCATCTAGTCCAACCCCCTGCACAATGCAGGAAACTCACAAACGCCTCCCCCTAAATTCTAATAGACCTCCAGCTACCACCTGGACTCTTAATATAAAGCCGCAAAAAACTGTGGAAAGGTAACAAAAAAGACTGAAAATATTTCAAAAATATATTGTGATTACTCAAATGCCTCTTAAACAATATGACTGAACTGAAATGATGACCTAAAAGGATGGTGTAAACTTGTTCTCTGGCACATCTGGCTTTTTTGGAATTTATAGTGATATTAATGATTATATTTAAGAGGCATTTGAGTAGTCACATATATTTTTGAAATAATTTTCGGTCTTTTTCATTCTTTTTCCACAGTTTCTTTGCGGCTTTATGTTACGTTTCTGTTCTGTGGACTCTCGGTTTCACCACCTGGATGCTGGCGACTAGCTACAGCTGCTGTCCAGAGTAGAGGATGATGTTGGATTTATATCTCCCCCATAACTCTGAATCTCTGAGTCTCAGAGCAGCTCACAAGCTCCTCTACCTTCTCTGCACCCTCCAACAGACACCCTGTGAGGTGGGTGGGGCTGAGAGAGCTCTCCAGAAGCTGCCCTTTCAAGGACAGAGTCTCAGAGCGGCCCTACAATCTCCTTTCCCTTCCTCCCCCACAACAGACACCCTGTGAGGTGGGGTGGGGCTGAGAGGGCTCTCCCAGAAGCTGCCCTTTCAAGGACAGAGTCTCAGAGCGGCCTACAATCTCCTTTCCTTCCTCCCCCACAACAGACACCCTGTGAGGTGGGTGGGGCTGAGAGAGTTCTACCAGAAGCTGCCCTTTCAAGGACAGAGTCTCAGAGCAGCCTACAATCTCCTTTCCCTTCCTCCCCCACAACAGACACCCTGTGAGGTGGGTGGAGCTGAGAGAGCTTTCCCAGAAGCTGCCCTTTCAAGGACAATGTCTCAGAGCGGCCTACAGTCTCCTTTCCCTTCCTCCCCACAACAGACACCCTGTGAGGTGGGTGGGCTGAGAGAGCTCTCCCAGAAGCTGCCCTTTCAAGGACAGAGTCTCAGAGCGGCCTACAATCTCCTTTCCCTTCCTCCCCCACAACAGACACCCTGTGAGGCGGGTGGGGCTTAGAGAGCTCTACCAGAAGCTGCCCTTTCAAGGACAGAGTCTCAGAGCGGCCTACAATCCCCTTTCCCTTCCTCCCCTGCAACAGACACCCTGTGAGGTGGGTGGGGCTGAGAGAGCACTTCCAGAAACTGCCCTTTCAAGGACAACTCCTATGAGAGCATCGGCTGACCCTAGGTCATTCCAGCAGGTGCAAGTGGAGGAGTGGGGGAATCAAACCTGGCTCTCCCAGATAAGAGCCCATACAATGAACCACGACACTGGCTCTCAAGTAGCTGAACCTGGGTCCCCAGAAAAACGCCTCCTTCCCCTCCACCTCCTCTTGTGCTCCTCCTCACCTTTCTTCTGCTGCTTGTAGCTCTCCAGCTGGTGGCGCCGCTGCAGGCGCATGGCGTTGACGACGGCCACGGCCAGGCGCAGGGCCTCCCGGGGGTAGCCGTGGGAGCGCAGGGCATCCACGCGGCACAGGCCATGGGGAAGGCGTCGCCCAGCCAGAGCGGGTGGCCCTGGGGGTCGAAGCCCAGCTTGTCGCTCCCGCTCTTCAGGGAGAGGCCATAGCAGTCGCTGCTCAGGATCTTCTGCAGGTGGCCATCCCCCCAGCGAAGCTCCGCCGCCTTGATGGCCCGGCTGAAGACCGTCTGGCGGACGCCCACTGCCGAGGACAAAACGTGTCAGGCCCTTCGTATCAACCTTTTCAATCTCTGTGGCTCCCAAAGCGTAACCGGAAAACATTACAGCTGTTCCCCTTCAAAGGGCCAGTTTCGTCCCAGGCTATCCAAACAACCATCTCCTCCCATAAGACTGTACGAACATAAGAGAAGCCATGTTCGGGATCAGGCCAATGGCCCATCCAGTCCAACACTCTGTGTCACATAAGAACATACGAGAAGCCCTGTTGGATCAGGCCAGTGGCCCATCCAGTCCAACACTCTGCGTCACATAAGAACAGAAGCCATGTTGGATCAGGCCAATGGCCCATCCAGTCCAACACTTTGTGTCACATAAGAACATAAGAGAAGCCATGTTGGATCAGGCCAGTGGCCCCTCCAGTCCAACACTCTGTGTCACATAAGAACATAAGAGAAGCCATGTTTGGATCAGGCCAATGGCCCATCCAGTCCAACACTCTGTGTCACACAGTGGCCAAAAAAAAACCCCAAGTGCCATCAGGAGGTTCACAAGTGGGGCTAGAAGCCCTTCCACTTTGCCCCCCCCCCACGCACCAAGAGTACAGAGCATCACTGCCCCAGACTAAAAACATAAGAGAAGCCCTGTTGGATCAGGCCAATGGCCCATCCAGTCCAACACTCTGTGTCACACAGTGGCCAAAAAACCCCCAAGTGCCATCAAGAGGTCCAGAAGTGGGGCTAGAAGCCCTCCCACTGTGTTCCACCCCCCAAGCACAAGAATACAGAGCATCACTGCCCCGGAGTTCCAACAATACGCTGTGGCTAATATAGCCACTGATGGACCTCAGCTCCATATTTTTATCCAATCCCCTCTTGAAGCTGGCTATGCTTGCAGCCGCCACCTCTTGTGGCAGTGAATTCCATATGTTAATCACCCTTTGGGTGAAGAAGGACTTCCTTTTATCCGTTCTTACCCGACTGCTCCGCAATTTCATGGAATGCCCAAAATGTTCCTTCCTGGGAATTAAGATCAGAGGAAGAGGCCCTCCTGACCGCGCCACCAATCAAAGAAGCCCACCTGGTGGCCACACAAGACAGGGCCTTTTCGGTGGCAGCCCCACAATTTCAGAGCAACCTCCCATGGATGTGCCCACGGGCCCTCCTCGCTTTCGCTCTTCGGGAGGCAGCTGAAGACAGGCTTATTGAGGACTGAGTTTGTGATTGTGAATTGTGATTTTAAATGTTGCGGTTTACATTTTTAAAATATTTTCTGTGTTGTAAGCCGCCTCGAGCGCCATAAGGAAGATAGGCAGCTAATAAAAGAGAGCCAATTTGGTGTAGTGGTTAAGTGCGTGGACCCTTATCTGGGAGAACCGGGTTTGAATCCCCACTCCTCCACTTGCTCTGCCAAACTGCGCTCCTTTCTCTCCTGAGTGTGGGGAACACAACAATTTCTGAGCCTGGGGAAATGTTTGGAATTCTGGGAGAGGGTGATAAGCACTAGCCGGAAAAGCAGCTTCCCGTGAAATGTGGAGCTAAATGGGACACCTCCGCACCTCCTGGGAGAAAAGGAAAGCCTGTGGGTTGATGAACTTAGGAAGAGAAGATATTGGATTTATATCCCATCCTATACTCTGAATCTCAGAGTCTCAGAGCGGTCACAATTACCTTTCCCCCCCACCCAAAACAGACACCCTGTGAGGTGGGTGGGGTTGAGAGAGCTCTCCCAGAAGCTGCCCATTCAAGGACAACTCTGCAAGAGCTATGGCTGGCCCAAGGCCATTCCAGCAGGTGAAAGTGGAGGAGTGGGGAATCAAACCCAGTTCCCCCCACCAAACTGGCTCTTAGATTTGTGAATTTCCTGCATTGTGCAGGGAGTTGGACTAGATGACCCTGGAGTTCCCTTCCAACTCTATGATTCTAAGGGGAGGATGGAGCCACACAGTGCAGAGAAGAAGGTAAGAGATTGGATTTACACTCTGCCCTTCATTCCCCAAAGGAGTCTCAGAGTGGTTACAATCCCCTTTCCCTTCCCACATCAGACACCCTATGAGGCAGGTGGGGCTGAGAGAGCTCTGACAGAAACTGCTCTGGAGAGGAACAGCACTACAAGAACCTGTGACTGACTCAAGGTCACACGAGCAGGTGAAAGTGGAGGAGTGGGGAATCAAACCCAGTTCTCCCAGATAAGATGATGATATTGGATTTATATCCCACCCTATACTCTGAATCTCAGAGCGGTCACAATCTCCTTTACCTCTCCCCACCCCACCCCCCAACAGACACCCGGTGAGGTGGGGAATCAAACCCGGTTCTCCCAGATAAGAAGAAGATACTGGATTTATATCCCACCCTATACTCTGAATCTCAGAGTGGTCACAATCTTCTTTACCTCTCCCCACCTCCCCAACAGACACCCTGTGAGGTGGGTGGGGCTGAGAGAGCTCTTACAGCAGCTGCCCTTTCAAGGACAACTCCTGTGAGAGCTACAAGGCCATTCCAGCAGCTGCATGTGGAAGAGTGGGGAATCAAACCCAGTTCTCCCAGATAAGATGATGATATTGGATTTATATCCCACCCTATACTGAATCTCAGAGCGGTCACAATCTCCTTTACCTCTCCCCACCCCCACCCTCAACAGACACCCTGTGAGGTGGATGGGGCTGAAAGAGCTCTTACAGCAGTTGCCCTTTCAAGGACAACTCCTGTGAGAGCTACAAGGCCATTCCAGCAGCTGGAAGTGGAGGAGTCGGGAATCAAACCTGGTTCTCCCAGATAAGAGTCCGCGCAGTTCACCACTACACCAAACAGTGCCTAAGAAAATTCCCAGCGCTTACTGGATCCCCTGATCCTCGAGCGGAAAACCTTTTTATTGGAACGAAGGCAGCCAGTCACAAGACCTGCCCTTCTATGGCCCCGCCCACTGTCTGAAACCCTCAGCGGGCACCAAGGAAAGCACTGGTGGTCACCCTGCTGGCTGTGAGTGATTGAGGGTAAGAAACGGCAGGCGGCACCAGGATCCTTCCACTCAAGAGGGCTGCCGGAACCCCCCCCCCCGTTTCCCCTACCTGGGCTGCGGTTCGGGTTGGACTGCAAGGCGGCGCCCACCCCGGCACTGTCGCAGGAGTAGTTGCCCTCCTCCAACGGGCAGACGTCCAGCTTGTTCCACTTCTTGAGGAGGTGCAGCCAGAGAGCCCGCTCTTCCGGCTTGCAGTGGGGGCTCAAGACCACGCACACCCACAAGGCCCCTGCAGCGCAAAGGAGAAACCGGACGCTTTCAACAGGTGGGCCCCCTGCGCTGAAATCGTGCCGAGATGCCCCGACAAAAAGAGCCGTCGACAGGCCAGCAAAGTGCGGGGCGGTGGGACTAGAAGGCCTTGGCAGATCCACTGAAGGGCGTGACAGCAATCTGATCCATCAATCTAAGTTCTCTGCCTGGTAACCCCAGCTCAAGGAAGATACATTCTTTTCCCGCTATCTTGGGGACCTCTCAAACGCTCCTCTAAGAAAGCATTTACCCAAGCCCGTTTCCAAACCATGCCCTCGTTGTACCTGCAGGGCAGATTTCAAAAAATACCTGTAATCCGCATCTCTGTTCCTGTGGTACCAATCAGTTAGACGGAGGTGGCCAACGGTAGCTCTCCAGATGTTTTTTTTTTGCCTACAACTCCCATCGGCCCCAGCCAGCGTGGCCAATGGCTGGGGCTGATGGGAGTTGTAGAAGAAGACAGCAACATTGGATTTATATCCCGCCCTCCACTCCGAAGAGTCTCAGAGTGGCTCACAATCTCCTTTCCCTTCCTCCCCCACAACAGACACCCTGTGAGGTAGATGAAGATGTTGGATTTATATCCCACCCTCCACTCTGAAGAGCCTCAGAGCGGCTCACAATCTCATTTACTTCCCTCCCCCACAACAGACACCCTGTGAGGTAGATGAAGATGTTGGATTTATATCCCGCCTCCACTCCGAAGAGTCTCCGAGCGGCTCACAATCTCCTTTCCCTTCCTCCCCCACAACAGACACCCTGTGAGGTAGATGAAGATATTGGATTTATATTCCGCCCTCCACTCAAGAGTCTCAGAGCGGCTCACAATCTCCTTTACCTTCCCCACCCCCCCACAACAGACACCCTGTGAGGTAGATGAAGATATTGGGTTTATATTCCGCCCTCCCACTCAAGAGTCTCAGAGCGGCTCAGAATCTCCTTTCCCTTCCTCTCCCACAACAGACACCCTGTGAGGTGGGTGGGGCTGAGCGAACTCTGACAGCAGCTGCCCTTTCAAGAAGAAGAAGAAGAAGAAGATATTGGTATTTATATCCCGCCCTCCACTCCGAAGAGTCTCAGAGCGGCTCACAATCTCCTTTACCTTCCTCCCCCACAACAGACACCCTGTGAGGTGGGTGGGGCTGGAGAGGGCTCTCACAGCAGCTGCCCTTTCAAGGACAACTTCTGCCAGAGCTATGGCTGACCCAAGGCCAACCTCTGACCCAAGGACAACCTCTGACCCAAGGACAACCTCTGCCAGAGCTATGGCTGACCCAAGGCCATTCCAGCAGGTGCAAGAAGAGGAGGGGGGAATCAAACCCGGTTCTCCCAGATAAGAGAGCTCTGGCTGACCCAAGGCCATTCCAGCAGGTGCAAGTGGAGGAGGGGAGAATCAAACCCGGTTCTCCCAGATAAGAGAGCGATGGGCTGACCCAAGGCCATTCCAGCAGCTGCAAGTGGAGGAGAGGGGAGTCAAACCTGGTTCTCCCAGATAGAATCCGCACACTTAACCACTAAACCAAACTGGCTCTCTTTTTTGCCTCTTTTGTAGGCAAAAAACCTCTGGAGAGCTACCGTTGGCCACCCCTGAGTTAAAAGATATTGCTCATTGTATCCTATCCTGTCCATTCTGTGGGCCCACTCGAAATAAACTGCTGAATCGATTTCTCACAAAGTTTAAATCAGTTGGGATCGAACTCAGGTCGTGAGCAGAGCTTAGGACTGCAGTACTGCAGCTTTAACACTCTGCCCCACGGGGCTCTCTAAGGGCTAGAAACTCGCTGTTTAAAAGGAGGGACAGCTGGGATTCTGCTCCCTGTTTTGTAGCCTTGGCCGCAGTCTCACTCGGAAGGGCCCTTCCTCGCTGCAGGGGAATACTCACCTAGTTCATCCAGAGCTGCCGGCACTTTGTCTGTCATGCCCGGCTCCCTGCTGCCGCCACAGGGACAGGCGTGGGTCCTGCAGGAACTGCTCCGTCATAAGGATGAGCATTCGTGCCCCGTTGGAGTCGCGCATCCGGAGCATCTCCCGCACCTGGGGGAAGGAATCACAGAATCCTAGAGTTGGGAGGGACCTCCAGGGTCATCTAGTCCAACCCCTGAATAATGCAGGAAACTCACAAACCCCTCCCCCTAAATTCACAGGATCTTCATCTCTGTCAGATGGCCATCTAGCCTCTGCTGAAAAACCTCCAAGGAAGGAGAGCCCACCACCTCCCGAGGAGGAAGCCTGTTCCACTGAGGAACCGCTCTAAACTCACAAACACCTCCCCCTAAATTCACAGGATCTTCATCGCTGTCAGATGGCCATCTAGCCTCT